>NC_056630.2:147276385-147608052 GCF_002870075.4 Lactuca sativa | reverse complement strand
TTGACTTTTTGCAATTTTTCCAAAAAAAAACTTTTGGCCTCTAAAAAGCTAAGTCAAACACCTCCATAGTTTACGATAAGAGGGGAGTAGAGTGGATAGGGTTACGGTGGTATTTCTTATATTTTAAACTATTAGTTTAATTTGAAAATGAAAATAATAATTAATAAAAAATTAAAGAAACTAGCAGGGGGTGTTTGGCTTAGTTTTTTAGAGGCCAAAAGATCTTTTTGGAAAAGTTACAAAAAGTCAGGTTTTTCTGACTTTTCCAAAAAGTTAATTTTCCTTCTTTGCAAAATCTAAAAATAGCTTTTAGAAGTCTTTTGTCAAACATCTTTTTTCTAAAAGAACTTTTGGCTATTCAAAAGCTAAGCCAAACACCGCTAAAGATAAAATGGAAATTTAAAATGAAACTCACGGGAACAACCGTATAAAAGTTTTGATAGTTGTATTTGTCATGTTTCAACAAATTACAAAGAACAATCATGCATATTTGTCTTAAAAACTAAATTGCTATTTTTTCATTTTACGACTTCCTAATTATTTTATGACAACAAAATTTCATAATTGGTGCATGTGATTTTTTAAAAATGGCAAGTAGTTGATAACTTTAAAAAACACTTCAAATATGCTCATGTGGTTTCAATAAATGGCATGGTTGGTCCTTTTTTAACATTTCATCTAATTGTGGTCATCACCCCCCACCCACACCCAAGGCTTGTTTTTGTCTTTTTGGACATAATCATTCTCCAACTACATGCATTAATAAATCCATATAAAGGTTGCGACTTCAGGTTTTTTCTTATCATCATTTAGATGAAAAAAAACATTCATCATCGCAAACGAACCACAAGTACCAAAGCTATGACTATGTCCAACAAATATCCAAAAGAATAAGAAGAATACACTCATGTTTATCCCCTCCAGTGATTACATAGATATTAAAAATCATTAGGATTATTAATTACCATATCTAAATCATTGATTTGTAGGTTTGAAATCCCAATAATAATCGAAATATTATTATAAAAAATGAGTAACAAAAACAAATGAATGTTCCTAAAATGTCATTACCATATATGAATCACTTCATAAATGCATGAGCGATTAGTTAAGTGAAACTATAAATGAAGATATGAGAGTAACTTCAAAGTGTCTAGAAGCCATTGATGGTGATGGTGTAAAATTCAAGAAGATGTTAGATTATTTACGAGACGATTAGCCATGATTGGAAGTAATTTGACAATAATTTGAATTTAATTTGAAGATTTAGTCAACTATCCATTGTCAGATAAAGAGTCGGCCACCAAAACCGTTTCAAAGATGGTACGCCCAATCCCCAGTTCATATATTTGAAATTAGGGATGTCAACGGGGGCAAACAGTACGGGAATTTTAGAAATAAAAAAGTTATGACATCTTAAAAAACATTATATTAACAACTTAAAAACATGTTTTTTGATGAATTTTAGAAACTCAAAATCATGTTATTTTTTATTATATTTATATAATTAATGTATGTAAGTATATGTGTAATTTATTAACGGGGTCCACATGGGGGTTTCGGGACGAGATTGTCTATCCCCGTCCCCGCCTCCGAAATTAAAACGAGGGTTAACTTTGCCCCCCGCACCCGTTTTTAAATTCCCCCAAACGGGACGAGACACCGCAGGAATGAGGTCTCACGAGACTTTTTAACATCCCTATTTGAAATCAAGATTAAGAATTCAGAAATGATTTAAAGGTAAAATAGTCTTTTTACTATTGATTTAATAGAAATTCAAACTTTTTACTATTGATTAGACAGAAATTCAAACCAACCGTTTAAAAAGTGACCATCCATGTTAATTTTTTATTTTTTAAACCACAAAGATAGATTTAAAGCGTATTTAAAAGTTATCCTTAACTTGATACTTTTTAAAAAGATCAAGGACTAATCTTGTAAATTTTGTCTTGTTTTATTATAGTTTTGTATTGGATTTGATTTTCAAGGCCTGACCAATGAGATAAGCTATCGAATACCTTGGACCCCCTTCTGGGCCCATGGCATGAATATCCTGACAGCCACGCTTTCGCAACTTGTGTTCCTTTGTTTATATTCTACACTTCAACCTTTAATTGTGTAAATTCTTTTTCCTTTATTTTTTTAAATTACATTTAAGGATTCAAATGAGGGGTTAATATTATAATTACATAATAGATTATATTTTTTATACAATATTATTATGTTTAAAAAGTATTATACAGAAGGTAACGACATGAACTTTTTTTGTTCGTAAAAGTATTATTTTTATGATATTCTATGAATATAATGTTTCATTCATTTGAACTTATGATTATTTTCTTAAATGTTTGCTTGTGTAAAAATATAAATAGACCGTTACCTATTTGTGAAATTAATTATTAAAAAATAAATATTTTTATTGTTAAATTATGGACGTGTTCGGTATGAAATTTTTTAAGAATATTTTGTTGTTAGCTAATAAAAAAACTCAGAAAAAAAAAGTTTAGATAGTAAGAATTTTTTACTTTTACTTTAAACAAAAAACTACTAATACAAAAATTATTTCAAATAGCTTTTCAGAACTTTTAGCTTTTGATTTTTTTAATTTATTTTTATTTAAAAGTTAACAACTACTTTTGCCAAAAACTTTTGTACAGATAAAATCTACAACTTGTAGTTACTAATTGCCAACTTTTATCTATAAACTTTCAGCTTCCAACTTTCTACACCAACTAATAAAGTTAATAATGATTTATCTTTAAGTATACTTTACTTTTTACATAAAAAAAGTTGTTAGGTTTCTAAAGCATCATATACATTAAGGTAGCGAAAACAATTATAAGATTACCTAAGTATACATGCACCATAGAATCTAGGTTTACTAGTTTTAGCAACACATTTTAAAAACCAACAAAAGATAGAATTACTAACCTCTTGATTGCTTGATTGTGATCTTGTGACTATCAATTTGTCGTTATTGATGAAGGATCCAACATAGCACATCTCTAATGAAGTCAGATCCACAACACCAAAAGCAAAAGGAATAAACCCTAGTTTAGGGTTTATGCGAAATTCACTAACCTTAAGTTATGAATTTCATATACTAGGAGAGAAAAGAGAGAGATTGACGATTTCTAGGAGAATAATCAGCTCTAGGGTTTAACCCATAACAATATATTTATAGGCTATAGATAGAATCCTAAAAGGATTTAAACTCTAAGGTTAAACTTTATCTAATTCAAATTTGCCATATCCCTATGGAGTCTTCAAAACCGTCCCCAAAAAGCTCTCCAGGAGCTTCTGAGATATTCCAATTAATCCATTGGATTAATTAATAGTCAACCTCTTTAATTAATTATAAAAATAATTTCTAATTAATTTATTCACTCCTTAATAAACTAACAACTTATTTATCTCCAATTTCTTATGTTATTTAGGTCATGGGGCCAATCCAAAAGGACTATGTTATTATTAAAAGTATTATCAAAACAGTTAAACTTGGACATTATTTCCGATAATATTCAAAATATTTTTTCTTCACTTTTCAGATTTTTATAAATACCCTTCAATTTAGAAAGTTTTATTTATTTATTTATTATTATTTTTGTAAATTGTCTAAAATATTTTTGTTACAAGAACTTTAACATTTATATTATTAAATAAATATAACTAAAAATATAATTACAATAAAAACAATTCAAATTAATTGTGATATTAAAAAAAACAAATATTTTATTAAACAAATGATTTCATTTATAATTTATAAATACATTTGCAACAGTTATTATATTAAAATATACCAATATAATTAATAAAACTTAAAATATATAAACTCAATAAAACAAATTAAATATGTTAGATATATATAAACTCACAATTGAAATATCAAAGATACATAATGAAGCTTAGACTCTATTTATAATGTAAATAAATAGTATCATTTCAAATTAGGAATAATACTCTTCGTTAGTCTATTTTTAGATTTAAAAATACAATTAGATTCGAGACATTTATTTTGCTTTTTACTCTATAAACAGAGATACATTAACAATATATTTATGAAATTAAATTTTGTTCCTAAATTATATTATTTTAGTAGTATTTTAGATATTTAAATAAAATAATAACCTTGGCTCTAGTATACCAAGTGTCCACGAAGTATGTTTTTCAAGCACACATCTCCCTCTCTTTTTAGCTCCGCAGCAAAAAGAATCAAAAAATGGAGGTGAACGACGCAATTGCGCCGTTTGTTTTAAAGACTTACCAAATGGTAAACGATCCGTCGTCGGATTATCTCATCCGGTGGGGGAAAGCCGACAACAGCTTCATCGTCGTCGACTCATCACGTTTCTCTCAATGCCTCTTGCCTGCATTCTTCAAGCACAGCAATTTCTCCAGTTTCATACGCCAATTAAATACTTATGTAAGCAATCCCAACTTTATCTCAAATTAGGTTGAATGTTGTTTTTGTTGGAGGTGTTTACAGTTTTGGTTTGTGGATTAATGGATTAATGAATTAATGATGATTTGCTTTTTAGGGATTCAGAAAAGTGGATCCTGATAAATGTGAATTCGCGAATGAGTGGTTTTTGAGAGGACAGGTGCATTTACTGAAGAACATAGGGAGGAAAAAGCAGAGTAACAGCAGAGGAAATGTTAACGATGAGGAAGATGGAATGGTGGTGGAGATTGCGAGATTAAAGGAGGAGCAGAAGGTATTGGAGAAGGAGATGGTAGGGATGAGAAAGCGGCTCGAGGCGACGGAGCGGCGGCCGAAGCAAATCATGGCGTTATTGTGTCAAGTGGCTGAAGATCCGCAGATCTTGACGCGTATGATGCTCGAAACGAAACAAAAACGGTTGGTGGAGAAGAAAAAGCAACGGACGTCGCCGGCGTCGTCGAGTGGCGTTGCGAATTCCGTTAAATCTGATGAATGTGAGGAGTCACGGGTTGACGAATCGTTTGCTAAGGGAGCGTTGTTTTGGCGGTCGTCGACGGTGGCAGATGCACCGTTGATAAGGTTTCCGACGAACAAGGCCGGTGGTGGCGGTGGTAGCTTTGATACTGACCATGGAAGCGGGCCGGTAGGTTCAGATGTAAGACCACCACCACCTTATCCTTTTTCGCTGTTGGGCGGCGGCTTTTAGATTTTAGTTTGATATATTTAATTAAATGATTGTTATTTGTTTTCATTTATTTTTGTCCAATTTTGTTATTAATTTATGAAAATAAATTACATGCACATAGTTCTAAATGATTTTGGTATTTGTCAATAAAAACATGAGAGGTAGTATTCACCATTAAACTCATGTTTATTTATGGTTTCAAAGTAAATATTATTTTAAAATTTTTGACTACCTATTATAAATCTAAGGAGTTTTATTTTTCAATAAATATTATTAAATTTATATTGGGTAAATGGCACAAAAAACACGTTTTTTACACACAAATTCGATTTTGATACAGTGTTTTTTTTTTTGTCAATTTTAATACTGTGTTTTCTAATTTGTTACAATTCTGACTATTTGACCGGTTAACCAGGTTACATGCTGACGTGGCATGATGATGTGTCAGTTTTGATGACGTGACATGCTAACGTGTCAAAATTGATTTTTTTTTTCCACAAAAATACTAAGTTTTCATTTTTTTCGATTTTGACACTAAGTTTAATTTTTTATTTCAATTTTGACACTATTTTTTTTTTGTTCCAATCGAACATCATTTATCAAATTTTATTCAATTTTGTTTATTTTCCATTTGAAACCGTATAAATATATTTTTTATTACATTTTAAACCGTATAAACATATTTTTTTCGTTTAAAACCCATATTTTTATTTAAATACAATGTGTTTTTTTTTTCTTACATTCAAAACATTAGTTATATCATGAGAATCAAACTAACCATAAGCTTCTAATAAGATGTAAAAATTTGATGGGTTGCAAACTTGATATCCGAGTTTTGATCGACTACATGCCTCCAAACCTCCAAATACATTTTAAAGTTGCATATTTAATATAAAATACAATTTTTATATAACTAATACATATTTATACATAAAAATATGGTTTGAGTGTAAAATAATAATAATAATAAAAATATGTATTTATACAAAACTATGGTTTTTAAATGAAAAAAAAACATATTTATATGGTTTAAATGTATTAAAAAAATATTTATACGGTTTCAAATAGAAAATTATCAACACTGAACAAAATTGGAAAAAAATAATGTTCAATTTGGAACAAAAAACATAGTGTCAAAGTTGAAAGAAAAAATTAAACTTAGTGTCAAAATCGAAAAAAATAAAAACTTAGTGTTTTTTGTGAGAAAAAAATTCAATTTTGACACGTCGGCATATCATGTCAGCATGCCACGTCATCAAAACTGACACGTCATCATGCCACGTCATCATGTAACCTGGTTAATTGGTCAAGTGGTCAGAATTGTAATAAATTAGAAAACACAGTGTCAAAATTGACAAAAAAAAACACGGTGTCAAAATCGAATTTCTGTGTAAAAAGAGTGTTTTTTGTGTCATTTACCCATTTATATTTGATGTTGAAAAGCACTGTTAAACTTGTATTTTTGTATGAAATTTACTATTAAATTAATTTTTATATATATTTAATTTTTTTTATATATTTTCCAACGATGATTAATTTGTCAATTTATATTTTCAGCTAAGATAATTCCAAAGAAAAATGATAATATCATTTTACATGTTTATTTTATAAAACATTCAAAAGTGCACAATCTCATCATTATTCTCTCCAATATAAACACTTCTATCCATTCCGTGTATGGTATCCCTCGTAACGTTGCCCACACATTTTCATACTCTTCCCCTCTCATGCTACTTTGCAAAATCCATCTTACCCACAATCCATTTGTATTCGTTTTCTTCTTGAATCATGAAACAACTATAAACAATTTGTTTAAAAATTTTAAATTAATATTTTTATTGATGGTGGAGATGGGTGTGGTTTAGTGCAAATGGTGACGATAAAAGGCTGATGTTTGTTGTTGAAGATGCATGATATAAGAGTGGATGGTGCTTACTATAAAAGATAACCAAGAGATAGTTTAATATGTATTAATTATTTTCTTAAAATAACTAAAATAATTGGTCCATAATCAATAATACAAACACACAATAGATAGTACAAACATTTGAATCTCTCTCTTTGTATATATATGTATATATATATATGTCAAAATAATAGGTTTTGAACGGGTTGAATTAATTTAATAATAAATAGTATAGAACCTTTTTTATTGTTTTTACTAAATGCATATAAAATTATTTAATTTCTCAAAAATAATAATTCATTACCCTACACAATTATTTTTGTTTATTGATTAAAAAAAACTTTATTATAACAACGCATTATTGAATATTGTAAAATCATGTATTTTAATTTTTGAAAGGTTTAATTGTATTTTAGACCTAATTTTGATTATTTCGTTATTAATCAAATCGGTGTGATTTATCCTTGTCCAACATATCATATCTTATATTTTTTTAGTAATATATATAGCACTAGTTTATAACCCGTGAGAACTATGAGTATAAAATTAATTAAATTCTTTTGGTAAAAACTCAAAATTATTAATCAGTTATTTTAAATGAATTATTAATTAAGAATATTTTTTTAGTTATATAAAATTATAATCGTTGATTTAAATAAATACATGAAATTACATCATCTTATAATATATATTAATTTTATTTTATTTTTATTCTAATGTTATTAATTTAATGTAATTAGAGTGTAAAATTTAAAATTTGAAATGAATAATTTAATGTAATTAGAATGGAAAATTTAAAATTTAAAATTTTAAATGGAGAATTAATAGGTTGACATGTGACATGATAGGTGATATATAATATTAATGATGATTTCTAATATTATGACACTTGTCAATAGAAGAATAAACTTATTTATTTATTAGAATATAGAGATAGATATTTAAATAAAATACAGTACAAATTTAGATAAAAAAACAATAATAATAATAATAATAATAATAATAATAATAATAATAATAATTTCCAAATGTGATTATGTTCAATATCAAGAATAACTCATATTAAGTAACTTACTGTTTATTTAATTTAATAAACTTTCTTTTGATAGTTTGAATTTTTTTAAAAAATTATTTGGATTAACTTATAAAATGATAAAAAACCTATGAATTTATAAGTTTTATTATATATATATATATATATATATATATATATATATATATATATATATATATATATATATATATATATATATATATATATATATATACCGACAAAAAAAATGCTTATATATTTAGAACTATTTAGTATTTTTATAAATAATATTTTATGTAAAAACATTAAGCTCTAAGCTAAAAGTGTTAGGTTTTAACGAATGTATCATAGTATTTTTCATCTTTTTAAGCCATAAATTATTTTAACAAGACATTCTCAAGCCCAAACACCTTGTAGATGTGTCAAGCTTCTCTTTACGAACACTTTTGTTGTAAAAAAAATCATAACAAGACAAGCCTTCGGTAAAGTATCTTAAAAAACAAAATAATAATACAAACAACAAGTATGAGAAAAATAAGACAAACCTCTAATAAAGTATATTAAGAAACAAAATAATAATACAAACAACAAGTATAAGAAAACACTTATGAAAAACAAAAAAGTAAAGTTAAGGGACATGTCTTAAAACTCTAATCTATACAACTAGTGAAGACAAAAGAAAAATGATAATACCTACAACTAAAGCTTAACATACAAAAGAAACATCATCATTCCTTATCAACCCACTCAGAGTTAGGCCTTGTGTGAGAGCTCTCTTAATAGGTCTGATAAGAGGTCATCTCTGACTCGGTCCGAGTCAGAGCGTTTGATAACACCCCTTTAAGCTCTTACTCGGCCCACCTTGCTCTCACCGAGTCATTCTAAAAAAAATGCTAATTGAGGAAAGAAACGTCATTTCACTTCTACTCTTCTCCTTATGTCTCCTTGGACAGGGCTTTACTGCATCCTTTCCCTCTCGATCTGCTTCAGCCTCCGGCCACTTCCTCCTTCGTCTTCATATCCCATGCCCTCCATCGCCTTCCTCTACAACGTCGACCAAGAATTTCAATCGACAACATCTTCACAAGTTCACCTCCCCTACCGCCTTTCAGTACTTGTCTATGAGATGCCCGGTTGTTCTTCTATAGTTTTTGAATTGCTACCACTGTTGCTAGGGTTCTCACCAAAGGTAAAGATCTTCCAAGGTTCAACAATTTCATTGTTCTAATATTTGCTTCTAATCCTTTTCTTAATTGTTTAATTGGATATGTATATTTACTCTGTTTTTGTCTTGGGTTTCATGGAATTTTGATTACTTTGTATCCAACTTTTGTATTTTTCATGAAAAAATGTTTAGGAAGAGAATGAGGGTTTACGCTTGTTTCAATTTTCAGAGATTTAATATTATATATTTTTGCTTAATTCCATTAGATCTTTTGAAGGGGGTTTTTCTTGGTCACTTTGTGTTCCCTTTTTTTTTCTGGAATTTAATGTGATTGTGTAACACCCGTTTACATCCGTTTATAAATGTTCAACTTTTATTTTGGGGCCACGACATAATGGAGCTTTACCACGGCATGGTAGTAGTGTTTTGATTGCAGATTTAAATGACCCGCCACAACGTGGCCTTAGGTGCCATGACGCGGCAAATGTTTTTGGGAGAAAACCCTAATTCTTGGGCTTTAGACTTTATTTAACAAACATTAAGGCTAGGGTTTCGTGGTCTTTTAGCCTCCATCACCCTCTCAAGCTTAGAAACCCTAACCCTAGCCTTCATTGCATTTATGAACTCATTTTGGTGTTTTGGTGATCTTTGAAGGAAAAAGAAGCCTTTGGTGTGGTAATCTTCATTGCAAGCATTATCTACATCATTTATCACATCTTCTAGACTTTGGTGAGTGTCCAAGACCTAACCTCTTCCTTGCTAAGTTGCTAGATCTTAAATTTTGTCTATTTTCTTCATGTCTTAATGGGTTTGAGTGGTGAGATTTCAGAAAGTTTGCAACTTTATGAATCTCCAGGCCATTTGGAGTATTTGGTGTTGTTGGGTATTTGAGATATTGAAATTGATTTGGGATCTTTGGTTATTTAGGGAAGCTTTTTTAGGGTTAATCATTTTATGATTCCGTACAGTGCCTTTATAGTATAAGTTCTTAATCGAGCTCTTCTAAGGCATTGATTTTTTATTAAGGCATTGGTTTTATATTTATGGTAGATATTTTATGTTCCCTATAAATAATCATTAGGTTAGATTTTGAGAGTAGCATTTTACCAGATTAGGTTTTTCTCTGTACATTCATATCATAATTAATATACACAAAAACCTTTATCAGACTACTTGAATATGAAGGTGATTGATTTTAGATTGCTATTGATATTCCATATTCGCCATTTTAGATTTATTCTCAACAAGTGGTATCAGAGCGGGTTCTTGTAGATCTTACTGATTATTGCAAGAATCGATATTGTTTATGGAGATATTTTATCATGAATCTCACATTGTTCTTCAAGTTGTGTAAGTTTTCTGAAAAGAAAAAGTTTATACCTCGTTTTATTGCAAAATCTTTTTCAGATCTATTATCTTCTACTCATTATTTCATCTGATTTGTTATTGAATCGTGTTCTGGAAGAGAATTAGAAGAAAAAATTCATGTTTATTCAAATTTTCATGTTCAGATCTACTTTATCTCTCTAAAAATCGTCCTGGATTTGTTATCTCTCTCTAGAAACCATCTGTAACGCCCGTAGATCAGGGCTAGTCAATTTAGAGACGATAAGCATCAAAAAATGACTTTTTGATAGAAGATTATTTATAACGAATAATCTTAACTAAGTTGTAGTATATGTTACAAGGATTCCGTACATATAACGAACGCCGAAATCCGAGTTATAACGAAGAAGTTATGACCTGTCGAAGTTTCGCAACAGAACCGGCACGACACAGCGCGACGTAAAAAGTGAATTTACGTTAGAGCGATATTTAGCCTTAGGAATCTAAATGAAAGTCGTAGAATATGTTAAACCGTGAGCGTGTATAAAAAGAACGCCCAAATCTGACTTCGTATGAGGAAGTTATGATTTTTCTAAGTTTCGACTTAGCGGTATGCAGCCCGAATACTCGATTTGAGATCGAGCGGTTTTTAGCCAAAACAACCTAAACGAGAATCGAAGATCTCGTTAATTGTAGTGAAACGATAAAAAGATAGGCGAAAACGGACGTCAGATGAAGAAGTTATGAATTTATAACGGAGTTTTCCTGTCCCGACCTACTAAAATAATATAATAAAAATAAAGTCAAAATTTGCCAATGGAGTTTAAACGAAAGTTGTAGAGCGTAGTCTCACCTACGCGTGGATATAAAGAACGTCGAAAACGGAGTTCGTAGAAGTTTATTAAATATTTTCGATATTAAATTTAATTATAGATTTTCGATATTATCCAAGGGGGGAGTCACCGGGCTTATCCAGGTTACGCCCAGCGTAATTCGAAGTTCCAAACCCTATAAAAGGGAGTCGAGTGCAGCCGATTCATTTGCTCACTTCTCTTCTTTCTCTCGCGATTTTACATCGTTTTTCGTGTAAGAATTATCCCGAAGCCCGGGTATCATTCTCGAGCCCCGAAGCAAGTCCCGAGGCCCCGAAGATCCCGAGAAGTGAAATTCCCGAGCCGAAGCTCTGCCCGCGAGGAGCCCGGTTTTTGTGAATATCTTCCAGATCTACCGAAGAATACTACGTTTACAAGCCGTAGTGTTGTCTGATCATCTTCTGATCAAGTGAGTGTATAGTCCCTTTCATAAACACGATTTTAATACAAGTATTGTTTGAATGTATTAAGTATATGTTTGGTGTGAGTGTGTAGTTACTTTCTTCTAATACATAAATACGAAGTATTTACTATGAAATATGTGTTATGTGTTATATATATATATATATATATATATATATATATATATATATATATATATATATATATATATATATATATATATATATATATATAATGGTGTTGATTTGAAGGGGGTACCTAATATCTTTCAAATGCACGATTTTATACAAGTATCGATTTAACGTACTAAGTATATGTGTTATGTGAGTGTATCGATGTTATCTTCTAATCTCATAGATATGATTTATTCTCTATGAAATATGTGTTATGTTTATGTGCCTCATCTTTTATCTGGAATGTGTTTTGAATGAACATACTATACAGGTTTTAAACTATGTCTAAAAATGTATATTTTATATAATAAAATATTGGGTAGAACATGGGTAGATAGTTGTCTTGTGATAAAAGGATGAGAGGCATCGATGTCATTGTAATCGAGTCATCTAGCGGAATTTAGATGACGACCACAGACTTTTCTAGACAGACCAGTGGAACGCTAACAGGCTCATAACCTGTAGGTGTTAATAAACTTGGGTGTTCATTCGCTATATTCCATCCCCCTCATGGTTGCCTTATTTGACTTATATTGCTGAGGAACCCCCAAAGCATGTGTTGTCGCCCCGATGAAATATTCTTAGACTAGGTCCCTTGTGTTAGTTGTCTTAGGGACGTAAGGTGAGAATAACGGGAATGGGTAATTGGGTTATTATTGGTTGATGAAATTAAATTAATTATTTATTGTGGGTTGAAAACCCTTTATGCTCACCAGGCTCCCAAGCCAGACCCACTCAGTCACTACTAGAAAAACAGCCTTTTACGACGCTCAATGCGCGTCGTAAAACGCTCAGACGACGTGCAAATGCGCGTCAAGAAAGGCCCTATCATAAAGAGAGACGACGCGCTTTTGCGCGTCATCTATAGACGACGCGCATTTATGACGTGCATTTGCGACGCGCGGTTATGACACGCAATGCGTATCAAGGAAGGCCCTGTCATAAAGGAAGACGACACGCATTTACGCGTCGTAACCTTACGACGCGTGTGTTTATGACACGCAATGCGTATCAAGGAATCCCCTGTCAAGAAAGGCCATGTCATGAATGAAGATGACATACATTTTTGCATATCATAATTTTAAATGTTAAAAAAAATATTATTTACAGATTTACTAATTTTGAAATTAAATTTGCATTTAATGTCTCATAACAGAAAATAAAATACCGTATACAAAAAATACAATCCATTGCATAAAATTTATTGTCATGCAAATAACAAACTTTATTTCATATTCATACATATTCATACATTATTCATTAAAAAAATATATACCTACATCTTCCCCTAAAATGTTTTTACATGATGTTGGCCACTTCATTGACAGATCACCAAGAGGAAAACCAACAGTTGCCCTAAAATATTCTATGATGTGCCCATACTCATGTCCTGTAACTTTAAACATTTAATAAAGTAAAATACCTCCTAAAAATAAAATTGCACAAGAAACAACACATCATAACGAGAAATTACTAACATGAATGGAAGAAGTACACTATAAATTTGTTTTACCAAGAGTGGCATGGACGATCAGGTGCTACAAAGTTTGTACAAGCTGTCAAACAAAGACTACATGCAAACCAAAACATACATACACTATAATTTTAATTACCATACAAATCATATTCATACATACGAGTTTGTTTTACCTTTTTTGCCTCATATCTTTATTTTTATATTCTTATTAGCCATGGAGTGTTGGTGTTTTCTTTTCTCTCGTTCAATCAACCCTTTGTTTTACTTTGAAAAATTAACAATTTCCCTACCAGTTGACTCTGCATCAAACAGAAAAAAGTAAGTCAATCAATAGTCAATGGTCAATACCAACTACAAGTTTTTACTGAAGTAACCTGACACCATAAATACTTTGGTTTAATGAATAGGAACATGTATGTATAAAAATCGCAATTGAAGTACTTTGGTCTAATACCTCCATTTCTACTAAGTGTCCAATCATTGTCTGTGAAGGTTGAAGACCTTCAAACAAAAAACTCCCAACAATGTCATTAATGTGCATCTTAAGAACAATGTCAGCCCTATTACAATATTACCCTTGTGAGACAGCAGGGTCTTCTTCTATGATGACAAATTGTGTCCCAGTGGATATTCTTAAAGAAATGGTGCGTCTTTACCTGTTTGTTTATCATTAATAAGTCACACACATTATTTATCAATTAACTTCCTACCTCTTTTCCTTTTCTTTATATATATATATATATATATATATATATATATATATATAATGGAGAGAGAAAATGTTAACTGTATAGCTCCTATGGCACCAAGGCGTTGAGCTGGATTTTAGTCAGCAACCTGAAATTAAAATAAACATAAGCATAGTTATAATTATGTATGAATATGCGATGATTGGATTGATTGATAAACAAGTAGAAACTTACTTATTAATCAGATCATATCATATCATACTATTATTAATTAATAGGAACATACAAAAGAATAAAAAAAAATACAAAATACTTACCACCGTGAAATTAAGATCTTATTCTTAGGAAACTTATAGTTCCAATGAGAACTCATCCTCTTTTGGTTTCTCCAGTGAACGAAAGCGTACAACCTAGATACACGGAATATGTTGTATACTTATTATACGTATGCTAAACATAAAAAGGGAAAAAGTGAAAAAAATATAAATTTAAGTTTCACAGTATACCTGATGATTATGAACATATTCCAGAAAAGATGGAACATCTTGATAGCGGTTTTTTACAGTTCCGCCCTTGAGAGGTTTTTGGAAGCAGATAATGTCCCCATCGTCAAGCTATAAAACCAAAAATGTATTGATTAAATTAAATCAAGAAACTGTCATAAATATATGAAAAAAAGAAAAAACTTGAAAATTTACTTAATCTATGCAAAATCACTTAATGGGTTAAGCCAAAATCACCCACAAGCCTATATCCTGATTTTTTGGTAGCATCATCGACCACATTCGTCCCCACATCAATAACCACAACCCCACTTTTTATCCAACTACCCTTTATATAATAATAAAACAATTCAACAAACCAAAGTGTAAACTAACCAACCTATAATCCAAATAAATAAAATCATTATAAGCAATGAATTAAGTATAAATGTAAACTGTATAAGTCTGGTTATGGTTACCATCATGGGTTGTCCAATAGCAGCAATAAAAATGTCTGCCTCATGAATCATACTTTCTAGATCCTCTGTACGCGGATAAACAACAGTAACTATTACATCTTCCTTCAATAGAAGTATTGAAACTGGTAACCCAACAATGTTACTTCTACCAACAACTGCACGTTTTCAGAAGTTCTATACATCCGTGTTTCAGAAAAAAAAATCATTTATCTGTTTTGTTTATTATATTTATACCCTATCCTAAATGGTAAATAAAAATGGGATTGATTGGCTTGCCTTTGGGGTGCAAGGAAGAAAAAAGGGTTCTCTTCCTTTCATAGCAAGTTTACTAATGTTGAGAGGTGAAACTCATCCACATGACATCCTTGTCACTATTGATTTCTGTTAACACTTTTTCTTCATTTATTTGTTTTGGCAAAGGAAGCTGACCAATATGCCTGGATGCTTATCAATGATGGTGGCCTTATGATCTACGAGCAATGCCATATATACGACAACTTGAGATATCAAGGTTCCACTCGAACTGGCAAATCTGCCCCGAAAAATCCTTAATCAAACCATGATATGATGTCTACCCCAAGAAATGGTCCCTGAATCTCCCCTTGAGGATCACGATAGTAAAGACTTAACTGCTCAGGCATGATGCCACTTGTTAACTGTTCACTTATATTATCCTGTATATTTCTTGTCCAATATTGCTCAGAAGATGGATTAATGCTTGCATACAATAAGTTCACATTAAACTGACCTCTTATGTTTCATCAGGCTTGGGTTCATGCTTGCATATCTAGCTGTCCCTGTCAAATTCTTGTTCTCTCTTCAATTTATAAGATATAAAATATAGATTGATTAGGGGTCACTTTTTTATGAATAAAAGATTGCTGATGAAAGGTTTAAAAAAAATTCACTCACCTATATGGAATGTGCCGATGAGTTGAAGAGTCTCTATATTTCTTGGCTAGCCCGAAATCAATAGCATAGACCTGTAACGTGTAGGTTTATATATATGTTTTATGTATAAAACTATAAAAAACAGAATGTACAATGGACATATGGAACAAATTATGGAATGAAACCTGATTAGCACGCCTCCCTAAACCCATAAGGAAGTTGTCTGGCTTTATATCCCTATGCAGAAATGATTCACAGTGAATAAATTAAACTCGGTTGATCTGCAACATATATAATCACATAAAAAACTTTTCCACTTACCAAGAGAAGGTGGCTTCAGTTCCACAAATCCTACAAGCTCCACACATGATTGAGCTACAAGCAGCCTGCCTTCCTCATACATGTGACTAATCTGAATAAAATTAAATAAAAATAAATAAATAAAGAAAATGACAAAACAATAAAACAATAAAATGAAATCTTTTTATCCTCACTTGCTCCCAACATTGGGGAAGCAACTTTGTTTCTGTTCGCATCTCTCCAACATTCCTAGCAAGTGTGACACATACCTGAATTGAAAAGAATATGTTATATATAAGAATGTCTAGTAGACAAAAAGGGGTGTAATTAAGGTCACCTATGAGGCCAAGTCTTCAAATAGCCAAAAAATGACAAGGAGGCACACATAGATACATGCATACATGTATCTATATGCATACATACATGTATTTCTATCTATATATGTATATATACATATGCATGTATGTATAGCTATATTTGTGTATAATTGCAAACTAAAAAACAACGGGAAAACCAAACAAGATACCATCTATGTACATGTATTATGTGTGTACATGTATTATCTGGCACTAACCATGGAAGTACGGTCAAAGGTGGGTCAACAGAAACAAGATACCATCTGATGGCTTTTAGTTCAAACCAAAACTCGTCTCCTGGCATTTCATCGAACAGCTTGCCTACATAATCTTCATGAAATGCATCAGAGAATTTGTTAGAAGGGAAGAACAAATCCTTGTGTAGAAATTTTTCTAACTCAGGTATACGAGGATCATATAGCCTGTAAAAGATAGAAGATAAATCATCTTTACACTAGAATCAAACACTAAACGAACCTGGATGCGAAGTAGGAGAACACATACACATCCTCCTTGGTTTATCCAACTTCTTTTTTGACGCTTGATTACTATTATTACTCCTCGGAATTACAGAGATCGAACAACTCGGAGAAATTTGACGATTATTGAGAGAAAATCGTATATTCGACGCCGATGGAGATGATCCGTATACGTTGACACTTGTAGGTGATGTAGATCGACTCTGAAAGAACGACGACAGGCTCGACGAGAAGGCAGAGGTGGAGGAAGCAAACGAGTTTGACGATGGCGAGGTGTAGAATCTTCCGGAAGGAGAGTGAGCTCGAAGTATGGTACCGGTCTTCAGGTCGGATTCGCAATTGATTTACAGCTAACGAAATTTGGGGTTTTTGAGAAGATAAGGAAGGGAGAAGTAGCCATGGTTATCTGATTGAGGGTTTTTGCATTTTTAATTGAGAGAAATAGTATGAGGGCAGAGAGTAGGTGGAGACATTTTGCCGGTGGGAGATCGGAGATTTGGTGATGACTTAGGGTTTTTTTTGGGTATTTGAGTAAGAGAGAGAAGAACGGTGGAAAGAAGGTAATAGCACGGCGGGCCTTTCAAACTTTTCAGAATTTCATTTCCCCCCAGAGAAGAGACCCCGCGTTTCATTAAGAAAATATAAAGCGACATGGTTACACGACGCCCATTTTATGTTATGTGCCATCCATGTTTTTTTTTTCTTTCAATGTGGCACTTATTTTAGGGCGCGCAAAAGTACGTGCCCTAAATCCTTCTAATTTTTGGAGAGATAACATTATTTTTAGGGCACACACATTTGCGTATCATAAAATAGCGCGTGTCATGGTTCGCGCGTCATTAAAGGGTATTTTTCTAGTGGTGAGTTTTCTTTGCATTACAGGTAATGATACAAAATTACAAGTTGGTGGACTTGATGAGAGATTTTGGAATATAGATCAGTAGTTATAAATAACTGTTGAAAGGTCTATTTTATACTGTTTATGCTTTTGGTCTGTATCGGAATATGACATCCCGAGGTTTTATTATTTAATGAAAATACATTCTCTTTGAGAAACGTTTTGATAAATTTTATCATATTTTGTTTGGGAACAAATTCCGCAACTCTTTAAATCAAAGGATTACTCTGAAATCATTTTAAAAGCATAAATTAAACCGGTCTTTTCTGGCCGTAAAATTGGGGATGTCACAGTTGGTATCAGAGCATTAGTTTAAGCGAACTAGGAATTTGTAGGAAATTTCTAGACTTAAACTTAGGATGCTAAGCGATGATTGTGAGTTGAGTGTGTCTTTTATATTTTAGGCAGTACACCTAAATTGACATGAGCACTAGTATGCTTTAGGAAAGATGCCTAAAATGCTTTTATGTGCTAAATGCTATATGTTTGCCATATATGATATTTTTTGTTCGGATCTATGGTTTGTTGCCGACTGGATCTGGAAACCTTATGTGTTTAGGATTCTAATCATACGAATACGGTATTAGAACTAGCAGGTAAACGTTTCGGAGTGAAAAGGATGATTTGAACGTCTATCGAAATATAGATCTAAATTCACCTAATTTGGTGTATAGATCGAAATAGAAAACACACAAAATGGATTGGGAAATGATAACCCGCAGTCTGAGCCACACGTGATTGGGAGTGCACCAGAGCTATCAGCTGCACCTGAGCCAATCACGATGGCAGGAGTATACGCAATGGTGCGAATGATGTTGGATCATCAGATGGAGGAAACAAGGCATTTACTTCAACAAAGTAAGGATGAACATACTGTGCCAGTACGCCAGGAACCTACTCTTGAGACAACTATCAGGGTTGCTAAGTCAGTCGAAGAAGTGATCAATGGTTGTATCGCCAACAAGGTTGAAGTTGGCAAGAAGAGGAAATTTGAGGGGTTTTCAAAGTCTGACAAGAGCAACATGTTCTCGAAGTCTAGAAAAAGAGGAGATGAAGAAAAATGGTGCGGGAAATGCAAAAAGAAAAACTCGAGAAAAAGTGGTGAGGAGGTAACATGTTTTAAGTGTGGAAAACATGGACATTATGCCAATGAATGTACATTCAATGAAAAGGTATGTTACGGGTGTAATGAGGAAGGGCACTTCAAACAGGACTGCCCAAAGAGGGAAGAAGCTACAAAGCCAAATATTCCACTTAAACATTTTGAGAGATGCGACTAAGAGGTGACTTGCTACAAGTGTGGAAAGACAGGGCATTATGCCAACAAGTGTGTATCCAAAAAGAAGGTGTGTTATGAATGCTGAGGAGAAGGGCATTTATCTAGGGACTGCCTGAAGAAGAATGAGGGAGAAAAACCAAATGCACTGCCACAGCCAAAGGCATAAGCATTTTAAATGATCCTTGACAAATTAGATGATAAAGCGAGGAATCAAGGATGAAGACTTCGTATCAAGGTATAGCTAGTATCAGGAAGTGTAGCCTATTAGGGGCATAGTATAGGGTGAACTTGAACTTTTGTGTAATAGTTTCAAGAATTAATATAAACACTGGTTTTGTTATCTGATGTGTTGGATGACACCTATCGAAGGATATCGTAAGAGTGGTATCCTGCCTTTAGAATATGTCTGATAAAATAACGGAACGTTAAGAGGAGTGCAATACGTTTGAAGTACACCTGCGATTGGCAGGATGATGAAACGGTTGGTGTAATTCTTGAAGTTGTCCCATCATCTAGAGTTTCCATCACCAATCGAGTTGAAGTAGAATTAATGATTGAAGATATGCATGGAAGAAGTCCCAGTAGAGTCTAGGGGAATTTTTATGACTAATTGGACACATTAGTATGTGTTAATTTTTTTTTGTGATTTTAGGACTTGGGGAATGCGAGACAATACTTGGGACGAGTATGAGTAGGTGTGAATAGTAGTAGAGATCTATACTACTGGAAGCATAGGACTCACGCTTGGATCAGGGAAAGACGCAAGATTACCAAGAAACTAGTAATTGATTTTATTTTATTCATGTATGTCATTACCATTGTTTTGGTAATGAATAGTAAGAGGGTTGTTATTCTGACCCTAGCGGTCATGACAAATTGAGTCTGACTGCAATGAGTTTGTTACATGTTTCCGAGAACCGAGTTTGATGTAGCATCTGACTTAAGTCAGAAGATTGAAATAAATGCGATCGATAGCATCACGCTCGTTGTTAAAAAAGTTAGTAGCTAGAAATGCTACATGCTAAAATGCGATTATATCACATTAGAATATGAAGGAAGGTATAATCAATTCTGGAATTTGACTCTAAGAGGCTTGAGTCTAAGCGTTGCATCATACAATGAGAGGTCATTAGAACATGACCCATCTGTCTGTTACAATAGATAAAGGAAAGTACTTATCCTAAGAAGAAGAAGGAGTCATAATAAGGATTTATTTTGTAAACTCGAAGGTTACAATTGAAAGTACAACATAGTACGAAGAGCAGATGCAGGATTGAGCACTACCTGCTATCGAGAAGTCCAAGAGTTAGATACTCTTTCGAGGAAATATAGAACTTACGGTTATTACCTAGGATGAAGAAATAATGTGTGGAATCATTATGTAAGCCCTATTTCGTTGATGATTTCGGGACTTAATCATCCTAAGGGGGAGATAATTGTAACGCCCGTAGATCAGGGCTAGTCAATTTAGAGACGATAAGCATCAAAAAATGTCTTTTTGATAAAATATTATTTAGAATGAATAATCTTAACTAAGTTGTAGTATATGTTACAAGGATTCCGTACATATAAAGAACGCCGAAATCCGAGTTATAACGAAGAAGTTATGACCTGTCGAAGTTTCGCGACAGAACCGGCACGACACAGCGCGACGTAAAAAGTGAATTTACGTTAGAGCGATATTTAGCCTTAGGAATCTAAATGAAAGTCGTAGAATATGTTAAACCGTGAGCGTGCATAAAAAGAACGCCCAAATCTGACTTCGTATGAGGAAGTTATGATTTTTCTAAGTTTCGACTTAGCGGTATGCAGCCCGAATACTCGATTTGAGATCGAACGGTTTTTAGCCGAAACAATCTAAACGAGAATCGAAGATCTCGTTAATTGTAGTGAAACGATAAAAAGATAAGCGAAAACGGACGTCGGATGAAGAAGTTATGAATTTATAACGAAGTTTTCCTGTCCCGGCCTACTAAAATAATATAATAAAAATAAATTCAAAATTTGCCAATGGAGTCTAAACGAAAGTTGTAAAGCGTAGTCTCACCTACGCGTGGATATAAAGAACGTCAAAAACGGAGTTCGTATGAGGAAGATATGAATTTTTGAAGTTTATTAAATATTTTCGATATTAAATTTAATTATAAATTTTCAATATTATCCAAGGGGGGGGGGGGGGGGGAGTCACCGGGCTTATCCAGGTTATGCCCAGCGTAACCTAAGATTACGCCCAGCGTAATTCGAAGTTCCAGACCCTATAAAAGGGAGTCGAGTGCAACCGATTCATTTGCTCATTTCTCTTCTTTCTCTCGCGATTTTACATCGTTTTTCGTGCAAGAATTATCCCGAAGCCCGAGTATCATTCTCGAGCCCCGAAGCAAGTCCCGAGGCCCCGAAGATCCCGAGAAGTGAAATTCCCGAGCCGAAGCTCTGCCCGCGAGGAGCCCGGTTTTTGTGAATATCTTCCAGATCTACCGAAGAATACTACGTTTACAAGCCGTAGTGTTGTCCGATCATCTTCTGATCAAGTGAGTGTATAGTCCCTTTCATAAACACGATTTTAATACAAGTATTGTTTGAATGTATTAAGTATATGTTTGGTGTGAGTGTGTAGTTACTTTCTTCTAATACATAAATACGAAGTATTTACTATGAAATATGTGTTATGTGTTTTTATATATATATATATATATATATATATATATATATATATATATATATATATATATAATGGTGTTGATTTGAAGGGGGTACCTAATCTCTTTCAAATGCACGATTTTATACAAGTATCGATTTAACGTACTAAGTATATGTGTTATGTGAGTGTATCGATGTTATCTTCTAATCTCATAGATATGATTTATTCTCTATGAAATATGTGTTATGTTTATGTGTCTCATCTTTTATCTGGAATGTGTTTTGAATGAGCATACTATACAGGTTTTAAACTATGTCTAAAAATGTATATTTTATCTAATAAAATATTGGGTAGAACATGGGTAGATAGTTGTCTTGTGATAAAAGGATGAGAGGCATCGATGTCATTATAATCCAGTCATCTAGCGGAATTTAGATGACGACCACGGACTTTTCTAGACAGACCAGTGGAACGCTAACAGGCTCATAACCTGTAGGTGTTAATGAACTTGGGTGTTCATTCGCTGTATTCCATCCCCCTCATGGTTGCCTTATTTGACTTATATTGCTGAGGAACCCCCGAAGCATGTGTTGTCGCCCCGATGAAATATTCTTAGACTAGGTCCCTTGTGTTAGTTGTCTTAGGGACGTAAGGTGAGAATAACGAGAATGGGTAATTGGGTTATTATTGATTGATGAAATTAAATTAATTATTTATTGTGGGTTGAAAACCCTATATGCTCACCAGGCTCCCAAGTCTGACCCACTCAGTTTTCTTTGCATTACTGGTAATGACACAAAATTACAAGTTGGTGGACTTGACGAGAGATTTTGGAATATAGATCAGTAGTTATAAATAACTGTTGAAAGGTCTATTTTATACTGTTTATGCTTTTGGTCTGTATCGGAACATGACATCCCGAGGTTTTATTATTTAATGAAAATACGTTCTCTTTGAGAAACGTTTTGATAAATTTTATCATATTTTGTTTGGGAACAAATTCCGCAACTCTTTAAATCAAAGGATTACTCTGAAATCATTTTAAAAGCATAAATTAAACCGGTCTTTTCTAGCCGTGAAATTGGGGATGTCACACCATCTCAGATCCGTTTTCTCTCTCTAGAATTCTTAACATATCTACTTTCTCTCTCTTTCTCTTCAAGTTCTGTCACTTGTTGAAGATCTAATGGATCTTTTATTCTGTAACTCCATTTTAGAACTTGGATTAAAATTTACTAAGCCAATCTATGCTGTCGACAAAGGGACCGTGTATCATGTTCTTGGTGATTTTACGTTGAGGGATGTTACTGAATTATATAATTTTTTTGTTGATGAGAAAATAATTGAATACTCGCGTGTTAATGAACGTAAATTACAAAAGAATGAGAGAATAGTAGAGCAATTTCATATTATATGTGGACATTTAGATCGAGAAAATAAACAGATGTTGGAGATGAAAAGAGTTGAAAAGGAAAAGGAAGATGTTCTTGTTGAGGGGGAGTCAAGTGGTTCATGTTTTTCAGAAGTGTTACATTCCGAATCTGGTACTTCAGAAGATGAATCTCAAAGAAATTCATCCGAAATCGTGAAAGTGAAGACGTTTTGTTCAATTGGAGCTCAAACAGATGACTTTATTTTCTGATGATGTTTTTGAAGGAATGATTCGTTATAGAAAGCCAATACTTCAAGAAATTAAGATTTATCAAACTCCAAAAGTTTGTGTACCAAAGGTTTCTAATGTTCAGATTTAGAAAGATGATGAGGTTTTTCAGATCTGAAATTCGTTTATGAAGCCTAGAAATCAGAAAAGAAAGAAGAAGAAGAAGAAGAAGAAGAACAAGAGTAAAATAACGAAAGTTTGGATGCCCAAGGTAATGCATGTGAAAAGGTTCAGAAAGCTAAAGTCAAGAATGTTCAAAGGAAATTCCATTCACATTTTTCTTCAGATGAATATGTTAAAAGTTGGAGAAAAGAGAAAAGAGTATTTGGTTGGTTGTATGAATTTTTTGGAAATTTTTGTTTTCCAACTAAAAAGCGGGTATTCTTTTCAGAAGATGATAGATTTTCTTCAAATAAATGGGTGTGCAAGAAACCAACTTCAGTGTTGAATCTTAAATGGATACCAAAAGTCTCATAAAATTTTTATCATTTATTAAAAAAAGGACAAAATCTGGTGAAATCTGGTCAAATATATGAAATTATGTTGAAGGAATCAATTTTCATTGATTTTAATTGTTGGAAATGATAAAAAGTTGATAAAGTGGGTGAAAAATGATATTTTCTGCAACAAGAAAGCTGCTATCTAACACTTTTCAGCAAAAAGGTTGCAAGCTGTCAGTTCACTACAATCAGGAGGGTCAGATTCGTATTTATAGAAATAAAGGTGTTAGATTCGGAAGTTATTGACCAAAATTGGTTAGTTTCGCATTTATGGGCAAATTCTGTCAATGTATTAAAGTATGAGGGATGTTTGCGCACTTAGCCATCTTATCATAATTCATTCCTTTGTTCGTTCCTTGAAACGACATTGATGAACAACATAAGATGTGAACATCAAGATGCGAATGTCTCAAACGAAGAAGGTTCACAATTAGCAATCGATCGATATTTACTGTCAAACCACGCTCCGAATGTTCGGAGGCATTCGTAGGTTAGTGTTCATCTATGAACATTAGCAGTTATAGATTCAAAGTTCTAGGAGACTGAAATTGGAATCGGAGTTAAGGCATTCACTGTTCAAGGTTCGCAGTCCTCCATTCGTAGTCATCGTTTCGCAGTTTATAGATTCGGAGCTTGCAAGTTTTCTTAGTTCTAGCTTTCAGATGTTACAATGGATTCAGGGTTCTGGCATTCAGAGTTTCAATCTCAATATTGCAATTGAAATCGGAATTGAATATACTGTCGGAGTCGGCCTTGATTCAATCAGAGAAACTGCAATAATAAATCGAAATTGGAGTTCTGGACTCGATATTGAATCGAAAATTTACAGTTTGAAATCAGAACAGTCATCTTGTTGATTTTGGAGATTGAAACTCGCGATAAATCTTTGAAATCGGTTTCAGAACTGTCTTTATAAGATTGCTCGGAATTGGTATTGCAAAGGAATCGGATTTATCTGTTGATTTCAGAGTTTGAAAATGGCATCGGAATTTTATGTTCTTCAATTTTGACTTTCAGAAGTCAACGAATGGATTTACGGGTGTTGTTATTCCCACCCGAATAATAGTCAAAACCATTTGTAAAACCATTTACGGCCTTTTACGGGTGTTGTTATTCCCACCCGAATAATAGTCAAAACCATTTGTAAAACCATTTACGGCCTTTGAGTGTCATCATTAATTCAAACCGTATGATATAAACAAAATTTATATTTATAGTCCCCTATATTATATATTATTATATCTAGTGTCCCTTATGTTATATATCATTACCCATTACGATCCTTTGTATTTTTGAATATAACCAATCAATCACTTATAAACAAATTTTACATGTGGTCCTTCATTTTACAAATAATTTTCTATTATAGTCCTTTATATTATCTACATATTATTTTTAATATATATTACATATTCATAGTTAGAGTTAGCAATGGGTCGATCTAGGTTGGGGTTGGGTTCAACCCATTTATTAATTGGGTTGAAGTTTTCAACCCAACCCAACCTGTTTACTTAAATGGATTGATACTTCCAACCTAACTCAACATTTTAGATAAATTGATTGTCATCGGGTTGACATATTTATATAGTTCATGTCTTCCCGACCCAACCTACTATATAAATTAGTTACAGTTGGGTTAACTCATTTAAAATAATAAAAAAATTAACTAAAGATTGTATCACTTAAATTAGTTCCAAACGTAAATAAAGTTTCAAAGTATGACAAAAGCACAATCTATAACAACTCAATTTCCACGTCCAAAAATTTCATTTTTGATTAAGTGATTTGCAAAACATTTGTAACAAAATATCAACCGATCATATCATTTCATAAAAACATGTCTCGTGTCTGAAAACTGGATCGTAAAAACATAATGATGTCAGAGTACAAATCCCAAAATAACTCATAGTGCGAAAAACAATGTGTGTGTCTGATGTGCCGCTACCGCGCCAGCTTCTTCCCCTTCGCTGAAGATGTACCTGAAACCAAAACTGAAACTGTAAGCACGAAGCTTAGTGAGTTCCCCAATCGTACCACATACCATACAATCACATAACATACATACTGCCAGGCAATTCTGGGGTGCCCGACCTACCCAGTACGACCATTCTGGGGCGCCGACCTACCCATGAGGCCATTCTGGGGTGTCGTCCTACCCATGCGACCATTCTGGGGTGCCGTCCTACCCGTGTCAAGCCATTCTGGGGTGGTGACCTGCCCTTCGGTCCTAACAACCGACCCTCGGGGACTATTCCACCCCTACTGTTGCTATCACTTATATCATAACATAAACATATTATCAGACATATCTGGGGTGTCCGAACTACCCTTCGGTCCTAACAACCGAACTTGGGGACTATTCCCCTCCTACTACCACTATCACATATAACATATCATGCCAGCATATAAACATATCATCACGTACTATCAGACATATCTGGGGTGTTTGACCTACCCTTCGGTCCTAACAACCGAACTCTACTACTAGCACATATAACATATCATGCCAACATATAACATATCAGGTAGTAGCAAACCTAGATTAATATCACAAAGACAATCATCTAACATACGAATCCTACTGGTGGGCCGACATTGTGGCCGTAGACCCACCGCTACTGGACCTAGATCTGAAACATCCACCCCTAACCATGCTTGCAATCATGGTTGGTGACCAAAGTGGCTTAGAAAAGCCCTAAAACTCCACAAAATGGGATCTATCAAAAGAACAAACAAGGTATAGACTTTATACCTTCTGTAGACTGCAAATGATGCTCAAATCGGATCCCTCTAGTCTCCTCTTGACCCTTCAATCTTTTCCTTCCTTCCTTGGATCACAAAAGCACCAAAATCACTCCAAACGCCTTAGATTGCTTCAATAACTGCTAGGGTTTGCTATGGGGGTCTTCTGGGAGCAAATGAGACGAAGGAGGCCGAGTTAAGGTGTTTAAATAGGTTGTAAACCCTCGGATTAGGGTTTTTGTCCAGACAGGGCCTACTCGTCGAGTTCGGGACCCGACTCGTCGAGTCCAATGCTTAAACCCCGCGTCTCATCCCGCTTCTACTCGGCGAGTTGGTCCTTCAACTCGCCGAGTCCAAGGCCAAAATGCAAAATATTTTAAAGAATTAGTAAAAGAATACGTACCAAGAACCAGGTGCTACACAATCTTAATTAAAAAAATATAAATTATTCAAATAACATTAAAAATGTTATTCGAAGTGATTTTGGAGAGTAATTAATATTGTCAGTGTTAAGAAAAAGAATGACATTTATGATTGATGTTTTTTTAAACATAAATAATAGTATAACATTATAATTTATAAATCAATACCTTAACTAATATATGATAAAATTCAAATAATTATTAAATTAAATAGATAAAAGTTAAATGGGTTGGCAGGTTGAAAACGTGTTGATAACTTTTACCTAACTCAACCTATTTAATTAATTGGGTTAAGTGGGTTGACCCGTTTGACTTAAATTGGTTGTAAATCTCAACCCAACCTGCTATTTTTGGATTGGGTTTTGGTTAGGTTAGTGGGTTGAATCGTTTTTGCCCGTTTTATTCATAGTGGGTTGGGTTACATTTGACAATGTTCATAACTGAACATTCAGATTCATATGTACATCTCGATCTGACACAATCGAGATCGGTACTCCATGCCGCGATACCCCCCCTTGCATACAACTCTGCTAGTCTCTCTGCAGAAGAGCTCTCACTAATAGCAAGGAAGTGAGCGCTCTTCGTCAGCCGGTCGACGATCACCCAAATTGCATCGACACCCCTCACAGTCCTCGACAATTTGGTGAAAAAATCCATAGAAATTTGTTCCCACTTCCACTGGGGAACCTCAAGTGGCTGCAACTTGCCATGCGGACGCTGGTGCTCGGCCTTGACCCTGCGACAGGTCAAGCACCTCTCAACGAACCAAACAACATCCCTCTTCATACAGGGCCGCCGATAGTCTCTCTTCAGGTCCAAATACATCTTAATGGCCCCGGGATCGATCGAGAACCTCGAATAGAGCGCCTCCTCCATCAGAATGGTACATGCCCCGCCCACAAACGACACCCAAATCCGACCCTGAAAGGTCATGAGCCCTCGACTATCGGTAACTAACTCAGATACCTGCCTGATCACCCGCTCTCTCTTATGATTTTCTGGTCTCACGGCCTCTGCCTGGGCCTCCCGAATGGTGTCCAACATCGGAGTCATCACCGTCAACCTCATACACACGTCTCGTATCGGGGCACTCTCCGCCCTCCAGATCAGGGCATCAGCTACAACGTTAGCCTTGCCCGGCTGGTACATGATCTTACAATCATAATCCTTTACCACATCCAACCATCTCCTCTGGCGCATATTCAGGTTGGGCTGATCCATCAAATACTTCAAGCTCTTGTGGTCCGTGTATATGGTACACCGAACCCCATACAAATAGTGACGTCGGATCTTAAGGGCGAACACCACTGCCCCCAACTCCAGATCGTGGGTGGGATACCTCGTCTCATGAGGCTTCAGCTGCCTCGATGCGTATGCTATCACGTGCCCTCTCTGCATAAGCACCGCACCCAATCCCAATATCGATGCGTCACAATACACCACAAAATCCTCCATCCCCTCTGGAAGGGCTAACACTGGGGTTTCGCAAAATCTTTGGTGAAGTGTCTTGAATGAGGCCTGCTGCTCAGGACCCCAACAAAAAGCCACGCCCTTCCGGGTCAACCTGGTGAGAGGAACGACAATCTTGGAGAAATCCTTGATAAATCTCCGATAATAGCCGACCAACCCCAGAAAACTCCTGATCTCGGTGGGGGATCTCGACACCTCCCAACTCATCACAACCTCAATCTTGGCTGGATCGACCAATATCCCATTCTGGTTGACGAGATGCCCCAAGAACTGGACCTCTCGCAACCAGAAATCGCACTTGGAGAATTTGGCGTAAAGCCTCTCCGATCTCAAGACTCCGAGAATCTCCCTCAAATGCTCCTCATGTTGCTCTCTGGACTTCGAATACACTAATATATCGTTGATGAACACGATCACCGATCGATCCAACATCGTCCTGCACACCTTGTTCATGAGATCCATGAACGCTACCGGTGCATTGGTGAGCCCAAAATGCATCACCACGAACTCGTAATGCACATAACGAGTCCTGAACGCTGTCTTCTGGATATCCTCATCAAGCACTCTCATTTGATGATATCCAGACCTCAAATCAATCTTGGAGAACCAAGATGCTCCCTGCAACTGATCGAACAAATCATCGATCCTCGGTAAGGGGTAACGGTTCTTGACCGTCAACTTGTTCAACTCCTGGTAATCAATGCACATCCGGTGTGAACAATCCTTTTTCTTGACAAAAGGATCGACGCTCCCCACGGCGAGCTACTCTGCCGAATAAACCCCTTTCCCAGCAGCTCCTGAAGCTGCGAGGATAACTCCTGCATCTCTAGCGGCGCAAGGCGATAAGATGCCTTGGCAATAGGCGCCGCTCCCGGAACTAAATCGATATGAAACTCCACCTGTCTCTCGGGAGGCACACCCGACAACTCCTCAGGGAAAATGTCCGGGAACTCTCGCACTATCGGTACATCACCAACCGAACTCGACCTCTCTGCGATCACTCGTGTGTCCATCACATGGGCCACAAACCCACTACAACCCTGCTGTAGACTCTGCCTTGCTCTAGTAGCCGAACAAAACGTTGACCCAAAATGGGTACCCTCGTCGTACACCATAAGCACTCCCACACAAGGGTCTCGTATGGTCACCAGCTGTCGCTCGCAGTCGATGACCGCTCCGAATCTGCTCAACCAGTCCATGCCCACGATGACACAGACATCCCCTCATCGCAATCGGGACCAGATCTATCGGGAAATCAACATCGAAGATCTCGAGTACACATCCTCGAATCACCTCAGTGGCATATACCGCTCGCTCGTCAGCTATGGAAACTCGAAGAGGTCGACTCAACGCCTCTCGAAAAATACTGATGTGCTGACTAAATGCTAAAGACACGAAAGATCGACTCGCACCCGAGTCAGATAACACCAAAGCAGGTACAGAACTCACAAGAAAAGTACCTACGCATACCATAATATAAGCACAGTATCTCAAACTCAGAAATAAATAAACGAAAGAATACATACCAGCCACGACGTCGGGCGCTGCGCGGACCTCCTCCGCTATCAACTGGAAGGCTCTCCTGTGAGCCTTCGGTGCCTCGACCTTCACTGGACGTCCCTCAATAGCCTGTACGGTAGCAAGGGCAGATCCCTGCGATGCTCCCTGTGCCGATCCCCACAGTTGCAGACACTCGGCCTTCCGGTGTCCGTTTTGGTTGCAGTGGAAGCAGACCGCAAATCCCTTGGCGCAATCCTTGGCCATGTGCCCCTCCTTGCCACACTTGTAGCAAGACCCTGCTCGACAAATCCCCTCATGAATCTTGCTGCACTTACCACAAGTGCGTCCCTTCTGGTCCCCTGACCTCGAATCGGCGGGCTTTGCCCGCTTGGCTACCGGCTGGGACTGTGCCGGTCGTCGATCCCTCCCCTGAGACTCCGCCTCCTCCCTGGCCTGAGTCTCAAGCTCAATCTCCCTCTTCCGAGCATTTGCCTGGAGCTCAGAAAATGTCCGGTACGACGAATTCACCACATACTCGCGTATGTCTCTCCTCAGAATGCCCATATATCGACTATTACGTGCCTGCTCGGAAGACACATGCTCAGGGCAGAACATCGCCCTCTCATGAAACATCCTGGTGATCAAAGTAACAGACTCGGTACCCTGCTTGAGGGTCAAGAACTCCTGGGCCAACCGTTCCCTCTCCACCGGGGGAACGTACTCATGACGAAACATAGCGGTGAACCTCTCCCAGGTCATTGCGACAAGCTCCTCAGAAGTGAAGTGCGCTGTCACAAACTTCCACCAATCCTTCGCTCCCAAGCGAAGCTGGTTCAGCGCGAACAGTACCCTCAGATGCTCTGGACACGAACACGTATAGAAAAATCCCTCGATGTCAGAAATCCATCTCATCGCAGCAATCGGGTCCTGTGTCCCATCAAACTCCGGTGGCTTCGTGTTGTTGAACTCTCGGAACAGCAACGAATCGCCACCCTGAGGTCTAGCAGCAACAACATCTGCAGTAGCTGCAGCCTCAGTAACTGCTACGTATTTCTCGTCAAACGTCTCAATCAGGGTGGTCTTGATAGACCCAAACATCTATGGTATCTCTGTGTGGATAGTCGCAGCCACCTCATCGTGGATCATCTGACGAAGCTTCTCAACACTCACTCCGCTGGTCTTTGGTCTGTGGCGTGTCCCAACCATGATGTCTCTGAAATATAACTTAAAAACATCAGAGACTCACTCGAGTGTACTTGCACTCGATAACTCAACCCTACTTGCTCCCTAGTACCCTAAGGATTCTTACTTGGATTGCACACTGATCCGGTATCTCCAGTAGTACGGGCCCTATACTACCTTCCACACCGCATTAGTATTCACCCCAAGTCCTCCTCCTAGGATCCCAGATCACAAGTACTCTAATCTCTCTATGTATAGGCTACTATCCAGCAGACCTCTCGTAAGTTCCTCGCTGCTACCTATTCACTCTCAAGCATCTCATAGTAGCTGTAATCTCCTAGGCTAAGGCATCACAAATCAAGCCACTCTAGTCCTAATATGAATACCTAGCCTACACTAGCATGCATAACATATCATATCATTTCTCATAACACATAATGTAAGGGTATTTTGGGAAATCACCGTTCGGGCGTTGGCTGATCGTATACACTGCTCTGCTCTGCTCGTTTCAAAACCTTTTACTCTTTTTAGAAAAATTGTTTTATTTGTGAAAAAAATTCTCAAATCCTCAGTTTGAGTTCAAATACGCCCGAAGGTGCATCCGAATCCCTCAAACCAAGGCTCTGATACCAACTTGTAACGATGTAAATTTTCGAAATAATTTTTCATTTTAAATACATAATTTCATTCATAAGAAATTCTCAAATCAATGTTTCACATATTATCCAAATAAAACAAATCCCAAGATCCCAATACATAAAGACTCCAGAAGTGTGTACTGATCATGTCGGCGCCTTCCCGCGATCCTCACTGGTACCTGAAACACATAACACATAATACGGTAAGTATAAATGCTTAGTGAGTTCCCTAAAATACCATATACAACACATATTAGCCACTCAAGGCTATAACTCTATGGACCATCTGGTCCTAACTCTGTGGACCCTCTGGTCCTAACTCTGTGGACCTCCCGGTCCTAACTCTGTGGACCTCCCGGTCCTAACTCTGTAAACTCTGGAACACACACTGAATAAATCATATAGAAATAATGCAGTGCTACATCACATAATAACATACAAGATACTCTATCACGTAACTCTAATTACCACTCTCGGTAAAGTATAGTGAGAAGACTCACCTCGGGTAACTTGGTAAATCTCGAACTCGGAAATACTGGTCTAGCCTCCGCCTAACCACATAGAATAATTACTCTAATCAATACGACTCTCAAAGGCTAGGCTAATCTTCCTCTAGGTTCTCTTAGAAGGGTAAAAGACCATTTTACCCCTCCTATGGCTCAAAGGTCCAAACATTGGCTAAACCCTAAAAGTCAACATAAGTCAACCCTCCGGGTTACGCGGCGCGTACCAAATCTGTACGTTGAGCGTACCCGGCAACTTCACAGAATCGGGGAACGCGACCCCCTACGTTGCGCGTACTGGGATTACGCCCCGCGTAAGTCCCAATCTCATACTCTTTTTGATTTTGGGTCTTAAACGGTTAAGACACACGTTCAACTTCCAGATCTGACTACTAAAGCCACTTAATCCATAAAGTCAGTGACTTTAAGCCTTTGCATGGCTGTAGAAGTCACCAACACCTAAATCATTCCATTTCCAACCTTTAGGAGCCCATAACTCAAGCATGGTCAGCTCTTAATGACCAAGACTGGATTTTTATGACCTAACAACCCAAAATAAGATAACATGGGACAGATCTCGGGTCCTAGGAGCTTATCATACTACAAGAAAACAACCCTTTAATGACGCGTAAACAATCACACACACCGATTTACGACACGCATTCTTGCGTGCCTTAAAAATAATGTCAGATTTCCAAAATTTTAAAGATAGAGGACACGCATTTAGGTGTGCGCTAAAATTAGTGTCCAATAAAAAAAATTACAAACACGGAGGGCACTTTTATCTTAAGTGTGTGTCCTCTTCAAATGTCGCTTTATAATCTTATCTCAAACGCGCGTTTTCTCTCCAAAATCACAGGGAGTATTAATTTCTAGGGCTTTTTTGCAGAACACTCGAAATACTCGATCACTCATTATGTTCTCTCTACAATCGATCCGGCGCCGATCGACAACCTCAGGCTCACTTCTTCTCCTTCTCCGACGACCTTAAGAAAATAGAGAACATTTCATAGCTATCACCGGAACAGGAAAGTAGGGAGAAGGAGGGGAACAAAAAGTAAAAAATCGACCCTCTTCTCTCCCCTCTTGTCTCTCTATTTTGTTCTCTAGTATCTCCCTTCCATTCATGCCTCCATCTAGACATCCGACATCCACATCCATAGCCTCCAACCCTCACCGCCAAAGCCGACAAAGAAGATGAAGAAACGCATGCCCTAACTTTCATGCATTTGGGTGTGAGCAAAGAAAGGTGGCAATTAGGGAAAAAGAAACGCAATGGGTTCTTACTCCAAGGTGACCATCATTCACATAGCTAGTGCAATTTCTAGGGCTCAAAGGTTTGAACTTCTTGATTTCCCTAATCTCTCATCTTCCTCACAAAGTTATGAAGAGCAATCCTTGACATGGCGTTCTTAAGGTTGATTAGGCACATGAAGTCTGATGTTTTTGTTTAGACTATAGTGAATGGATCTTACAGTTCTCTATTTTCTGTGACTCGTTTCCAGGAGTCTCTTTTTCATTCTCTTTAGTATTCGATATGTTTGATGCTAGTTTAGATCGTGCAATACCCTCACTTGTGGCAACAACATCTTGATAATTTGGTTCATCTTTTTAGTGTGGGAAGGCTAAAGGTTTCATTTTTTTATAACTTTTTCAACATCTTTCTTGAAGAAGTCCAATTTTTAATAGATTCTTTTTTGTTAAATTATCAGGTTGCAATAGACCCTAAAAGCTTTGTGGGTGTACAATTTGTTGCTGATGCAGTAGAATATCTTCATTTTGGTAAAAGTGTAGGCAAGGTACGTGCATAAATTGTGAAGATGGGATGCCTATGGCTATTTCTATTTTGAAGGGACGTGTATAGTAGGTGTTGTTTCTGCCATTACGTTTATCCAAGGCATAGTTCTGTTTTTTGTATCTCTTAAATGTTTTTGTGTTTATATCAATTAAATAAATATATTTGAGATATGTTTTGGATATGAAATATACAGGTTATCTGATGATGGTAGTTGTAGGACATGGGATGCAAGCTACTCCCTGTGTCAACCATGCATTTATGGCCCTAAGCAAACTAATGTTGTTGTTGATTAGTAATAAAATCATTGTCTTCCTAAAAAAAAACTTAAACTTTTAAATCATTCAACTTTTTGTAGGGAGTAACAGCACTTAACAATGACATTACCTGATGCTGACAATTTTTATTATTTATAAAAACTGTACAGGTTCTGATGGACTTTCCTCAATTGACAATGACATTACCTGATCAGCGTAAAGAGTCTGTGATGAAACGTACAACACTTGTGGCCAACACTTCTAACATGCCTGTTGCTACTAATGAGGCTTCAATTTATACAGGTAAAATGAATTCTTAAAGTAACAGATTTATGATGTATGCTGTTTTATTTTTTACATCATTTCTTTTGTCTATTATCTTTCTTCTTAATTTATTTTGACAATAGTTAAAGTCAAAGAAGAATAGTTAGTATTGGTCACACCATGGACAAACTCTAAAGTGTTCAATATAAATTTAGCATTATATTCTCATTTCAACAATGTGAAAAAGAATCTTAACAGCCAACAATTTGGCAAATCTTACATAAAACATAAAATAACTACAATCATATATAAATTCCTATTAGTTTACTCAAAAGGTATAACTTACACACACAGGTTTCATACAAAATTAAGATCAAATCGACTACTCTTTTCTTTTCCTTTCTTTTTTCAACCCACTGTATTTGTATCAACATCACCCTATTCATATAAGGTAATTATAAGATTATTACATGAACGCTTTTGATTGTGGGTAATGATGACATTAATGATATGTTTTTGTTCAATTCTGCAGATAGATATGCACACTATCTGTTTGAAAACCATAGCTATGAAGAAGCCATGTATCATTTTGCAGCATCCCAAGTAGAAATAACCCATGTGCTTTCTTTATATCCATCTATTCTTCTTCCCAAACCAGTTGAAAAAAGTATTGAAGTTAGTGGGGAGTCAACTCGGGTACAACAGAATACTATACAGAGAGTTCTCCAAGTTCTCAAATCAATCAAATGGAATCTGATGATCTTCCTGCTCTTGAACCCAAGAAAATGAACCACAAAGCTCTAATAAAATATTTGAAAAAAAAGAGGCCCAACATTGTTGGAAAGGCGGCTGCTGAAGTTATTTCAGATGTTGTACACGTTCCAAGAAATCAAACAAGGTAAATTAACTTTAATAACTTAAAATTTTGGACATGGATAAAAAAATCGAACTTTTTTGTAATTTTAATTTCTTTTTGTGTTTTTAGGGACGAGTTAATATTCCTACGTGCTAGAGAGATAGCAGCAATATGTGATGACACTGCACTTCTGCAAGCTTTACTGTTGACTGGTCAGATTGTTGCTGTTTTGGAGCGACTAAAGGGTTTTAACTACTGTGATATGAAGATATGTCAGAAGCTCTGTTTCAAATACTTCAAATAAATTCATTTCGACATGCTTATTAATTGTAAATTTACATTATGAATTATGATCAGGTACAAGATGGGGTTCTTGTACATGACCAGGGTTAACTTCCTATTAACACTGGTCACAACAATGATATATGTGTGTTTTTCGCACCTACTGCAGCGGGCCCTAAACCCTAGGGCAATAGAGCATTCGAGTTTCACCCTTAACGTTGATTTTACTTTTGAGATACTTTATCCTTGCTCAGTTGATTGGAACTTAATTAATAGATCAAGAGAATATTTAATAAGCAAAAGAGTATACTATCAAGAGAAGATGTCCTTTTCTTTTCATATTAGAGCTTTTGTTTGTTGTATCAGCTGTTTAATTTCAATGATGTATGGATCGAGTAGTTGATACTTATAACAATACTGCATTACTAAGAAAAGACTACAACCTTTGTCCCCACCGTTTTGATTTTTAGAAGTGCTACCTTCTGCAGTTCGAATTCTAAGATTGGCATGGATGGTTGAGATTTTTAGTTTTATTTGTTGTCTTTTATTATGGTGATATATAGTTGATGATTGGTTGATGTAATCATCATGTTTATTTGTAATCAAAATAGTTCTTAATAAGTCTGGAAGTTGCTTATTGTTATTATCTTAATGTCACTCCATATTTTCTACCCTTTAATTGGTGATCCTATTATTGGTTTATCAAGATGCTTTCTGGATTCCTGCCAAAATACTGTGTAAGATCTAGATTCTTGTCACATTTTTGGTCATATATTCACATTTACAGATTTCATTCGATTAAAAATGAAACAGATGATGTGTATACAGCACTTGATGAAAAAAAACATGCCATTAGTGATATACAACAAACACTTGTTATTATTACATTTGGTGTTTAGGTACAACTTCAACAAAGTTGCACAATACAAGCAACTTACACTTGAGGAAGCAGAAGAAAAGATAAAAAACAGAAGGAAAACTGCAGATGGCCTGGTATGAAAGATGGATATGATGAAAGCTGCAAACAACTGTGCAGCTGCTTTTGGTGCATTCTGCTCAATCAGCTAAAAATGATTCATTCTATTAAAAGTTGTATTTTTTTTTTTTCTATATTTAGGCACAGAAGTTGATAAGCCTTTGTGGGTGGGAGCCAAGGTGGCTTCCAAATGTTCAAGATTGTGAAGAACATTCTGCTCAATCAGCTAAAAATGGTGCTTCTTTTAATCCTAATAAACATCATAACCTTAACAAGAAAACAATATCTGAAGATTCTTCAAAGAAGGAAACTAGAGCCCCCTTATTGGATTGCAGCTTACAGGAATGGATTTAAATCTTACAATGGGAAGTGGATTATCTCAAAAAAGACCTGTATCAGACTTATACCGAGACCCAAATCTCGGGCAGGCTGCGGGCAGTGAGGTCGGGGGTCGGGCAGCTTCGTATAAAGTCAACGATATTCCCCATACATATAACATTGAAGGTGTTGTCATTAACCGAGATGCTGATGAAGTCAACGATAGTAAACGGGCATGTGGGTCCGGGACTACTCATCTGGTGCGGGTCCCAGCCGGGTTTCATATTTTGATATTGACATAAATGCCCTTCCTCATTCCACTAAAGATTCAGCAAGAGCTTCATCTGTTATAGCAATGGACACTTTTTTGTCATAGTGATGATGATAATGATTCAATGGAGAGTGTTGAAAATCATCCTGGATATGTAGGAGGAGATGAGGTTAATTACCCTTCGGTGTCTGGTGTTAAAAGCCCGGATAACCAGGGGAAAAATAGTACAAATGATGAAGAGGTTTTGAATGTTATGGGTCATGGAAAAGACGGTTTTACCCTTGCGATTAGTGGAGGAGGGAGTGTGGGAATGGGTGTGAGTCATGAAGCGGAGATTCAGGGGTCGGATGGGTTGATTCATAGAAGTGGAAGTGTTGTTGGGAATGTTGCTGCAGTAGGGGTCGAGGTGGCACCATGTGTGTTTTCATGACTATTACCTTTTCTTACTTAATTAACATATGTAGGTGTGGGGGTGTTATGGGAAAATACGCTGCAGGGGAAGTGAAGCCACCTTCTCTTGGTAAGTGGAAATGTTTTTTTTTTAATAAAACTTTTGAAAGAAGGATAATAACAATTAACACAGTAGTAAAATTTTGTGTTTAGTAATGGCTTCTTTATGTGGATCTGGAAAGCATCCACAATTAATGCTATCTACACCAAGGTGGGCTGTTGCTGATGACGTAGGTGTAATTTTAAGTTTATGTGATGAGGAAGTTGCTCGTTATGAAACCGCTACTCTAACTGCAACTGCTGTTCCTGCTCTATTACTTCCTCCTCCAACAACAGCCATGGATGAGCATCTTGTTGCAGGGCTTCCTGCTTTAGAGACTTATGCAAGGCTCTTCCATAGGTACTATGCTATTGCTAGTCCAAGTGCTACTCAAAGACTTCTTCTTGGATTATTAGTAGCACCACCTTCATGGGCTCCAGATGCTCTTGATGCTGCTGTTCAACTAGTCCAGCTTCTTAGGGCAGCTGAAGATTATGCATCTGGGATGCGGGTAAGTTGACTTGACACCCTAAAACTCAAACTTTTAGTTTTTAGAATATGGGGTAACGTCTGTTGTTCTTTTTATATTGTCTTGTTAATATCTATATAAATGATTGTGCTAAATTCATTTCTTGGTATGTTCTTGTCTAAATAAATTGGGTCCTTAAACTATTAGGATATTATATTAAAAATCTTATTGTAAGATATTTCTCCTATGTTTTTTTTTTGACTTGGTCAACCCTTAAATACCAAATGTATATCTTTCTAGGTGTTGGTGGACATGATTCGTCTACCAGATTGGGTATTTGAAAGTGTTGATCAGGAAATGAGAGTCATGGAACAAGATGCCACTCCACATCATCCGGGAATTTACTTATCTGATGCTTAGGTTACAAATAATCTACAATAGAAAACCTTATTTTAAATTTTAATCCCATCATCTTATTTGGACTGCGATCATGTATCAAATGAGTTTGGAGCATTAGTCTTAAAGAATTATGAAAGGCAAGATGCAACTTTACTTAGTTGGAATTTGATGTACATAGTAGATTAATGCAAATTTAGATATTGTAAGAAATAGAATTGTATGACATTAAATTTTATGCAATGGATTGTATTTTTTGTATATGATATTTTATTTCTATTATGAGACATTAAATGCAAATTTAATTTAAAATTTAATAAATATATAAATTATTTTGTTTTAGAACATTTAAAATTATGATACGCAAAAATGTATGTCATCTTCATTTATGACATGGCCTTTCTTGACAGGGGCTTAAACACGCGCGCTGTAAGGTTACGACATGCAAATGCCTGTCGTCTTCCTTTATGGCAAGGCATTCCTTGATACGCATTGCGTGTCATAACCGCGTGTCGTAAATACGCGTCATAAATGCACGTCGTAAATGCACGTCGTAAATGCACGTCGTCTCTCTTTATGACAAGGCCTTTCTTGAGGCGCATTTGCTCGTCGTCTGAGCGTTTTACGACGCGCAATGAGCGTCGTAAAAGGCTGTTTTTCTAGTAGTGTCAACACATAAACTTATCAACTTGGGGGACAAAACCCTAAAACATCCCCATAGAAAACAAAAACAGAAAAGAAGGAAAGCTTGAAGCTTTATACCTCCAAATGAAGCTTTTCCCACAGCTAAACTCGGATTTAAAAGCTTGAGCTCTAACTCCTTCTCTTCGAAAGCTTTCTCTTCACCTTAAATGTCCAAGATTACACCAACAAGCTCTCCAAGGCACACTCTTGCTACAAGAACGAGATTTAGGGTTGGGAGGTTAAGTCTCTGGGAATGGTGGCCAGAAAAGAGGCCATAATGGTCTTTAAATAGGTGGCTAACAAAGGATTAGGGTTTCATTTCTGGGCTGGGTACCCCTTGCGTACTGGGCAATCCTCCAAGATCAAACACGCGCACGAGTATGCTGAGAGTACACCCTAGTACGCCCCGCGTACCCGTCTTCCATTCTTTCCTTGACAAGGACCAAAATAGACAACCGCCCAAGGATTAGGGTTCATAAAGCATACGTGATTTTTGGGATGTTAAAATTATCATGCAAAATATATACATATAGTCGTCATGGGTTCCCCCATGGTCTTTATCTGGAATGTCATGGGCTCCCTCATGGTCTTTGTCTGGAATGTCATGGGCTCCCTTCATGGTCTGACATCCAAGTGTCATGGGCTACCCCTGGGGCCTTCCATGCAAGTATCACAAAGACAACTAGCATACCATATAACACATAATGGGCCAACATTGGTGCCTTCGACCCATGGATATAGTGAGAAGACTCACCTCAAACTATACACGAATAATCCTACATTGCCACTGTTGCTGCGAACCGGGTCCCGAACTAAGTCAAACAACCCAAAACCATAATCAATAACTAAACAAGGCTAAATCCCAACACTTGGCCCAAAGATGGCCCAACTAACTAGTCCCACTAATGGACCAAACCCATTAGGCCCACCAAGGCCCAAAACCAAAAGATCCATAGACGCCCATTAAGGGCCTAATTTTCCAAATTGGGCCTAACCCCCATACGGGCCTTATCCTTAAGCCCAATATTTCCTTAGTCCCAAAAAGTTGATCTCAGATGGCCCAAAAGGCCCAAAGCAACAAGGAGGCCCAAAGATATGAAGTCTAAAAACACAACAAGCCTAAGCCCAGTTGAATGCCGTACGCGGGGTGTACATTCAGCTATGTTGGGCGTACTCAGCGAAACCTGGTCGTGACCAAATCAATGTACGTTGGGTGTACGTCCAGTTACGCCGGGCGTAACCTGGCTCATTCTAAAACTCGATTCTGACTAGGGGTGCAAACGAGCCGAGCCGAGCCCGAGTCTGGCCAGGCTCGGCTCGGGCTCATTTAAGTTATATGAGGCTTGAGCTTGAGCTTGGCTCGATTTGATCTTTCTTATAATGAGCTCAGCTCGAGCACGTAAAGAATTATCCAAGCTCGGCTCGGGCTCGGGCTCGACTCATTTTTATCTGACGTGCCTAAATAAGCTTAAGCTCGGCTCGAGCTCATTAAGAAGCTCGTTTACTAATACCCTAAATCCGTAATTCCTCTAATATATTTTTATTTTAATATATATAAATAATAATAAATTATATTATGTAAAGGCTCGTTTAGGCTCGCGAGCCTAATCGAGCTTAATGACATAGGCTTGAGCTCGAGCTCGTTTAATAAATGAGCTTAATATTAAGCTCGAGCTCGGCTCGGGCTCATTTAAAATCGATTTCAAGTCGAGCTTTTAACGATCCGATCCCGAGTAGCTCGCGAGTAGCTTGGCTCATTTGCACCCCTAATTCTGACTTAACCACTTCAGCACTTTGCACCCAAACTTCAGAGAACCTCAAAATAAAGCTCCTAATGCATAAAGTCGGCACCTTTATGCATTTGCATGACTTATTGGGACCCAACAACCTTCATAATCCATTAAGACCCATTCATACCTAACTAAAACATGCATGGACCAAAAGCAATGATCAAGATACCATTTTTACGAACCTATAAACTCAAAAAGGGCAAGATCTAGCAATCTTAGCTCCTGGAGTGACTCATACTCACAAGGAGGATTCAAAACCCATAAATAAGCACAAATCTAGCCCTAAATGCATAAAACATAACAAGAAGCCAAGGTATGAACTAGATGCCTTAAATGAGCTGGAAATGAAGCTAAGAGTCTGGATCTACGAGTTTTCCTTTGAACAACAAGCTAGCACCAAGCACCCTTTCCTTGAAAATGAGCAAAGCACACCAAAATACATACTTAGATCTCTCAAACACTCAATGAGAGGTTAGGGTTTCCGATATGAGGCTAGAAATCAATGGAGGCTGAGAAATAAAAGAGCCTTGAGCTCATAAAGATGTTTAAATAGTGCCCAAACCCTAAAAATTAGGGTTTGGCACTCTACTCATTACACTAGGCATACCCCTAGCTTACGCTAGGCGTACTCACCCAGGCACGTGCCACTTACCATGCACACATGGGACTGCTTTGCCATTCTTTTCCATTAGGGGTCATTTCTGCCAACAACTTCAAATTGCCATAACTTTCTCACCTTAGGTCCGTTTCCAACGAACCTTATATCCACGAAAAGGTGGAGAGGATCCCTACACTTCTAACAACACACCATATCCTTAAAACTTATCGGAGAAAAACCCAAAATTCATAAAAGATCGACTTATCAAATTAAGATTATACCTTTGGGCTCCGGAAACACCATCGAACACTTGGATCACTTAAACCATAAGACTCACATCCAAAAAGGGCTAAATCCTTCCTTCCTCAAGGCCTTAAGCCTCATGACAACTGATGATTGGGCCGCAGCCCCAAACAATGAAACAAGTCCAAAGCTGAGTGTTACAACTCAACATCTTTATTTTTTATCTACAAAAAAAATTCCAAGAACATTTTAATAAATTACTGGAAAAATAAATTCAAATTATAAATTTTTGTTTTTCGATTTTACCTTTATTGGGCTCAATTCTGAAAGCTCCTGTAAATAGAATATAACTTCGTCATCCGTAACACCCACTATTTCTTTTTTAACATCATGCAAATTCGTCTTTGGACTAACATGGGTTATTAAACATTTTAAAAAAAATGATAAGTATAGTTATTCCGAATTGATATTCCGTAACAACATTCCAGAATATTTCATCGGGACCCAAAAACCGATTTGAAACACACTACAAGGTACTTACATGAGATTTATACACGTACAACAACAAAAATATAAAAGATAGGATTATCCAGATTCGATCATACTGTTTCGGAGTTGTTCCTCGTATTCTGGACCATTCCAGAATACGTAAATCATTTTTTAAAAATCAAATGTAAAGTAATTTAAAGAATATAACTTACTTGGTTTGACGAATCCATGCTGGAAATTAGGTCCGAAATACGAGTAGATCGTGCTTTGGATACGCAAATTCCCGAATGCGTATTCTGGATTTTTGTGTGTGTGACCTATATATATATATATATATATATATATATATATATATATATATATATATATATATATATATATATATATATATATGAATTATTAAGGCAACACATATTTGAACCAATGAAAACATAACAACACATCACTTTAGGGTAATTACATAAATAATTTCCACAATACATTACTTGTGAATAAAAAAATTGACACATGTTATTTGATTATTGGTTCCAACATATGTTGCCCTAGTTATTCGTTTTCCTTAGAACTCATTATATATATATATATATATATATATATATATATATATATATATATATATATATATATATATATATATATATATATATATGAGCTTAGCCCGGTTTTCAGGTCCAGAATGACCAAGTCTGGACCAAGTTGTTTATTATCACTGAAAAACCATTAAAAAATGTTTAGAATACTCAATTTCCCCCCAAAAAAAAAAAAAAATATCATTTTACAAGTATTTAACACATACCACAACGACCGGAGCTATAATGACAAAAAAAAGGTTAGAACCAAAGTAGCCTATTATGCCAAACCACAGGACTATTATATATTTTTGTCATAAATAAATAAATTGTTGATATTTGCAAATCCGAACAATACTTAAACGGAAAGGGAAAATGACTTATCAAGGTAATTAACTTTTCGGTATGTTCACATCTGGTTAACTATCTTTTTTTTGTACACATCTAGGTAACAAACTTGTTGGAAGTGTTCTAATATGACCATTATGACCTGCTGTAGCAGGTTAAATCCTAGATGTGAACACTTTCAACAAGTTCATTACCTAGATGTGTACAAAAAAAGTAGTTACTCAAATATGAACAAAACGAAAAGTAAGAGTAAATTACATGAATGGTCCCTGTGGTTTGGGTGAATTTGTATTTTTGGTCCCTAACTTATGTTTTTAACTCGGATGGTCCCTAATGTTTATTTTTGTTGCACGTTTGGTCCCTGTCTTACCTAACTTATTTTTTTAAGAGTAAATTACTGAAATCGTCCTTGTGGTTTGCTTAAAATTGCACGTTTGCTTTCTAACTTTTTTTTGCACTCGGATCGTCCCTGTGGTTTGATATTGTAGCGTTTTTCGTTCCTATGGTTTGGTAAAAATTGCATGTTTAATCCCTAACTTTATGTATGTAAGGGACAAAAAATGCAACAAAATCAAACCACAGGGACGAAAAACGCAACAAAATCAAACCATAGGGACGATCCGAGTGCAAAAAAAAAAGTTAGGGACCAAACGTGCAATTTTGACCAAACTACAGGGACGATTTCAGTAATTTACTCTTTTTTTAACTCGTAAGGTCTATTAATTTTTTTTAAATATATAAAGAATAAATACATAAATAAGAAAATTAACTAAAAAATTAACTAATAAGGGCATAATAGTCTTTTTAGGTAAGACAGAGACAAAACACATAACAAAAATAAACAGTAAGGATCATCCGAAGAGATACAAATATGCGGGGTCTATTAATTTTTTAAAATATATAAAAAATAAATACATAAATAAGAAAACTAATTAAAAAATAAATTAATAAGGACACAATAGTCTTTTTAGGTAAGACATGGACCAAACGCGCAATAAAATAAATAGTATGGACCATCCGAGTTAAAAAAATAAGTTAGGAACCAAAAACACAAACTCCTCCAAACCACAAGGACCATTCGTGTAATTTACTCTTACTTTTCGTTTGGTTCATATTTGGGTAACTATTTTTTTTTGTATACATCTAGGTAACGAACTTGTCAAAAAAGTATTCACATCTAGGATGTAACCTGCTACAACAGGTCATAATGGTCATATGTGAACACTTCCAACAAGTTTGTTACCTAAACGTGTACAAAAAAAAAAGATAGTTACCCAGTTGTGAACATACAAAAAGTTAATTACCTTTATAAGTCATTTTCCCAAACGGAAATGTATGTATTTCAATATAGGTTAACAAAAGCTTTCATTACGACTCAAATCTTTAATAAAATACATTATGTGTTAACAAAAACTCTTATTATCACTTAATTCTCTAAGAAAATTCATTTTTATTTAGGGGTGAGCAAAATTCTCATGGGTATCGAACTGAACTAGTACCGAACCAATACCATTTATGTTAATATGAGACGATCCTCGGTATTATAAAATCATAAAATTCGGGGTCCAGTACAGTGTGTGCCGGTGCTAAGTACTGAAAATCGGTACTGTACCATTAGCTTTATTTTAGTTCGGTACTCCATAACATTTTCCACCCAATACTTGGTATTCGCATATGGGTACCTGTCCGATACCATTTGCATCCCTAGTTTTATTGATCATAAAAGGCACCTTTTAAGGATGTTCGTGGTGTGGTGTAAATTCCAAACCAGAAAATCGCACCATATATACAATTTGAGATTTTAAAAAACCACATATTATACTACAACAGTAAAAAACCAAATTATATAATGAGGTGAAGATGTTTTTTTTGTGATTTAACGAAGGAAGCAGTAGCTCGAGGTCAATTCACTATCGATATACAATTATTATTTGTATTTATTGTTGTATTAGTATAGCCCAATTGTGTTTTTTTTAGTCTAGCCCATTTACTTGGCTTAGCCCAATACCTTGTATGATGTATATATTGTTTTCAGCAACGAGAATACGTTCATGGGAAAATTACCTTGTTTCATGGTATTAGACTTAAACCTACATTCTTTCTCCCCGACCTCTCAAATCAAAGACCCTACGAAGTGATCAATATCAAAACATATATCCTTATCGTCCTTGATCTTAACGAGCTTAACTATGATGCATGTCGGGAGTTGTTTGAAACTCATTATCACGGGTAAGGTGTAGGTGCATTCCTCACTAGCTATTCCAAACCTACATCCGACAAAGATGAAAAATGGTTCAAAGCATGATCACTAAAAGAAAAATAACTTACATCCACAGTTTTTAAAGCCTAAAAGTGTGATCGTATCCTATAGTCACACTTTTTTTTCATCAAAATTGTGACCATATGTCATGATACCATAGGTATCTTATGGCCACAAGCTATTCCAAACCTACATCCGACAAAGACGAAAAATGGTTCAAAGCATGATCACTAAAAGAAAAATAACTTACATCCACAATTTTTAAAGCCTAAAAATGTGATTGTATCCTATAGTCACACTTTTTTTTTCATCAAAACTGTGACCATATGTCATGATACCATAGGTATCTTATGGCCACATTGAAATTCAACATTTGAAATCGTGACCGTATCATAAAAAATTGTGGCAATGATGTATGGATTTAATCAAGTATTTATCGAATATGTGCTCATAATACTTTTTAGACACAAGTTTTCGTTAATTAAGTGGCGTTAGGCACCTCTATGGCAACAATAATTTATTTATTAGTGTGCTATTTTTTATTATTTTTTGACAGATTCAAAACATGAAAGTATGGCTATAACCTACATTTTAGTCACATATAAAGTGTGAAAAATTACTTTTAACCATGTTTAGTTTAGATTTGATGTGACTATTTCTTACCATTTAGTTACATTAATTTATGTTAAAGCGTGACATATAATATCATTTAGCCACATTAATTTATGTTAAAATGTGATGTATGATATCATTTAATCACATAAAAAGAAATTGATAAAGACAAAAATGTGACAATTGATTGGGTATTAGTGAGACATAGTTTAGTTGTTAAAATCATTGATGAATATTACTTATAGCAACATACGTTTTGTAAATGATGTGATTAGTTGTTACTTTTTAGTGACATTCATTTACGATAAAGTGTGACATATGAAATCATTTAGTCACATGTCACACCCTCAGCTAGCAGCGGAAACGTCGAGTTGTGCGACACTAGAATGTTAGATCATATATATTGAACATACATTGAACAGTATAATATATATATATATATATATATATATATATATATATATATATATATATATATATATATATATATATATATATATATATATATATATATATATAACATCAATATCACTTCCATTATGGATAAAAATATTACATCAAAATATGTTTATGAAATACTAGAAATTCTAATGCAAAAGGTACCTTAGCAGATAGGCATAACTATACATGATAATAAGTATTCGGTAGCTTCATCGATTAACGTTTTCTTTTGGGAGTGCAATCTTTCATCTATTGGTTTCTTAGGAATACATGTGGTTTTGAAATGTCAACATAATGTTGGTGAGTTCACAGGTTTTTATACTTTGAAAGTACTCTTGATTCATAACTTTATTAAGTTGTAGAAGTAATTTGTTTTCTTGGTTGAAAATAGTGTGCTTACTATTCATGGGTATTAGGATTTCCGTAATTCTTATTAATCGTATATATATTATTAGTGTTTGCATAACTTACGAGTATATTTAAGGAAATGAGTGCTTTTAAGAGCAGTCTATCCAAGAATGAACTCAATATAGGTTAGTTGGATACAGTCCAATCCTCACCTATATAACTGTATACTTATAAAGTAACTAAAGTTTTGATGTTTCATTGTATAACTAATATATAATTATTTTAAATATATATCCTTAGCAAAGCCAAACTGGCGGAGTGGCGATATAACCATTATTAGAGTTGAGTGACGACATAATATAATACTATTATTCGTTTGAATCGAGCGTAGTGATAACATAATATACTACTATTATCCGCTTAGATCGAGCATAGTGACGACATAATATACCACTATTATCTATTTGAGTTGAGCGTAGTGACAACATAATATACCACTTTATCCGTTTGAATCGAGTGTCGTGACGGCATAACATGCTACTATTATCTGTTTGAGTCGAGCATAGTGACGACATAATATACCATTATTATGAGTTAAGCGTAGTGATGGCATAATATACACTATTACCCATTTGAATCGAGTGCAGTGACGACATAATATATTACTATTTTCCATTTGAGTCGAGCATAGTGTGTTACAATTGAGTCCTAGTAAGTTTCCCTTCTAACCCTTCAAATTGCAACTTTTGGCATTTTGGCCCTTACGCGGGGCGTACCTGGATGGTATGCTGAGCGTAATGGGCTTGAGGTGGAACACGACGTTTTGGGAGTACCATCGGCGGATTCTAAGTATGATGGGTGTACTTCGTATGGACATAAACCCTAATCCTTACAGTTTGGACCCTATATATTGAACCTTAAGTCCCGTTTCCCCATCCCATCTTTAGCCTTTATCACTAGAAACATTCCCCTTGCAAACCCTTTCCCCATTGTTGCATCTTGAAGCTTGAGATTGTGTTGTTGTGCATTTCGAAGGAAGAAGAAGGTGGTGGTGAAGCTTGGAAGCTAGAAGTAAGTTTGGATCTAGGAGTTTTGCTTCATCCTCAATCTTCAGAAGGTATAAAGTTCATACCTTGGTGATTAACTTGATAGATCTTATTGGTATGATAATATTATGAGTTTTGTCCCCAAAATATGACCTTCTTGTGTATGGCATGCTATAGAACATATAGGTTTTCCTTTTGGATGTTTTCTAGGTCTAGAGTAATAAAATAGGATATTGACTCTTGGCTCTTCCCCATGCATGAGTATGATTGTCTTAATGGCTTAAAATGTTGGGGTTTTTAGTGTTAAGAACTTAATGGCCATGCAAGACCATAAAGTTGGATACTTTATGGTCAAGAATGACAATTGGGACTTGGATATGTAATTTAGACATAAAGGTTTGTGTATTAAGCACTTAATGAGTTGGGAAGCATCCAACTGCGTACGTTGGGAGTATTAGGTGGTACGTCGCGCGTATGCAGTCAAGTCCCGTATCCTAGTCAACGAGCAAGTACGCCCCGCGTACATCTGTGTATGCCCCATAAATGAGGCTGGGTTGACTCGGTTGGTTTGTTGAGTTTGACCAATTTTGACCCAAGGTTATTTTAGGTGATTTCAGTGATATTTGAGATTGGTCATTATTTGGTGCTTAGGTGACCAATCGATCTGTCATTTGGAGTAATGTTTTGCCAGAGATCTTTTCAGACTGAGAAGTTAGTTTTCCTCACTGTACTTGTAGGTCGAAGGCACCAAGGTGGGCCCATTGGTTGATAACCTGTTCCATACTATTGTTGATATGTTGTGCATGCGGTAGACCTATAAAAATTATATGATAGCTGCTAATAGGTGTTAAACTAGTAGGCCTGTAGGACTACCTGTGATTATTGGTAGTATGATTATTTGTTTGCTGAGTATACTTGTTGTTTATTATATGTCAACATGTTATATGGGTTGAGACTGCAGCTTTGTGTTGTCAGTCAACAGACTGGGGCATTCCAACCGGGAGGTTGTGGGCCAGGGTAATATATCTGGGAGGTTGTGGACCCATTATGTGGTATGTAGAGCATTCCAACCTGTAGGTTGTGGGTCAGGGGAGTCTAGTCGGGAGGTTGTGGACCCAACATGCGAATCTATGTAATTTTATGTTGTGTGATGGTACTTTTGGGGAACTTACTAAGCTTTGGCTTATAGTTTCAATTTATTGTTTCAGCTACTTCTGATGATCGCAGAAAAGCGAAGGCGTGATCATGCACATCTTCTTGTTTTTGTGTTGTTGGGTCTTGGAAAGCTCTGATTTTGAATAATACTTCTGAATCAATGATTCTTTTGTAAACAACGATGGTTTATGGTTGTTTTTTAAAAATTTCAAAATTTTATGATTTTTGGGTTGTTACAAGTTGGTATTAGAGCCTTGAATTGAGAGAATTAGATGAATATTCTTGTGAATCCAGACTTAAACTAGGGAACTGTAAAAGTTTTTAAAATGGATTTTCAAAAGTAACCAAGGAAGGATGCGACATGTACTATCAGTCAGAGCAAGAAAATATACCCCAGGTTACCCACACTATCATTTAATATTATGTTTATGGTAGAACAACATGCTAGTGGTAGGCTAGGGATCTTTTGGAATTTCATGATATATTTGCCTGATACGTGATGCCTAATAGCCTAGGATTATTTCTTGTATAGAATTGACATCATTACTGTAGTTGTTTAGTGTATGCACCATAATTGTACATAACTAAGATTCTATAACCCGAGAATGTTTGGTTTGACCTTATTTCCAGTTCTTGTTTAATGAACGACTTATAGTAGAATCAATTATTTGACTGTCTATAGGATCCGATATGTGATTAGCATCTGTGAGTGATGCAAGGTTGGTGGAAGTTTCATGGATGAGTATATGTGTGAGAAGTTGGCCAGATGAGGAATATGTAGCCATTTACGAAGGAGTGAGGATAGGGTGTCGGTGTATCCTAGTAGTTTTAATTCTGTTTGGCGGGTGTGATGATCCTTGAAACAAATACGGGTAAATGTGGAAGGTAGTATGGGCCCATACTACTAAAAGCACAGGACCCGTACGCATAACAAGGAAGTCACAAACCCCAAGGGTTTAGATTTGTATCGTGATTATAGCTATGTTTATTGTGGCATTTCTAATATATTCTGGTTTATTTTCAGTATGGTGTTTACAAGAGGATTGGGTTCCAGGTCTGGAGCGAGTGGCCAGGACGGGTTTGATAATTGATTAGATTTGGGAGATCATCGCTACTGAGGTGGCTTCTACTATTCAGAGGTCTATGGCGGAGACGTTTGGGTCTATCAAGACCGCTATGATTGAGTTGTTTGATGACCACTACGTTGCTTTTTCCAAGGATACGACTGTTGCAGCCACTGCAACCATTGCTACTACGGGGATCTGAAGGGAGAGAGCTTTCTAGTATCGGGACTTCGATCGATATATGAAGCCCATGGTGTTCGATGGAGTTTAGGACCCGATCATTGTGATGAGGTGGTTTTCCGACGTTGAGGGGTGTTTCTTTACATGCTCCTGCTTTGCTGACCAGAAGGTCAAGTGCACCCTGAACCTTCTCCGGTCAGAGGCGAAGGATTTGTGGAGATTGGTGACTGGCTCGTACATTGCTAAGCAGAGGGCTGTTGTGACTTGGGAGCAGATCTTTGAGATGTTTCGCATGAGGAATGTTTCGTTGGTTGAGAGGGAGAGAATGGATTAGAAGTATCTACATCTGAGGTAGGGGACTGAGACGGTGACTGAGATCACCAAGATGTCTATCGATTGGGCTCTTTTTTGTCCTAAGTTTGCTGCTTTTGAGCAAGTTTAGATGACCCGATACTTGAGCATGTTCAAGATGGATAACCGCCAGTTTGTGTCCACCCAAAGATATGGTACTCTCGTTGAGCTACAAGAGGTCGCAAGGAGGTAGGAGATTGAGATGGAGCGCCAGGTGAAGGAGATGAGGCAGGCTCCTGTGCAGTAACAGCTTGCGGCAAAGCGGTTCAAGCCTAGTTATTCGAGATCTGGGGGACATAGAGGCCGCACTTGTGGCAAGTGCAGTAAGGTTCATGAGAATGTTTGTCGGTCTTCTTCTTCTTTTGCATGACACAATTGCGCCCGGGAGGGACATTTTGCGAAGGACTATCGTTAGCAGGCTTCTTCGCTGAGCAGTAGGATCTATTACCATTGTGAGCAGTAGGGCCACATGAAGGCCTGATGCCCCTTGCTTGCCACAAGACCAGTTTAGGTGCCACCTACTGCTACCTTGAGCATTACAGATGGATGCCAGGGTAGGGCAGAGCCCTCGAGGTCTCGAGGTTGTGCTTTCCAGCTCACTATAGATGAGGCCAGGGTGGCGTCGGGCGTTGTTACTGGTATGTTTCTATTTATTATTTTGGCACTTATGTCGAGGTATACTTATGTTTATGTTTCTGCTAGGTACCTTCTCAATGAATTCCTTGTCCACTCTTGTGCTTTACGACTCAGGTGCAAGTCGATCCTTTATATCTCAGACTTTTAGTAGGGATTTTGATATGACTCCTAGGGAGTTCGGGTGTCCGTTGTGGGTTTCTATCGCTAACGAACATTGGATATTTACATCGAGTGTTTATCAGGGTTGTGTTTTGGATATTTTTGGGGTGCCTTATCAGATTGATCCGATTCCTAAACCCATGGAGGATATGTGTGTGATAGTAGGGATGGATTCTTTGAGAAGATTCAGGGCTATGATCGACTGTGAGGGTCAGCGAGTGATAGTTCGAACCCCAAATGGGGGAGAACTGGTTATCTATCGAGAGGGTACCAAGATTAGATCGACTTTTTGTTCTGCCGCCAAGGCCCGACAGTATCTGTAGCATGGATGTATGGATTACCTTGCTTATGTGTTTGATACCCGGTTCCAGACCGAGGTTTTGATTTTGGATGTACCAGTTGTTAGAGAGCTTGCTAATGTTTTCCCGTAGGAGTTACTCGGCGTGACTCTCGAGAGGCAGGTTGAGTTCAGGATTGATTTGATTCCCGGTGCGGCTCCTATTGCCAAGGCGCCGTACTGGTTGGCACCTCCTGAGATGTAAGAGTTTTCCTATTAGCTTCATGAGTTATTGGGCAAGCAGTTCATTAGACTAAATAGTTCACTATAGGGAGTACCGATTTTGTTCGTCAAAAAGAAGGATGGTTCAGACCGGATGTGCATTGATCACAGGGAGTTGAACAAGTTGACGATGAAGAACCGTTATCCCCTTCCACAGATTGATGACCTCTTCGATCAGGTGCAGGGTGCATTTTGGTTCTCCAAGATCGACTTAAGGTCAGGCTATCATCAGATGAGGGTTAGAGTGAAGGACGTGGAGAAGACCGTGTTTTGGCCGATAATGCCAATTGGGCTCATCTATGCACCTGCAAAATTTATGGATTTGATGAATTGGGTTTGCCGACTGATGCTCGATCGACTAGTTATTGTGTTCATCGATGATATCTTGATATATTCCAAGACTAGGGAGCGGCGTGAGGAGCACCTTCGAGAGCTTCTGGGAGTTTTGATGCGGGAACGACTGTATGCCATGGTCTTAAAGTGTGACTTTTGGTTACGAGAGGTTCAGTTCTTAGGACATCTCATTAACCAAGATGGGATTTTGGTTGACCAGGCCAAAATTGAGGCCGTGATGCAGTGGGAGGTTCCAAAGTCTCCTTCAAAGATCAGTAGTTTCTTGTGTTTGGCAGGGTATTATTGAAGATTCATTAAGGACTTCTCCAAGATTGTGTTACCCCCTCACTCGTTAGGAAGGGTGTGGATTTCCGCTGGGGGCCGGATTAGCAGACTGTGTTTGAGATACCGAGGTGAAAGTTGTGTGAGGCCCCAGTGTTGACCCTTCTTGAGGGTGTTGAGGATTTTGTGGTATTTTGTGAGGCATCCATCACTGGTTTGGCTGCAGTGCTTATGCATCATGGGAGAGTTATTGCTGATGCTTCTTGACAGCTGAAGCCACATGAGGTTTGGTATCTGACTCATGACTTCGAGCTGGGAGAAGTAGTGTTTGCCCTCAAGATTTGGCTGAATTATTTATATGGGGTCAGTTGTACCATCTACATGGGTCATAAGAGTTTGAGTTACCTTATGGATCATCCGAATCTAAACATGAGGTGGTGTAGTTGGCTTGACATGGTCAAGGATTATGGCTGTGAGATTCTGTATCATCCTGGGAAGGCCAATGTGGTGGTTGATGCTTTGAGTCGCAAGACGGCTCTGTGATTGTAGGTCTGTGTATGAAGATTTCTAATGATTTTCCATTTTTAGATTTGATTAGGGAGGCTCAGGCCAAGGGAGTCAAAAATGAAAATTGGAAGAAAGAGAGGCTCAGGGGTGAGGCTGACAGGTTTGCTACTGACAATCATTGATTATTGACTCGGTATGGATGGGTTTGGGTGTCAGATTTTGGCGGGATTAGCCAGACTGTATTGGAGGAGGCACACAAGTCTTGGTTTTCGATTCACCCTAGAGCCACCAAGATGTACCAGGATTTGAGGCTAAGCTACTGGTGGTTGTGTAGGAAGAGGGAGATATCATGGTATGCTGAGAGGTGCTTGACCTGTTGGATGACCAATGTCGAACACCAGAGGCCGCATGGAAAGTTACAACCACTTGAGGTTCCCACGTGGAAATGGGAACATATTACTATGGATTTCATCACCAAGCTACCTCAGGAGGCTAATGGGCACGATGCAATTTTGGTGATAATAGATCGATTGACTAAGAGTGCCGATTTCTAGCTATTCGTGAGAGACCGTCGGCCGAGAAATTAGCCAACTTGTTTGTGCACGAGATTGTTGCTCGACATGGTATTCCACTATCCATTGTATTTGATAGAGATGTTAGGTTCAGATCTCGTTTTTGGTAGAAGTTCCACAAGGAACTGGGTACGAGGTTGCATCTTAGCATTGCTTATCATCTGCAGATGGACGGTCAAAGTGAGTGAACCATTCATACACGTTAGGACATGTTGAGAGCTTGTGTCATTGATTTTGGTGGGAGTTAGGACTCCTACCTTTCTCTAGCTGAGTTTTTGTACAACAACTACCACTCCAGTATTGGTGCGCCGACTTTCGAGCTCCTCTATTGGAGGAAGTGTCGCACCCCAGTGTATTAGGGAGAGGTTGGACATAAGGTCATGGGAAGGACAGAGGTAGTCCTTCAGACGATAGAACTCATTCGACAGAGACTTCAGACAACCCAGAGTTGGCAGAAGCGTTATGCCGATAAACGTTGATCAAAGTTAGAGTTCCAGGTCAGGGACATGGTCTTACTAAAGGTATCACCCTGGAAGGGTCTCATACGCTTCAGGAAGAGGGGCAAGTTGGAGCCCCGATATATTGGGCCATTTCAGGAGATATCTAGGATTGGCAAGGTAGCGTACAAATTGGATTTTCCTAAGGACCTTAGCCAGATCCACAATACCTTCCATGTGTCTCAGCTTAGGAAGTGTGTGACTGACGATTTAGCGGTGGTTCCTTTGGATGATGTTCAAGTTGACGATCGTCTAAATTGCATTAAGAGGCCAGTGGAGATCTTGGATTGGAAGACGAAGGTCCTACACATCAAGGCGGTGACTTTAGTCAAGGTGTAGTGGCGGCATCGGAAGGGTCCTGAATGGACATGGGAACCCGAGTTTGAGATGCGGGAGCATTACCCGTAGTTGTTCACTTCGGCGAACTTCGAGGACAAAGTATGATCCAATCAGGGAATAATTGTTACACTTGAGTCCTAATAAGTTTCCCTTCCAACTCTTCAAATTGTAACTTTTGGCATTTTAGCCCTTACGCAGGGCGTACCTGGATGGTACGCTGGGCATAATGGGCTTAAGGTGGAACGACGACGTTTTAGGAGCACGCTGGGTGTACTTTAAGTACATTGTGAGTACTTCATTTGGATATAAACCCTAATCTTTAGGGTTTGGACCCTATATATTGAACCATAAGTTCCATTTCCCCATCCCATCTCCAACCTCCATCGCTAGAAACATTCCCCCTTGCAAATCCTAGCCACATTGTTGCATCTTGAAGCTTGAGAATGTGTTTTTGTGCATTTCAAAGGAAGAAGAAGGTGGAACTGAAGCTTAGAAGCTAGAAGCCAGTTTGGATATGGGAGTTTTGCATCATCTTCAATATCTAGAATGTATAAAGTTCATACCTTGGTGATTAACTTGATAGATCTTGTTGGTTTGATGATATTATGAGTTTTGTCCCCAATATATGACCGTCTTGTGCATGGCATGCTATAGAACATATGCACTGCCCTTTTGGATGTTTTTCTTGGTCTAGAGTGATAAAAATAGGATATTGACTCTTGGCTCTTCCCCATGCATGAGTATGATTGTCTTAATGGCTTAAGATGTTGGGATTTTTAGTGTTAAGCACTTAATGGCCATGCAAGACCATAAAGTTGGAAACTTTATGGTCAACGACGACATTTGGGACTTGGATCTATAATTTGGACGTAAAGGTTTTTGTATTAATCACTTCATGAGTTGGGAACCATCCAACTGCGTACGCCGACGTACTAGGTGATACGCCACATGTACATAGTCAAGTCCCGTATCCTAGTTAATGTCACACCCCAAAACCGACAACGGCGGAATACGTTTTGGGATGGAGGACATCATGTTCAGTGTCATAACAATGCATAATAGTACAAACAAGCAACCACATCCATTGCATTAATATAATAATTGTAATACAAGCGTGTTCTGTACATTGATGTAGACACCAAAAGTATAAACAAAATAAAAGATGAGTCTTATATGTGCTCCATCTTCCAAAAGCTGCACCAGTACCTGTTTATTGTTGACCTGAGAATACAAGTTATTTTGAAAACGAGTATCAGCATAAAGCTGGTGAGTTCATAAGTATATAGTGTCATTGTTTGTATAAAAGTGTTTGCAAATCGCATAGTATGACATTTATTAACAAAGTTTGAAGATGGTTTGATCCCTAGAAAATCCCATATTTTCCAGCAAAAGTAGTCTTTTACCAAGACTTAGTTATTTGTAAATTTGTTTCTTTGAAAATGTAATAGTTTTCTTATGAAAGTATCAGAAATGAAAAATACAGTTTTAAACTTGTTCATTATAGAGAAATAACAGAGTTTCACCCCAGCAGCATCACTACCAGTTAAGTGTATTAGTGAATGCAAACTCCAGATAGTATTAATTATGCGCACACCTCGGGATGTGTGTTTAATTGAATGTGAGCTCGTATGTAACCATACTGAGTGATAGTAGTGTAGTGGCTGACCCTCCAGGTCACCAATGGTGTAGTAGTGTTTCATCATCCCTAGGCCTAAAAGGCTCGGACTGTAGCTAGCAGTTGGGATGGGGGATCCCGTATAGATCTATACACGTAGTGGTCACTCTCCCTCCAGGAGACGATGATTATCCGACGATCAAATAATGATAGGTTGTATAGAGAGATAGTGCATCACATTATGTTGTAGTATTTTCTTTCGTATGGTATATAATGTTCTCTTAGTATACTATGTACTGTTCTCTTGATGTAGTTTATAGCATTTCTTCTTATAGTGGGTAGTGTTTCCTTAGTATAGTTTATAGTGTTCTCTTTGCATCGTGTATTGTACATATAGTCTTGTAATTGTACCGACCATAATGTGTATCATAGTAATATCAGAAATGAGTGGTAATCCTTAACTATACCTATTATAGTTAAATTGAGTGCTTGATTGAGTATCTTCGATATGTAGTAGTATCGAAGTAGAGTGAAAACTTTTATGTCTAACACAAATATACAAGATATATAACTAAGTATTCAACGACAGTCGGACAGATAACCTAACACCCTAAGTCCACAATCAAACAAGAACAGGAAATAAGGTCAGTTATCAGTTCTAAATCCTTCAATACTTACTTATATAAATATATTGGTGTAGACATGATTTGAAAATAATTTAAGGTTTGAAAATATTGCAAAATTGTTTTAAGACAATTGAATTGTGAAAATGAGGTTGATAAACATTTGAAATAACTTTACTGACCAAGTACTTTGAAAATGTAGAAAATCCTTTTGTTAGCAAGTTTTAAATCACGTGTGATTGATACTGTAATGTATTGAATTCAACTTGTATCCCCCCATAAAAGCATTTAAAACATTTGAATGGTTAATTAAAGGGTATGAACTCACCGTTTAACGTAGGGTTCGAGTGTGCGATTCGTATGAGTGTCGAGTGTCAACGGATGCTCTGAACGCAAGTAGCCCCTATTAATCATATGGTGACACATATATAAGTTAGAGCTAAGATGTTTCATGACTAAAAATGATGGGAAATCCCTCCTAAGGGCTTGGAATCACTAAGACTAAGTGTCCCATGTTCTATACCCAATGATCCATGCAAGTTTAAGGCCAAATATGGGTATTAGGGTGTGTGTATGGCCATAAAGTTGAGTGTGCAGCTAGGGAATGCGGCCAGACTGGTGTGTGAGGCTGCACACTAGAGTGTGCGGCCGTACACTCCTTGTTTGAGTCCCATGTGTCGATTATGTGGCTTTACTCTCACTTTGGAGGGTGTTTTGAGTGTGTGCGGCCACCTGATGAAGGTGTGCGGCCGCACTCCTTCATGGGATGAAGAACACGAAGAACATTATGAGTTTGAGGCTTGGATTCAAGTGTTTAACCTCTATGACAAGCTGAATGATGATGTTCTCCATGTTTTGGAGGCCTTATAAGTGTTCTTGGGTGGTTTTCTAGAGAGAGAAAGTATAGAGAGAGAAAGGATGCAGCCAAAAGTGAATGGAAGGGTCCCCTCCACTTTATATAGGGTTGAGTGTGAGGCTGGTGGGGTTGGCTACTAGGTGTGCGGCTGGCTGGCCGCATATACTAGTGTGCGGCCGCGCACACCTCTCTTGGTGTGTTTGGCTAGATTTTGTGATGCAACACCCTTCCTAACCCTTCCTAAGGTCCATATCTATGATATATTAAGCCTAAAGCACTCGTGCGGACCCAACATTCTATTAAAAGATGCTAAATTCAAGTGAATTATAGATACATGGATCGATTGCATAGTGTAAAAGTGTTAGGTTATCACAGTTAACGAGTGAGTACGACCTACGTACATCTATGTATGCCCTGAATATGAGGCTGGTTTGACTCGGCTGGTTTGTTGAGTTTGACCAATTTTGACCCAAAGGTATTTTAGGTAATTTGAGTGGTATTTGAGATTGGTCATTATTTGGTGTTTAGTTGACCAGTCGAGCTGTCATTCAGATCTGTGTGCTGCTAGAGATCTTTTTAGACTAAGAGGTGTGTTTCCTCACTATATTTGCGGTCGAAGGCCCCAAGGCCATGTTGGATTAGGTGTCTAAGCCCATAACAATAATTGGTATAAACTTGAATTGATAACATAATAGTCCTCTTGGGTTGCTCTCAAAGCTAGCAATTGGACAAGATTATTTTGGAGAGAGAGAATGATTTATTATTTGATTAATTAATTGGAATATATAATTTGATAATATATTATGAGAATAATATATTAATTAGAAATTATGATATTTGGTTAATAATTAATTAGAAATTATTTAGATTTAATTTTGGGATTAATTGGATTAATCTGTTGAGCAGAGACTATTTGGCAATTTATTGATAGTTGAGAAAAAGGATCTAAAACCTCCTTGTAAGAGGTTGGACGAAAACTTCTAGGAAGTGCATATAGTTTTCGTCCAAGGGCTTTTGGATGGAGGCTCATGGGCTGCTTGGTCACCAAGCAAAGGGATTAGGGTTTCCTCCTTAAACCCTATCTTTGGCTCTAAGCTACCCCACCTATATAAATAGATTTAGCCTTCTAAAATTCTGCACTCCTAACCCTAGAAGAGTTCTGGCCAAAATTCTCCACCCCTCTCCATAATCCTTAGTTGCTAGTCTTGGGTTTGATTCTATTAGAGGCACGGAAATAGCGGTGCTTGCTTCCAAAGGATTAAGAAGAAGGTGTTCATTGTTATTTACAACAATAATAGTAAGGTAAAGATTCCTAACCTTAAATTGGTAATTTTAGAAAATAACCTAGTGATCTTATAGTTCTTAATTGTTGTTCATTGTTATATATTCAATAGAGAAAACATAGATCTTTATTAGGGTTGCATGCATACTTAAGGGTTTAAGTTTATTGTTTTGCATAAAACCCATCAGTGGTATCAGAGCGTAGGGTTTGTTTTCTTTGCACAAGGGTGGCAGAACACGCCAAGAAGGAGATACTACAAAAGAATTTTTTCGAAGTCACAATCGCGCAATGGTGACTGGAATGCAAAGAAGGGCACGAATTCAACTCCTAAGGCCAAGAATCAAAATCCCAAGGACAAGAAGGGAATGCCAGCCTTGAAGCAAAGCTCAAGAAATGCTCCAGTGAAGCCAAGACCAGTTAGGTCAAAGCCATCTCGACGGTCGACTTCAAGTTCAAAAGCAGGTACTTAGCCACCCATCCGATCGAACAAGAAATGGGTTAAACCCAACTACAGATGGGTTCCAAAGGTTCAATCTCCCAAATTGTCTAATGATTCTAACATTTCTTCATCTTCTGTTTGTGATAAGCAGGATATGTCATGGGAGAGAGTACCTTGCAAAGATGACAAAGGTCGACCCAGTTTCAAAATGGATTGGGTTCCAAAGACCAACAAATCCCGCTCTGTGCTGGAGCAGCTATGGAGGCTTATCATCAGACATCGGTTTGTTGGTAGTGGTTGTTCCAGGCACATGATAGGGGACATCTCTCAACTGTAAAACATTCAGAACTTTGATTAAATGTATGTGTTCTTTGCGGGAAGGGAAGAAAGGAAAGGATCACACATGGGGTTTGTGCTTAACGATGTGAAGAATTTTCAGATCTATTCTAAGATTGAAGTATGTGTGCTGCTCTCACTCCATCTAGATGAAAATTCAATTGGTGACTTACGGTTTGATTTTTCTTTTCGATACTCCTGAGTTTATCTTAAACTGATTCATTTTGAAGACAAATCTTTTATTTTCTTATAGTTTTTGGTTTGTAGGTATTGTTTGGGAAGTAATATGAAGCTTAGTGCTAAAGGGCATTTTGAAAATCATATAATGCACTAAAGCCGTATTGTTTAGACTCTATGTTCAATGTGCTGGTAGGCATGAAGGGTTCAAAAAGGACTAGGCATTGATTAACAAATGAAAGGACTAGGCAATATGAACTTAAATAGTCTCATTTAGACTGACCATACGATGCTCGGGTAGATTGAGCAATGAGATAAACATTGGAACCTGTAGGATACACTAAAAATCATATGTATCTAGAATTTTGGCTTAAAATTTCCTCGATGTATGGACTCATGTCCTTAATTCAGGTACTGATAGGGCGACTGGGGGTTCTGATAAAGTAGGTCTGTAGGAAATTATTTTCTTGCTTTCTATCTGTCAGTCATATGTTGTATCTTCTGCGTGATTGGAACATATCTGACCTAGAATGCAACATATACAAATCTATCTCTATGCTTCCCCTTATCTATGCAATTCTTTCTATCTATTAGCCACATGCTGTCCTTTCTGCGTGATCGGAAGATCCGACCTCGGACACAACAGATGCATCCTGCTATCTCTCTAACCCTCTATCTATGTTAGTTATATGTTGTTCCCTCTACGTGATTAGAAAACATCAGACCTGGGATACAACATATGCACTTCTATATCTGACTTCTTTCTTAATGATTGAATACTCACCTAAAGTAAGGAGTTCTTTGGAAGTTCTTGATTACCGGGGTATTTCAGGAAGCGGGGAACATGTTCTAGTACATCTAAAATTGAACCATATAATAGGTTGTCTGTAGATCTCACTGCTGAATTTAAGTGGACAATAATATCCTTGGTCGTCGTCAGCTAAATGGTCCATTTAGGAATATGATTACAATGACCTGTCACTTATAATCTGTCCAATTTGTCAATATCATTTGTGTTTAAGTGGACCATAATACCAGTGATTGACCAGATCTAGACATGCAGGCGTGTGCTGATAAACGATATTGAATTTCTTGACAACTTTGATCCCAAATATTTTTTGTTTTTGTTAAATTTTTTTTAGAGTTTTCCTCTATGCGTAAATTTAGGGGGAGAATTAAAAATTTTAAAAATCAAACAAAAATCAGAAAATTAAAAATCCAAAAATATTGTTAATTCTGTTTTATTTCGTTTTTTAGAAAAAATCAAAAATCCAAAAAATATTTATGTTTCTGTTTTAATTTTTTTCAGAACAAACGAAAAATCCAAAAATATTGTGTGCTAAGTTTTCTTTTAGTTTTGTTTTTATGTCAATTTTTTCTTTGTCTTGAAACGTGAATTCAGATGTAGATGAGACTCATGCAGACTGTATCGAGATTTCCTGAGCCAAAACTTCTTCCGTGATTGTCAAAGAATTGTCATTCGAAGGAACAAGAAATAAATATTATTCTTTCAACATTCAATCTTTCAACCACAGAAGCAAGTTGAAGCTGTACTTGAAGATTATATGACAGATTACATTGAAGCCTCCTCAATCAACTTGTTGCTACCTATGTACCTGATAAAGTGATCCAGAAGATTCGTTATCTTTGATATTCTCTCTAAAGATTCTCAAGCTGAAAGCACCAATTTTTAAGAATCTCTACATGAAGCCTCCACACCCCACGTGCGTTCAATGTCAAATTTTGAAGAGAAGCCCAACTGTTCAAGATGAAGTTACTCACATGGAAGATTCATTTGCTCATCGTGAAGTTGTGAAAAAATTGAAGATAAACGCTGAAGCCAAGCACGAAGAGAAGATCTAGAAGAAATGCAAGCTACAAACCTAGGGGGAGTTTGTTGGGTCAAAAGAAAAGAAAGCTATAAAACAAGGGGGAGATTGTTGGGTCTAAAATATTGATTTATATTTTGCTTTTTTAAGCATTTATTCTTTTTAGTCTTGGGCGAAAATAGTTTTCGGTTTATTTGTAGCTTGGACCGAGAACCCATGTGTTTTCGCTCTAGCATTGGTTTTGGGACTTGATTTTGCGGTCCATATATGTATACATTTAGGGGTGAGGAGTGGAGGAGAGTTAAGTGGAGGAGCATTAATTCATAATCATATTGTAGAGAGAGAAAGTAGAGAGAAGAAGAGTGTGTGTGTGTGTGTGTGAATCTTGTGTTGGAGCATCAATCTTATCATCAATACATCATAGATTCATATTATTATTATTATTATTATTATTATTATATTATTATTATTATTATTATTATTATTATTATTATTATTATTATTATTATTATTATTATTATTATTATTATTATTATTATTATTATTATTATTCTCCATTTGATCTTGCATCATCCACTTGATTGAGATTCCGCACCATCAAGTGGATCTGATTGATACATCAAGCTAGTTTTTGGGACTTACATTTGCATGCAAGTAACGCAAAGACAAGTATCATACCACATAACACATAATCAACTAGCATACCACATAACATATAATGGGTCAGCCTGGGTGCATTCGAACCATTCGTATGGTTAGGACACTCACCTCAAATGCGAACTATAGCTGAGTAGGTCCAAACTTGGAGTATCAGCTCTGCCACCTCCCTAATCATAAACAACTCCTTAGATACAACTCAACCCTTCAAACCCTTTAAAAGTCAACCCTGGTCAAGGTCAAAGTCAACACTCCGAGTTGACCTAACTCGTCGAGTTATCCCGGTAACTCTTCGAGTCCATCCCAAAGCCAGAATCGCGATGTTGCAACCCAATTCGTTGAGTTCTCCTACAACTCGTCGATTTGCTCTGTTTTCCAACAGAATCGAGGTAACTCCAACCCAACTCACTGAGTTGCCTTGTGAACTCGTCAAATTCTTCAGTCTATCAACTCAATTAATGTATTAAGCCTTTTTCTCAAATCCAAAGGTTCCAAACGTCAGATCCCCTTTCATAGAGATTTCTAGAAGGGTAAAGTTTCCAACTTTACCCCCAAGATTCACCCAAATTGCTCTGAACCCAAACCCTAGTTCCTTTAAGGAAGTTCTTGACTCATTAAGCCCCAAAACCCTTACTACAACGTTCCTTTAAGGAAGTTCTTGACTCATTAAGCCCCAAAACCCTTACTACAGCGTTCCAAATTACAAATCTGATGTCCAAAGGAGGACAAAGCACGTAAAGTTTCCAACTTTACATCCATGCATGCTTGAAACACTCTCCAAGGTCCATTTTAGGTTTCATAATGGACATATTGCATGAATGGGACATGGAGTCTATTAAGGTTTGCAACTTTAAGCCTCAAGATATCATGGAGGGGTTAGATCTAACTTGGCAACCCTTGGAATCCATTTCTTTTGGAAAACTCCACCCAAGATCCCAAATTATGCTTAAAATTCAAATAAGGAGATCTAGCTATCTAGATGACAAGGTGTTGACTTTATACCTCTAAGTTGTTGCCCTTGAAGACAATTTCTTGGATCTAAAGTCCTTCCTTCAAGCTTGAAGCTTCCTACTCCAAGTTCCATTCAAGAATCACTAAAAACCACTCTTTAAGCCCATCACACTTAAGATAGAATCTAGGGTTTCTTTGGACAAGGGGGCTGGTAAGGAGGCCAGCCAAGGGGGTTAATGTTCTTTATATAGGGTGCAATGCTTGAAAATTAGGGTTTTCATCCCCATCATCAACTCATCGAGTTGAGGCTCTCCAACTCGTCGAGTTGGGCGCTTAATATGTGCATCCAAATTGATCCCTACACGACGAGTTGGAGCTCCCCAACTCGTGGAGTTCCAACCCAAAACCCCAAAATTTTGAGAAATAAATAATACTTGGACCAAGCGATACACTGTAGATGAAAAGTTGTACTGAAATGGAGACGAGTTCCCATCTCATCATGAAATCGCTTCCAAAACCTGGAAGTAAAATGAACACCCAGGTCGGAGACCACCGAAACCGGCACCCCATGACGTGCCACCACCTCACGAACATAAAACTCAGCTAGCATCTATGTAGAAATACACTCCTGGATCAGGATAAATTCCGTGCTCTTGGTCAATCGATCCACGATGACCCAAATAGAATCCACTCAGCGCACTATCCTGGGTAGCTTCGTGATAAAATCCATTGTGATGTCTTCCCATTTCCATATGGGAATCTCCAACGGCTACATCTTGCCATGAAGTCGCTGATGCTCGGCCTTGAATTTTCTGCTAGTCTAGCACTGCTCCACAAACCATGCTATACCCCACTTCATGTAGGGCCACCAGTAATTAGGGAGAAGATCCCTATACATCTTCGTTGCCCCGGGATAAATAGAGAATCTCGAATTGTGAGCCTACTCCATCATAACCTTCATACCCCACTCCAATACGGAACCCGAAACCTCCGATGCAAAGTTAACAGTCCCTGCCTATCATAATCGAAGGAAGCCACCTGACCCAATATCCGCTCACACTTCCGGCGTTCTTCCTTCATAGCCTTAACATGTGCTTCCTGAATTCGTCCCAGCAACATAGTATTTGTTGTCGTCCTCAAGCATATATCTTGAATAGGAGCCGCGGCCGCCTTGCGGCTGAGAGCATCGGCCATCATATTGGCCTTCCCCAGGTGGTACAGGATCTCATAATCATAATCCTTCACCACATCCAATCAACGATGCTGCCTCATATTCAAGTTCGGCCAATCCATCAAATACCTTAGGCTTTTGTGGTCCGTGTAAATAGTACAATGAACCCCATAGAGGTAATTCCACCAAATATTGAGGGCGAAAAGCACAAATCCCAGCTCTAAATCATGCGTTAGATACTTCGCCTCATGAGGCTTCAGCTGCCTCGAAGCGTATGCGGTCACGCGACCCTGCTGCATCAAAACTGCACCCAAACCCATGATCGATGCATCATAATAGACCACAAAATCATCGACACCCTATGGCAAAGTCAGAATCAAAGCCTTACATAGCCGCTATCTAAGAGTCTCGAAGGCTGCCTGTTGCTCAGATCCCCAGCGAAATGTCACCGACTTCTTGGTCAGTCGGGTCAATGGAACATCAATCTTGGAGAAATACTGGATGAATCTCCGATAATAACCATCCAAACCAAGAAAACTCCAAATCTCAGATGGAGACCTCGGAACCTCCCAACATCACGACCGCGACCTTGGCCGGATCGACCAGAATACCCTTCTGATCTACAAGGTGCCCCAGAAACTGTACCTCGCGCAACCAGAACTCGCACTACAAGAAAAACACAATTTTGCTAGGGAAGGTTACTATGGAACATATTTTCTTTGTTAATCTGTAATGGATCGTGCTATGGAATGTCGTTCCATAGCAATGTTGCTACCACATTGTCTACAAATTTTATTTCTGCTAGCGAGAATGGGACTTGCTAGGGAAAATGCTACCGACTCCATATCCATTGGTATTATGCTACCTATAGTTGTATGGAACAAAAATTCGTAGCAATTTTCCAACGACATTTGTTACGAAATCACTTTCCATTGTACTGCTGCTATGGAATTCACTATCGTGGTTACTATGCAACGGAGTTTGTGACGGAAACCAATTCCATAGTAGAATTGCTATGGAAGTACCATTCGTAGGTATTTTCTAGGGAATTCTGCTATGGAATATGATTCCGTTTGCTTGTTTTTCTATGGAAAAAAAGCGTAGCTGATATGTGACGGTATTTGTTGGGATGTTGTATGCTTTAGTAACCTTCTTATACTATGGTTGAATTATTGTTATGATCAATGGAATTTGTATGATATGGTTTGAATGAAATGTTTTTGAATTGGTAAGATGTTTCATAAACTAATGGCTAAAAAATGTAAAAACAAATTGAAGTAGATATTGCTGACAAACAGACTCGAACTTAAGCTTAGGATATAAAAGGGCGCGGTTAAGACAGTTGTGCTAATCAAGTTGTGTATAGTTTCTTGAAAACATAGTGTATAATGAATAATTAACAACGAATTCATTACAAACTTATTTTTAATTAAATTAACTATACTTCATCACAAAAATAACATGGGTTTTACGTATACCTTATCCTACTCAAACAACATATCAAGCAGAAATGACTAAAATGCCCTTATAACAGATTGATGTAAACACAAAACCAAAATAAAATTAGAGTAGTACTATACAACTTCATATACATTACAATAAGAACACTAATATTCAATGTCCAATCTATTATCAACCATTAATATATTTAAGAAATATACAAAACCTACCATACTCTGCATACTAACGACAAACCGTGCAATATCTTTGTCGATCCTCATCCTCTTCATGGCCTATTGCAAATGCACCTTTAGTAGAATGATGTGGGTCTGCACATTGGAATGTGATGTTGTTTTTTGTAAGTATATGAACAACATCAACATCCCGCAACAACTGTTTGGCACTCTCAAACAACACCCGTGTACTCCCCATCATCCGAAACTGCCCAGCCAAAACAGGCATCAAGTAATTGTAAACGTACACATTAAAATATCCATCAATTAATCCAATCTATCCTTTTCAATACAACAATAAATACTATACAACACAACACAACTAAATACTAACCCCAAACTACAAACATACCTTAATTAACTATATACATAATTTAATTTACATATATACCATATATACATACCTTCATCACATTGATGAGGCCCTCTTGAAATGTAGATCATTCCAAGCAAATAAATTGCTGTTGGATTAATGTCTAAGTCCATAACTATAATTGGTAAGACATGACCCGACCCGGCATGGTCCATTTGGGTTGCATGGCATCATGCATTTGGATAGACTATAATGAGAGAAATAACACTTAAGGTTGGTTAATATATTATAAGTTCTAATATATTAATATGATTATTTAATTAGTATTGATCAAGAATTAATCTAGGATTAATTAAGTGATCAAAAGAAGACTAATTAAATATATGGGTTGATTGTGTAAATCATCCATACTTATATAGTGGGCTAATGCTCCATGGATTATCTAGTTGGGCTAAAACCCATATGATGCTTCATGGATGCTCCATGGTGTTTTTGTACCCATGGATCATGGAAATGAAAGGCCATGTCAATTAGGGTTTACATGGTGTAACCCTAACTATATATGCATTTTATTCTTGACCAAAATTGGCACTAGTGTGTGTAATAGAAGGGCTAGCCGATTTCATGAAGTGTAGATTTCTCTCAAGTCATTCCATGTGTATTTGGTGTTGTGTGAACCATTTGAGGTGTCACACTTGAGGCACTTGACACTCAAGCTTCATGAAGACTTTCTACATCAAAGAGGTATGTGTTTTATCTTGTTATATTCATTGTTTTGTATGCTAGATTAGGATAATACCTTGGATGTTCATATTTGCATGTATAATAGAAAAAACATAGATCCAAGGTATTTAGGGTTGCATGTACACCTAGGAGTGTTAAAATGCTCAAAACCCAACAGTGGTATCAGATCCTAGACTTGTTTTCAATTATACTTGATGCAAATTGCTGAAAAATGCTGAAAAAATCGATTTTCTGGCTTTCTGGGCACTGAACTCGCCGAGTCCACTGATGAACTCGCCGAGTCCATGAGTAAAATCATCCTACTCGTCGAGTGGGTTCATGCACTTGAGGAGTAGGAGCCCCAGACAACATATATTCGACTTTTTTTTTTGGCTAGAAATGGACTAGGAACATTACCCTAAGCTGTTTTTGGACTTATAAACTTATTTGTGATGTGGTAGTGTTCATACTAATCCAATTTCAAAGATAATTGTCAATAGATTCATGTTTTGTATTAGTTTAAGTGTTATGCTAATTACATGAAAAAGTTTGATTCCAATTATCATGTTCATATGGGTTGCTTAGATTAATAGAAAAGGTTGATTGATTATGTGTCTTTGATCCATTTTAATCTAAGAATTGATTCTAAAATGTGTTTGTGTAACTTTTCCTCAAGTTACATGAAAAGTCACATTAAAGTTTCTTAAAACTCATAAAAGTTGGCAATGGTTACAAATATGAAGAGTCTTGTTTTCATTAAATGGTTTTATGACTCCATAACTTGTCCTCATTTTATGGAGAGTCAAGAGTCACTTCATTAAGTAATAAAATATGTAACTTTAATTAATTCCATAAGTCATAAAATAAAGATAAGTTAATTCTTTTATTAGTTTAAAGTCTTCCATAACTTGTCCTCAAGTTATGGAACTTGAAGAGTTTTTGGATTAAAACTACTTTAAACATATAAGTTATGGAATTAATTAGTTTTGAATAGTTTCAAAACTTGCCCTCAAGTTTTAGAATTTGAAAAGTTTTCACTTATGAATACTTTAATTCCAAGTTAGCCCTTAGAATTTTAAAAGTTAAAATTCAACCCTTATACTTTATAATATTATAAGTTAATAATATATATATATATATATATATATATATATATATATATATATATATATATGTATAAGAGTAAAGTCAGTCTTACCGTTAGTAGGCCTCATTCACGAAGCCGGTCTATAAGGGGGGTATAAGGTTACTGCCTATAAAATGGCAGTTTAATGGGTGCCTACTCTCACCCACAACTTCCTTGACCGGTGGAGGGTCGTTAGCCGAACGGGTAGGACAAGGACTAGAATTCTCCCTTCATTAAAAGTATTAATGATAAATACTAATTAACTAAACCATTTATAAATACCCAATCTTAGTTACTTAGGAAAATGTGAATAAGGTGCTAATCCATGAAATTACACTTTGCACTTTGTTTAAGTCGGTTAGGGGAGCGTGTGTGGTTAACCGGCACACTAACTCGTATTTAACAAGGTAGGCAAAGGGTAACTTAATGTTTATTATAGTATCGATGGAGCGTGTGTGGTTAACCGGCACATCGATTGAGGGGTAAACACTTAAGGGTACCAAGTAATTTGCATGGTTACTTCACACCTTGTTTTGTGATCCTCGGCATCCCAGTCACAAAACCTGAAGGGAACACTCGAGATTGAAACATTCCATTGAACAGTTCAATGAATCTCAAAAGATCTAGGATTTTCAAATCCAATTAAAACCTAATAGTACATTTCGTTTATCTTGGTGGAAATTGGTGAATCGTCATTCACCTACCTTCAAATATTTTATAGCTTGGATTACGACATCCCTCTTCTAAGTTATAAAATAGTTTGTTGGGTCCTAGCCTTAATATTTCATATTGGGTGTCATATTAAGGACTTTAGATCAACTATCTTGAACATCTCCCAAAAGATGTCTGGTTTAAACATCTATGATCTTCCCAAATCTCTTGAAACAAGCTTACCTAAATGAAAATGATGTCCCATGGATATCATACTTCTTCACCTTTTCAAATTATTTTCCCTAACCCACAAGTTCTTGAAAAGTTTAAGGTCACTCAAGACCTATTGGCGAGAAAAGGTCTATGTGTGATCACATATTGGAGATGTAGTCACATATTGACAAGCCGGGAGAGTTGGGTGTCAAAGTCTTGAGAAAGTTGGTGGCTCAACTACTTTCTAAGTCTCATAGTGAGTTCCTTTGGGACTCCTATGGAATAGACTATGACAAGACCCTTAATGATCTTATCTATTTGCTAAGATCAACTTCCTAAAACTTTATGGACATTGACAATTATGACATTGGATATCCAGTAAAGCTTTCTCTTCCCAATGGAAAGGGATCGGCCATAGTCAACTCGGTTTACCAAATGGTAAAGAGAAAAACTAATTCTATGATAGTCTCATGTACCATTACCAAAGGATCCATATGTTTATATTGCCAAAGGAAGGGGCATTAGTTACGAAGCTGCCAAATTTACCTAAGGGTGTTAAAGTCAATAAGTTTGACTCTACTTCAGGTAAAGTCCACTATCTAACTCTCTTAAGTTTCTATTCTAAGATTCTTGATACATGATGTGACCGGGTCACATGTTGATGTTTTAAGAATCAAAGAAAAGTAAAGAAACTTAAAGAAAGAATATGCTGAATCTGATCGCGTAGATGGATTTCTATCGCATAGTTTGAAGATCAGATTCTTGAGCTACTTCTTAGGAGTTGTGATATATTGCTTAGGAATAAATAACAACAAAAGTTTTCATGTGCTTTTGCACTGTAAGGATAGTTTTCCGCAAAGTTTTAAAATAAAAGGAAAATTTCTGATTTTATTTATTTTAAAATATCTTTACAATGGCATTTGAGGAAAAATTGTTGCTTATATGATTCCATTAATAGCAAGAGTGGAAATATGAAATCGATTCTTTCATTTGTGGTAATGTCTAAATTTACCAAATAAGGAAAGATTCTCATCACACAAGTTTCAATTGGACCGAAACTTGGAATCATGCAAGTTGTATAGCATGATGAATGAGAACTTTCAAGTATTGGAAAATTAATACTAATTACTTGTTCACTTGGATGTGTTAGTCAAGTAATGGACTAAGGGATCGAGTACATAGTCTTGTGCACTGATTAAGTCCACCACAAAAGATCGATAAGACTATTCGTCATAGTTTACTAAAGCTTAGTAAATATGATTATACTTACAAGCTTAAGTGTAATTCTGAGACATTGGAAAAGGTTCCAATGTAAGTCAGAGCGAATAAGAAGAATCAACTTAGGCAGAAAGATAAAAGTTTCTCAAATCTGAAAAGATGGGAGAGTACTTTAGTATCAGTTTTGTGATCATCTTAATGATTAAGAAACCATAGCACAATTAGTTCTCTAAGGAAATCTTAGTGTATTCTTATGACTAAGAAGAGGAACTTGAATTGTTGAAATGGTTAAATCAAGAAGATGAGTCATACTTCGTTCTAATACAAGTCTTAAAGTAATAATCCAAGATTGTTGTCACACCCCAAAACCGGAACGGCGAAAATGTTCGGGGGCGGAGGACGTCATGTCAAGTATCACGAGATATGTATATGGTAAGCAAGTAATGAACAACCATTTCATTTAGAAAGAAAGTGTTTACAATGTATGTGCTCACAAAACATAGAAGTTATAAACAAATAACAAAACAAGACTTGAAGCTATTATGCTCCATCTTCTGAATCCCCAGCACGAGCACCTGTCTAATAGTCTCTTGAGAATACAAGTTATTTGAAAGAGTTGATAAGCAATTAAGTTGGTGAGTTCATAAGATTTTAGTGATGTGAGTAAGCTGTAAAATGTTGTTGAAAATGTATATGTAAAAGTGATGTAAGCTGTAAGTTCTGTTTTGAAAAGTTCGCCTGTTCCTCTAGAAAATCCTATATTTCCTATTTTAATGGAAGTTAAGTAAAATGACACTACAAGCCTTTCTATGCGTACTAAGTGGGTACAAGTTATATATATACTTAGAGTAAACAAACAATCGATTGTGCGCATGTGCCCTAAACTCACAACCCAACAGGGAATAGTAAGTAGGGCGGATAGCACACATTCCAATGGTTATTAGATCATTGTCATATATAACCTTGTTGTATTCACTTGTTACTCATGGAGTTATTTGTAATGGTTCCTTTATATCTAATGGAGAGTTCTTTTAAGAAAACCTATATTTCTTATAGTAAAATGATGACTACGGTGATTACTTTTATAATAGCTTTGTTTATACTGCTATATATAATCTGATATCGGGTAGATAGTTAATTGAGGGAATCTGCCCTAAGCCCACAATCCAACGAGAACAGGACGTCGGGGGAAAACACACATTTAACTAGCTATCGGATATTAGTTGTATATATAAACATGGTGTATAAACTAAGGTATTATAGAGTTAACTCACTTAAAGTCCTTTAAAACTGTACTTCTTAATAACATGGATTAAGCCCTTTCTGGGAAATCTCTAGTCTTGTCTATCAAAAACACTGACTTTGATAAGAAGTTCTGTACTAGAAAAACTATGTTTTGAGTCTGTGTCCTATAACGTGATCCATACTTGGTACCCTAATGATGACTTAATGTATACTAAGCATAAGTATATATATATATATATATATATATATATATATATATATATATATATATATATATATATATATATATATATATATATATATATTCGGGTAGATAATAGACTGGGGGAACTCGGTTCAAGACCACATCAAACGAGAACAGGAAATGAAGCGAAGGCACACATCCTATTAGTTGTCGGAATCTATTAGCATATACGTAGTCTATAGTGTATACATTAATGAATCATAAAGCTAGCATCATGGTCCTAACTTTTAAAGTAGCCTTCTACTAAGACTCGATTTTTTGAAAGAAGTCTTCTACCAAGACTCTAGTGTTATGAAAGCAGTTTTCTACCAAGACTCTACTGTTATGAAAGCAGTCTTCTACCAAGACTCGATTGTTTTGAAAGCAGTCTTCTACCAAGACTCTACTGTTATGAAAGCAGTCTTCTACCAAGACTCTACTGTTATGAAAGCAATCTTCTACCACGACTCTACTATTCCTTTGTCAACTGAAAAGTACATTCTCCCTAGTTTATAACGTATCTCGATTAGAGAATAAATCAACCTTCAAGTGTTACCGACACTTTATGAAAGTAATGGGAGAAATGAGTACCCTGATGTCGTTTATACTGACATACGGAGGTACTAACAACCTAAAAATATATGTGTTTTATTAAGGTCATAATGTGATAAGAAATTCCCATACTAAACGTTCTCCCTACAAGAGATTCTGGGAATCAAGGTTGACCTTCGCAACGAGTTGCTAGGCCACGTTATCCACATTAAAGTTATGTGATCACATATACCCAATATAACTACCACAATGCGTTGTGATTCATTGGTATAGTTAGATCCAGAAATTGTTCCATGCTATAACACCTTATTATGTTCTGTTCTGTTCTGTTCTATTCTGTGTGTGCCTCATTGTACTAGAAGTAATGAATGGCATTCTCTTAAACTATACTTATAATAGCTTACAAATGCTCTACTGGACTGTTACTGAAAAGACTCATTTATCTAACAAGTTATGCTTATACTTTAAAAATGGAGTTTTGTATAACTATAAAGTAACATAACCTTTGAAAGAGTTTTGAAATGTTTTAACAACTTATAAATAACATAAGTAACATTTTGAAATATGTTTATAACAAACATTTACACAATTATCATTGTGTTCAACTTGTATTCCCCCCTTACAACAATTAAAATAGTTAAAAGATTCATTACGGGGTATGAACTCACCTAATGTGGGTGATTCAAACGGGTATGCGTGTAAGGATGAGAAGTTCTACAAATGAAGTCCCGAGACACAATAAGTCCTAAATGACATATATGGACACATATTGACATAAATATAGTGTTTACAACAACTATATGAAAGGAAACACCTTCCGGGACTAGGAAACACCTTAACCAAGTGTTGGAATCACATGTGATTCAACCTAGGAGGTTATAAAGGCACTTATATGAGTTTACTACCATGAGTTCATGGCCCAAGGGAGTTTACGACCGTAAACTCATGGTTACTCATGTGTTAGTGCAAGTTTGAAAGCTAGGGAATGTTTTAGGGACATTAGCTTTAACCCAGGATGAGAAAGACCACTTCTTTTGGCACTTTTGGGGTGTTCACGGCCCAAATGAGTTTACTACCGTAAACTCATGGCCAAATATACTTATGAGGGTCCTATAGATCATAAAGAAGCATTCTAAATTCATGCCTAAGCCCTTGGAAGTGTTTGTGGCATCAAAACACCTCTATCTTGAGTTTTTGGCCCATAGACCATTTGGTCATGTGTTTGCGGCCGTAAACACTTGTGGGTGTTGGTATTTTAGTTGTTTTAGGTCATAGACACATCAAGGTAAAAAGCTATGCTAGTCTCTTGGCTCAAGGGTGGCATTTAGGGCATTTTGACACCCAAAAATGGAGTTCACGGCCCAAGAACTTCCTTGGCCGTGAACTCACTTTTGGTCCTTGATTTTTAATGATTTTGATGCCTAAACATGTCAAGGTTTGTCCCATGTTTGGTTTCCAATGTTTAGGGGGACATTAGGCACACTTTGGCCCTTAAAATGGATTTAACTCCCCAAGGTGTTCTTGGGCGGTAAGCTCATAGATCTTGGTGTTTTCCTATGATTTCTAGTGTATTAAGCATATATGAAGCTTTAAAACAACACTAGATAGAAGTACTCACTTTCCGAAACAAAATTTCAAAGATCCTTGAGAGAGAATTTGGCTTTTCTCTAGTTGGAAATGTAACTAATGAATAATTTGGTTCAGAATCCTATATATAGTCCTGGGATTTTTGGCATAAAATATTTTATTCCCGAAATGAAATCTAATATCATAGAGTTTTGGAATAACAGAGTTGCACAAAACCCAAGTGCAACCTCTCTCCTGATATCTCCTTAAGTGTAAATCCTAAATTGCTCAAACTTATCCCAATAAGTTTGAACGTTAGCAGAAACAAACTTGGCTTCTATTGACGTGGTTGGTTTCACTGAATGTAAATTTTTGGGTTGTCACATCATCCCCCCGTTAGAATGAATTTCGTCCCGAAATTAGCTCTCTTAGCATTACTACTGGGGTTGCGCTCTATTGATTTGCAAAATACTCACTTGTAGACCTGGCAACTTGCCCTGGTGTTCTTGATAGGATTCATACTTGGTCCATCTATCATTACCTCGTGTATACAAGTCGTATATAATTAGGATTAGTAGGACTGTCGGATGTGCGACTCTGCTCTAGGTCCACAACTCAACGGAGAACAGGAGATAGGGCAGAAACAGACATACTAGATCTGCGTAATCATACTCATATACCACCCTCGCGTATACACTAAATAATAATAGGCGGGCTGTATTCGTCCTTAGCCTCTGTGCTAGAACTTGGTTTGCTGGACGAGTGGTATGTCGTGTCGGTCTGCGGATATCTGACGATAATACTCCGGAGAATAAAGTACTCTTCGCACGAGTACTTCGGGGTTTGGAATGTGAAAGATAAAGTTTAGGTTGAGGTCGGACCTTTTATACGAATGACTAAAGTTTCGAGAACTTGCCGATTGAGGCGATAGAAACATATGAACTCAGTATGGTGAGGACCACGCCAACTCATGACGAAAGGAAAAAAACGGACTCTATACTGAACAAAGTTTTGGTCAAATGAAAGAAACGTCTGATAAGCGACGATGTATCCCTGGTATGATTCGTATTGTACTCCTAGTATGTTCAACAATGTACTCCTTGTAACTGTTCTCGAGTTTCCTGTTTTCTATATTGAAATTAACACTCCTATGTATCGTACCGCTATGTGCGCATACATACAAATAAAAGTGCTTTATTTACTGAAGGGATACTTTTATGCCATGATCCCCTATGGTACCACTACTACTGCTCATCATATACAAGTTGTAATACTTAAGATGAGCCAGGCAGTCGACTGAGCATCTCTGCCTCAAATCCTCAACCAATTAAGGAAGGGGACCTAAGCGGAGTCACTCACTCTAAGTCTGCAACATCTCAGTTGCGCACAACCATGATGTATATGGTGAGTCATAATAGCTTCTCTAAGGGATCTTTTAGTTCTCTTGAATATTACGACCTTATTTCATCGTGTGAGTTGTTATTGTTACTTTTAAGTGTCATCCCCAATTTTAATCTTATATGAATATAAATTAATTTTTTTAAAAGTAAATACTATTTTGAAAACGTACCACTACTCGTCGACGACTCCGGGGTAGATTCTCCAGCGGTGATCATCAGAATATGTCCATCCGCGCCTGAGTTCCTAATTATCGGGCAGTCCTTCTGGCGGTGTCCAGTCTTACCATAGCCATAGCAGGCTTGGTTTTCTTCAGTTCCGAGGACTTGGGAGATCGGTTGAGCCGGTGCCCTGCAGTAACGGACTAATGGACTGTGTGTCCTTTTCTGTGGCAGTTTAAACACTGCATTTCCCGGCACACTCCTGTGTGGTGAAAGTTTCATTTTCCACACTTTGGAAGGTTTCCAACATAACGACCGGCAGGTGCTGAAGCAGTAAGCATCGTAGCGGCGTACATAGTACTCGCTTGTTGTTCTTGTGTGATGTCTTGTGTTGTCCGCTTCTTCTTTCCCTTGTTCTCCAACTCTTGATTATAGTCCTCTTCCCTTGATGACTCGGGAATAGGGACTTTTACGCTGTGGCGGACTCCATGATTGATGAGTCGCTGAGCCAAGCGTTTAGCACTATCGAACATGGCTGGGTTAGAAGACAGCACATTTCCTTGGGTCGGAGCAGTCAGACCCCAAATGTATCTCTGTATCTTCTGCTTTTCCGAGGTAATCATCTCGGGACATAGAGCTGCTAGTTCGCTGAACCGGTCCGTGTAGGTCACTATGTCTGAGCCAACCATAGTGAGATCCCACAGATCTTGTTCCAGCTTTTGAATCTCACCTAACGGGCAATATTCTTCCCGCATTAACTCCTTTAGGTCTTCCCAACCTATTGAATTTGCCACTGATAGGGTCAGTGACTTAACATGGCTGTTCCACCATGTTAGGGCCTTGTCATCGAAGGTGCAGGCAGCAAACTTCACTTTGCTTCCTTTGGGGCGTAAACAGATTTCGAAGACCGACTCTGTTTTCTCAAACCATTGTAGGAGGGCAATGACTCCTTCAGTCCCTTTAAAGGACAGTGGTTGGCATCTGGTGAAGTCCTTGTAGGAGAACTCTCCCTGGCGTACAGGGACCTCACGTTGATTAGAATCGGTAGGCGCTTTGCCTCCACCTGTACTGGTGGAGTGATATTGTGCCATGGCTGTTGCCACAGCCTCGGCCACTGCATCGTTCAAAGTTGCTACATCGATTTGTGGAGAAGGTATGGGAGTTATCGGAGTAGCGTGTCTGGGTGATCTGCGAGGAGGCATCTTTGCTAAAAGAAAACAAAGATGAGACGGAATAAGTCTATAGCAACGGACACAAGCCGAAAGCTGAACAAACAAGGTTATCCTAGTTCTGGATGTATTGGGTCCTGACTTCCACAGGGTTCTAGGAACAATTCATAAATGAGTCTATACCTAATAAACTCTATGAATTTGAAATAACTATCCTTGAGTGAATATCTGTTTCCTGAATAACTGTTACCAGCTGCATGTATGAAAATAATTCTAACACATGTAATGTGAGCAGTGTTTCCACTCGCTCGCTAAATTAACCTAGTTAATATTTATTAGTGTGACGCGTAATACGTTGTTGGTTACTTCGGCTGATCTTTCCTTGAAATCTTCTCATTGGTTTGTCCTTGTTCCTCCTGAACTCTTCTGTTGTCCAGTATGAGGAAGTGGTTACGTTTATCTGGGCTTGTCGTGCGAGAATGAAAGTGACTAAAGAACCTATGATCTTTAAGGTAAATTTATGGGGTGATCCTTACGGAATCTTCCTATAATTATACTAGGTATACCAGTTGGTATTGTATATAATTGAAGATCAAATAGACCTTCGAACAATTGATCCCACCTCAACACTACTTCCTTTAAAGGAATGGATAGCGAAGCGTCGGTCACAGATTCTATGTTTATAAGATCTTGATTATATATAAAACTTTATGAATATACCATGTAAGATTATAGGCCTATCCGCAAGGGTCTTTTAAGTTATCACATAAGTTATGTATCTGGGCTAAAATACTCCTATAGTATCCTAACTTAATGTACTTGTTATGTTCTAAACTTGTTATCGCGCTATCATATCATAGAATACTACCATAGTACTCTAACTCTAACTGTACTTGTTCTGGCGTTCTGGTAAGTTTTAACCCTGTTGCAACACCACATCATTCCCAAACACATGTTGGTCACATCTCGAATGAATATAGTTGATCAGGCTATATTGATCCTAGCTATGATTACATAACTGTTCAGGTTGACGACAGTGTCCAACCTCTAAATACTTTTAGTTCTGTTCTCCTCGTGATCCTAGTTCTGTTATGTACATGTATGAGCAAGTAGGTATATTTTTATAACTTGTAGTTATACTCTAAAATATATTGTTATCTAGAGCAATTAAGCCCCATTGTATTTATAGACGTATATCTTTTATCGGTTGATATACTTAGTTCACTATAGATAATACTCTGATACCAATCTATCACACCCCAAAACCGGAACGGCGGAAACGTTCGGGGGCGGAGGACGTCATGTCAAGTATCACGAGATATGTATATGGTAAGCAAGTAATGAACAACCATTTCATTTAGAAAGAAAGTGTTTACAATGTATGTGTTCGCAAAACATAGAAGTCATAAACAAATAACAAAACAAGACTTGAAGCTATTATGCTCCATCTTCTGAATCCCCAGCACGATGTAACAACCCGGATTCCCAGGTATTATTTATTCTTCTTAATTTTGGTGTTTTGTGAGGAGACTCGGCGAGTTGGAGTTCAAAATCGCCGAGTATGATCGCGGTTTGGGAAAGGGTTCGCGTTCGGACTCGACGAGTCCAAAAGGTGGACTCAGCGAGTCCATGCTGTTTAATGAAACCCTAAATTTCAGGGTATGAGACCTATTTAAAGGGGCTTATGGCCGTCATTTGCGGCCACCAACCCCAGAGAGAACCCTGAAAGAGTGTTGGAGCGTTTTGTGGGAGAAAAGAGGAAGATCCTTGATTATTTGTGGGTGATTTTGCATATAGAAGAGGATCAAGGCAAAAGGAGACTAAAGGAGGTGCTAATCCAGCGATTCCTGAGTCCAGAGACTTCATTTGAGGTAACCATTCGTTCCTTTCTCAACCCTTGGTGTAAATCTTAGAGTTAGGGCTTCTTTGTGGAATGATTCATGGAGTAATTGGCCTCTTTTTGTGTTGATGCTTTAGATCTGGACCCAAAGAGGTCCAGAGACTCTTTTCCCTCAAGCTTTATGAGTGTTAATGGAGGCCATGAGCTTAGAATAGCATTCTAGAGACCATATCATCAAATAAGGCCTTTGGACCTTTGCATGAGCACCAAGATTGTAACTTTACGTGATAAATGTGCTTGGAAGGACTAGATCTATGAGTTACTGGAACGGATCTGACCTCAGGAGTGAGTTTGAGTTCATGCATGGCTTAGACTCGCCGAGTCCGAAGAACAGACTCGGCGAGTAGCATGAAGATTGTTCATAACCACTCAGCGAGTGGTCTTACCGAGTTAAGGGTTGACTCAGTGAGTCATGGAGAGTCAGAGAGGGTTGACAGGTGGACTGAGTCAAGCTGGAACTCGTCGAGTTGTTCTTGAGACTCGGCGAGTTGAGTCGTGGTGGCCCCGTGATTCATGCCAGGTGGAACTCGTTGATTCAGGGGAGTACTCGACGTGTCAAGAGAGGATCCTAGGGAGTCAGTGAACACGTATAGACTCGCCGAGTCGCTCTAGTGCACTCGCCGAGTCCGGTCAAACTGACCGTTGACCGTTGACCAGAGTTGACCAGTGTTGACTTGATAGGGGTAGTCAACCTTAGTTGTGAAAGTGTGAATTAGAGATATATTGTGTTATAGGAGGATTATAGCTCGGAGGATCGAGCGCGAGTGATTACCGGGATTTGCGAGTTATCGAGATACGCGAGGTGAGTCTTCTCACTATACTTTACCTTGACTAGGTAATCAGAGTTATGTGACAGAGTATTTGTATGCTATATGTATGTTATGTGTTGTACTGCATTATTACTATGTGATTTATGCTGTGCATGTTTATAGAGTTGGAACCGGAAGGTTCCCAGAGTTAGAACCAGAGGGTTCACAGAGTAGGGTCTACAGACCCACAAAGTTATAGTCTCAAGTGTCTAATATGTGTTATGTGTGGTATTTTGGGGAACTCACTAAGCTTCGTGCTTACAGTGTTTTGTGTTATGTGTTTCAGGTTTCTCTCGGGATCACGGGACGACATCGGCTCGATTGTACACACCAGAGAAAGAGTCATGTTTTGAGGATCCTGGTTTATTATGCAAGTGAAAATGGGGTTGTGATTTGTAATTCGATTATGAATGAGATTTTAAACAAAGTGATTTAAGAATTAAACGATTATTTTTAATGAAAAATTGTTTTGAAATTTTCGGTGTTACAAGTTGGTATCAGAGCCTTGGTTTGAGGGATTCGGATGCGCCTTCGGGTAAATCTGGACTCAAACTGAGGAAGTAAGAAAAGTTTTCAAAGAAATAATTTTCTAAAGCGAATAAGAGTTCAAAGAGAAAGCGAGAAAGAGCAGTGACAATCAGCCAGAGCCCGAACGGTGATTTCCCAAAATACCCTTACTTTTGTGTTATGAGATATTTATGATGCACTTTATGAGATATGATTGCATGCTAGAGACAGGCTAGGTATTCCATATTATAGGACTAGAGTGGCCTGATTTGTGATGCCTTAGCGTAGGAATTGCTGTTATATGCGATGTGCTTTTGAGTATGTGATGAGTGAGAATATTTAGTTGGAATCCTTTAGGGGATTTGAGTAGAGGAGTAATCTAGGGGAGATACCTAGATAAGTACCGTGGTACTTAGAGAAAGAATAGTTAGAACCCACGAGGGGAAGAGTTGCAGAGTTCAGTGGTACTTTCGAGGATGAGTAGAGCAAGCGGAGTTATCACCCAGAGTGAGTCATATATATTCTTCGATGCTCGAATGCTGCTTGCTTCGTGCTTTGTGGAACTCTCGATGATAGGAGTCAGCTACCAAGCAAATATGACGATATTCAGGAGGTAGATGGCTGGCATCATTAGGAGCTCTTCAGCAGCTGATGGCAGAGAAGTGTGGGAATCTAGGAAGAGCCTAGGGAGTAACGTTATCCAGATGAGTGCGCTGGTAGAGTAGAGAATTTCGTTGGGGAGCGAGCGCGCGATGGAATTGGTGAACGGGAAAATCGAGCAGCTACTTAGGAGCTCCGGGATAGTCCGTGTGGAAAGTATGGGTAGATGTGACAGGTAGTATGGGCTCGTACTACTGAAAGCAGAGGACCCATACTTGATACAGGGAGTATTCTGAAGGTTCTAATGAGCGTATTGAGGAGTGATGTTATGGTTCGGGTACCATACATCGGAGCGGATTGAGGAGTGATGTTATGGTTCGAGTACCATACATCGGAGCAGATTGAGGAGTGATGTTATGGTTCGAGTACCATACATCAGAGCAGATTGAGGAGTGATGTTATGGTTCGAGTACCATACATCGATGCGTATCGAGGAGTGATGTTATGGTTCGAGTACCATACATCGGAGCAGATTGAGGAGTGATGTTATGGTTCGAGTACCATACATCGGAGCGTATCGAGGAGTGATGTTATGGTTCGAGTACCATACATCGGAGCAGATTGAGGAGTGATGTTATGGTTCGAGTACCATACATCGGAGCGGATTGAGAAGTGATGTTATGGTTCGAGTACCATACATCGGAGCGGATCGAGGAGTGAAGTTATAGTTTGAGTACCATAAATCGGAGCGGATGAAGGAATGATGTTATGGTTCGAGTACCATACATCGGAGCAGATGGAGGAGTGATGCTATGGTTCGGGTACCATACACCGGAGCATATTGAGAAGAAATGTCATGGTTCGTAGTGAATGATGCTTGTGGTTCTCCGGTTATCCGGTCACGATTGATGAGGTAGAGATTGGACGCTATGGGTTTTAGGCCTGTGAGCCATGATTGAGTTCGAAGAGGCGTCCCTTGAGAGGGAGGTCGAGAGCCTATCAGAGTATTTTGGTAAGGAGTTAGAGGGAAGGGAGAATTTCGGTCTGAGTTGAGCAATCAGTCGATAGAGGAGATGTCACCTTCTATGACCTGAGTGGTGCTATTTATGTTCGTGTGCGGAACATGAGAGGCCTGATGTTTAAGTTTCGGGTTTGGGGGTAAAACCCTGCAGGTTGTCATTGATGATGATTTTCCATTAGAGTATCAGGTAGCATGTGTGCTGCGAGACAATGATTTACCATGAGCAGATAGTCAGTTGGGACTGAGATAGTCAAGGACCACGTTACACCTGTTTGAGTATAGTAGGGCGTATTGTAGAGGTATTAGTGGGGAGTCCAGTCGAGTTAATCAGTGCAGTGGTTTTTCTATCTATGTTGGGTATTGAATATGGGAGTGGGTCCCTGTTCTTGGGATGATCCATGTGTTGGAACGTCGGTTGATGAGTCGAGGTGGGGGAGTATGATGATTTCGTGGTCCAGTCTATGAGTCAGTGATGTTATTGGATAGTTGAGTTGTTTGGTATTGGATTGGTACAAGACTTGGAACGACTAGAGGCAGTCGTTACGAGAAGTTTTTGAGGATTTCATCTGAGGTTCAGAGTTATGAGATCGATTGATTTCCTTAAAGGGGACTATCGGGCATTGCGTAGCACCTTCCAGGGGCAGGTGCGTTATTGCTGGTGAAAATAGTTCGTGAGGTTGTTGATGTGTCAGATAGTGATGGTTCGAACCCTAAGTGGGGGAGAACCGGGTGGTTTATTGAGAGAACCAGAGATTTGTGCAAGAGCGGTTAGGGGTTGGATGCAGAAACCTGCGGCTTGAATTCATGAGATCAGGGTCATTGGTGATCAAGGAAAGGTGCATGGCGATATAATGCATGTGGTGTATGCCTGAGAGAAGGATGGGTGTCTCCACGGCGGGTGGTCAATGGTCAGGAATCTGGTGGTGGTCAGAGTCGTTTCAAGTGGAAGACTCGTAATGATGGTATGGGCAGTTGAGAACTTCTGGGTTGAAATATGGGTAGAAGATTGTTGAGTAGCCAACTCCCGGGCTGGGATGTGTATTCTTGCTTGAATTTTGAGCAGTAGTGGAAAGGATTTCGGAGGATCATCAGTGTGTTCTGAAGGGTTAGCGCCTTCCTTGTATTCCAATTGAGTATTTGGATGCACTAAAGTTGCGCATTGAGTGAAATAGGAAATTATTATGGGATTTAGAGGAAATGTATTGTTGTATGTGTATGGTGCTGGGAGTAAGGGAATCAGTGGTAGAGGCAGGACATTGTGATGCTCTGTTAGGGTGTTCCGTGGTTTCCGCGTATAGCGTCCCAATTTCAGAAGTTATTTAGAGTTTTGGGTTTAAGATGACTAGTGATGTATCATGTATCCACGGTTCCAGTGGGAGCCCTTCGTGTATTGTCATCAAGAAGGATTATTTAAGGAAGTGGATCTCCGCAGAGGTAGGTTTTGTGTTATGGCAGTTGCCGCCAAAGTCTGTAATGCATATCGGGGCAAGTGTGTGTGTAACTATCTATGATAGTCTTCGGTGCATGAGTTAGTGAACTTAGTGTGGCGTTGTAATAAGAATGAGAGTATAGGGTGATGCTACGGGGAGCCGTAGTACTCACAAGTGAGAGAGAGAGAGAGAGTTGTGATGCTACGGGGAGCTGTAGTATTTGCCAGTCAGAGGGTGTTGTGATGCTACGGGGAGCCGTAGTACTCACAAGTCAGAGAAAGAGAGAGAGAGAGTCGTGATGCTACGGGGAGCTGTAGTATTTTCCAGTCAGAGGGTGTTGTGATGCTACGAGGAGCCGTAGTACTCACTAGTCAGAGGCTGTCGTAATGTTATGGGAAGCCATAGTACCCACTAGACGGCAAGAGAGTGTGATGATGGAGTGTTCTCCGATAAGTGCATGATGCAGAAGAGTTTTGGGCTTGAGTAGCCCTAGTGTTGAGTTTTTGGAGCCTAGTGATTAAACCAGGGCGAGACTGGGGTCTCCGTCTCTGTCGGGAGGGTCAGCGAGGCGCGCGGGAGAATATGCGCAGCAGACGCCAGAGGTTAGAGCTGAGTCGATCTTCGATTGGATTGTATTTTTTTTATGAGAAAAAGGGAATTTCGTGACTTGCGTGTCACTGGGCCGTGATAGTGGTCACGGGGAGGAAGTTAGTGAGATGTTTTGGATCATGTTATGTGTGACCTTTGGGGGTTCAGCTGTGGGGCCAAAAGCTGACCTGGTGCTCGGTATCGAAGATGAATATGAGAAATGAGCTAGATTTTACCTTGGTGATGTCTACGGACACTTCAGAGTGAGCGAACGATTCAGATGCTCGAGGATATGTTTCGGGCATGTGTATTAGATTTCGGGGGGAAATTGTGGCCCGTATTTGCCCTTGGTAGAGTATTCTTACAACAACCGCCATCATTAGTGCATCAGTATGCCACCCTTTGAGCTGTTGTAGGGAAGGGGGTATCAGACCCCATTTGTGGGGGAGAGGTAGAGCAATGTGTGATGGGAAGTACAGAGATCGTGCTTCAGACGTCAGAGCAGATACAACAGGTCAGGCAGAGGTTGTTGACCGCTCAGAGTCGCCAGAAGAGTTATGCGGACAGGCGCCGGTCCGAGGTCGAATTTTTGGTCGGTGACTTTGTACTCCTGAAGGTCTCTCCTTGGAAAGGAGTGATTCAATTCAGGAAGAGGGGCAAGTTGGGGCCCCGATATATTGGTCCATTCCGAATGATCGCGAGGGTAGGCTGGGTAGCCTATCGTTTGGATTTTCCAGCAGAGTTGGGGTAGATTCACGACACTTTTCATGTGTCGCAACTGAGGAAATGTATAGCCGATGAGTCGTCAGTGGTTCCATTAGAGGATATTCAGGTGGATGCGAGCCTGTATTATGCTGAGAGACCAGTGGAAATCAGAGATCGGAAAATCAAGGTTCTGAGGAACAAGGAGATACCCTTGGTTTTGGTTCAGTGGCGGCATCGTAAGGGGTTCGAGATGACTTGGGAGCCGGAGCTTGAGATGCGTGAGCAGCATCCGGAGTTATTTGCAGAGCAAGACTTTGAGGGCGAAGTCTAGTTCTAGTGGGGGAGAATTATAACAGCCCTGATTCCCAGGTATTATTTATTCTTCTTAATTTTGGTGTTTTGTGAGGAGACTCGGCGAGTTGGAGCTCAAACTCGCCAAGTATGATCGCGGTTTGGGAAAGGGTTCGCGTTCGGACTCGACGAGTCCAAAAGGTGGACTCGGCGAGTCCACGCTGTTTAATGAAACCCTAAATTGCAGGGTATGAGACCTATTTAAAGGGGCTTATGGCCGTCATTTACGGCCACCAACCGCAGAGAGAACCCTAAAAGAGTCCTGGAGCGTTTTGTGGGAGAAAAGAGGAAGATCCTTGATTATTTGTGGGTGATTTTGCATATAGAAGAGGATCAAGGCAAAAGGAGACTAAAGGAGGTGCTAATCCAGCGATTCCTGAGTCCAGAGACTTCATTTGAGGTAACCATTCGTTCCTTTCTCAACCCTTGGTGTAAATCTTAGAGTTAGGGCTTCTTTGTGGAATGATTCATGGAGTAATTGGCCTCTTTTTGTGTTGATTCTTTAGATCTGGACCCAAAGAGGTCCAGAGACTCTTTTCCCTCAAGCTTTATGAGTGTTAATGGAGGCCATGAGCTTAGAATAGCATTCTAGAGACCATATCATCAAATAAGGCCTTTGGACCTTTGCATGAGCACCAAAATTGTAACTTTACGTGATAAATGTGCTTGGAAGGACTTGATCTATGAGTTACTGGAATGGATCCTACCTCAGGAGTGAGTTTGAGTTCATGCATGGCTTAGACTCGCCGAGTCCGAAGAACAAACTCGGCGAGTAGCATGAAGATTGTCCATAACCACTCAGCGAGTGGTCTTACCGAGTTAAGGGTTGACTCAGTGAGTCAGGGAGAGTCAGAGAGGGTTGACAGGTGGACTGAGTCAAGCTGGAACTTGCCGAGTTATTCTTGAGACTCGGTGAGTTGAGTCGTGGTGGCCCCGCGATTCATGCCAGGTGGAACTCGTCGAGTCAGGGGAGTACTCGACGTGTCAAGAGAGGATCCTAGGGAGTCAGTGAACACGTATAGACTCGCCGATTCGCTCTAGTGCACTCGCCGAGTCCGGTCAAACTGACCGTTGACCGTTGACCAGAGTTGACCAGTGTTGACTTGATAGGGGTAGTCAACCTTAGTTGTGAAAGTGTGAATTAGAGATATATTGTGTTATAGGAGGATTATAGCTCGGAGGATCGAGCGCGAGTGATTACCGGGATTTGCGAGTTATCGAGATACGCGAGGTGAGTCTTCTCACTATACTTTACCTTGAGTAGGTAATCAGAGTTATGTGACAGAGTATTTGTATGCTATATGTATGTTATGTGTTGTACTGCATTATTACTATGTGATTTATGCTGTGCATGTTTATAGAGTTGGAACCGGAAGGTTCCCAGAGTTAGAACCAGAGGGTTCACAGAGTAGGGTCTACAGGCCCACAGAGTTATAGTCTCAAGTGTCTAATATGTGTTATGTGTGGTATTTTGGGGAACTCACTAAGCTTCGTGCTTACAGTGTTTTGTGTTATGTGTTTCAGGTTTCTCTCGGGATCACGGGACGACATCGGCTCGATTGTACACACCAGAGAAAGAGTCATGTTTTGAGGATCCTGGTTTATTATGCAAGTGAAAATGGGGTTGTGATTTGTAATTCGATTATGAATGAGATTTTAAACAAAGTGTTTTAAGAATTAAACGATTATTTTTAATGAAAAATTGTTTTGAAATTTTCGGTGTTACACACGAGCGCCTGTCTAATAGTCTCTTGAGAATACAAGTTATTTGAAAGAGTTGATTAGCAATTAAGCTGGTGAGTTCATAAGATTTTAGTGATGTGAGTAAGCTGTAAAATGTTGTTGAAAATGTATATGTAAAAGTGATGTAAGCTGTAAGTTCTGTTTTGAAAAGTTCACATGTTCCTCTAGAAAATCCTATATTTCCTATTTTAATGGAAGTTAAGTAAAATGACGCTCCAAGCCTTTCTATGCATACTAAGTGGGTACAAGTTATATATATACTTAGAGTAAACAAAAAATCGATTGTGCGCATCTGCCCTAAACTCACAACCCAACGGGGAACAGTAAATAGGGCGGATAGCACACATTCCATTGGTTATTAGATCGTTGTGATATGTAACCTTGTTCTATTCACTTCTTACTCATGGAGTTGTTTGTAATGGTTCCTTAAAACTAATGGAGAGTTCTTTTAAGAAAACCTATATTTCTTATAGTAAAATAATGACTACGGTGATTACTTTTATAATAGCTTTGTTTATACTGCTATATATAATCTGATATCGGGTAGATAGTTAATTGAGGGAATCTGCCCTAAGCCCACAATCCAACGAGAACAGGACGTCGGGGGAAAACACACATTTAACTAGCTATCGGATATTAGTTGTATATATAAACATGGTGTATAAACTAAGGTATTATAGATTTAACTCACTTAAAGTCCTTTAAAACTGTACTTCTTAATAACATGGATTAAGCCCTTTCTGGGAAATCTCTAGTCTTGTCTATCAAAAACACTGACTTTGATAAGAAGTTCTGTACTAGAAAAACTGTGTTTTGACTCTATGTCCTATAACATGATCCATACTTGGTACCCTAATGATGACTTAATGTATACTAAGCATAAGTATATATATATATATATATATATATATATATATATATATATATATATATATATATATATTCGGGTAGATAATAGATTGGGGGAACTCGGTTCAAGACCACATCAAACGAGAGCAGGAAATGAAGCGAAGGCACACATCCTATTAGCTGTCGGAATCTATTAGCATATACGTAGTCTATAGTGTATACATTAAGGAATCATAAAGCTAGCATCATGGTCCTAACTTTTAAAGTAGCCTTCTACCAAGACTCGATTGTTTGAAAGCAGTCTTCTACCAAGACTCTGCTGTTATGAAATCAGTCTTCTACCAAGACTCTACTGTTATGAAAGCAGTCTTCTACCAAGACTGGATTGTTTTGAAAGCAGTCTTCTACCAAGACTCTACTGTTATGAAAGCAGTCTTCTACCAAGACTCTACTGTTATGAAAGCAATCTTCTACCACGACTCTACTATTCCTTTGTCAACTGAAAAGTACATTCTCCCTAGTTTATAACGTATCTCGATTAGAGAATAAATCAACCTTCAAGTGTTACCGACACTTTATGAAAGTAATGGGAGAAATGAGTACCCTGATTTCGTTTATACTGACATACGAAGGTACTAACAACCTAAAAACATATGTGTTTTATTAAGGTCATAATGTGATAAGAAATTCCCATACTAAACGTTCTCCTTACGAGAGATTCTGGGAATCAAGGTTGACTTTCGCAACGAGTTGCTAGGCCACGTTATCCACATTAAAGTTATGTGATCACGTATACCCAATATAACTACCACAATGCGTTGTGATTCATTGGTATAGTTAGATCCAAAAATTGTTCCATGCTATAACACCTTATTATGTTCTGTTCTGTTCTGTTCTGTGTGTGCTTCATTGTACTAGAAGTAATGAATGGAATTCTCTTAAACTATACTTATAATAGCTTACTAATGCTCTATTGGACTGTTACTGAAAAGACTCATTTATCTAACAAGTTATGCTTATACTTTAAAAATGGAGTTTTGTATAACTATAAAGTAACATAACCTTTAAAAGAGTTTTGAAATGTTTTAACAACTTATAAATAACATAAGTAACATTTTGAAATATGTTTATAACAAACATTTACACAATTATCATTGTGTTCAACTTGTATTCCCCCCTTAAAACAATTAAAATAGTTAAAAGATTCATTACGGGGTATGAACTCACCTGATGTGGGTGATTCAAACATGTATGCGTGTAAGGATGAGAAGCTCTACGAATGATGTCCCGAGACACAATAAGTCCTAAATGACGTATAAGGACACATATTGACATAAATATAGTGTTTACAATAACTATATGAAAGGAAACACCTTCCGGGACTAGGAAACACCTTAATCAATTGTTGGAATCACATGTGATTCAACCTAGGAGGTTATAAAGGCACTTATATGAGTTTACTACCATGAGTTCACGGCCCAAGGGAGTTTACGACCGTAAACTCATGGTTACTCATGTGTTAGTGCAAGTTTGAAAGCTAGGGAATGTTTCAGGGACATTAGCTTTAACCTAGGATGAGAAAGACCACTTCTTTTGGCACTTTTGGGGTGTTCACGGCCCAAATGAGTTTACTACCATAAACTCATGGCCAAATATACTTATGCGGGTCCTAAAGGTCATAAAGAAGCATTCTAAATTCATGCCTAAGCCCTTGGAAGTGTTTGTGGCATCAAAACACATCTATCTTGAGTTTTCGGCCCATAGACCATTTGGTCATGTGTTTGCGGCCATAAACACTTGTGGGTGTTGGTATTTTGGTTGTTTTGGGTCTTAGACACATCAAGGTAAAATGCTATGCTAGTCTCTTGGCTTAAGGGTGGCATTTAGGGCATTTTGACACCCAAAAATGGAGTTCACGACCCAAGAACTTCCTTGGCCGTGAACTCACTTTTGGTCCTTGATTTTTAATGATTTTGATGCCTAAATATGTCAAGGTTTGTCCCATGTTTGGTTTCCAATGTTTAGGGGGACATTGGGCGCACTTTGGCCCTTAAAATGGAGTTTACTCCCCAAGGTGTTCTTAGGCGGTAAACTCACAGATCTTGGTGTTTTCCTATGATTTCTAGTGTATTAAGCATATATGAAGCTTTAAAACAACACTAGATAGAAGTACTCACTTTCCAGAACAAAAGTCCGAAGATCCTTGAGAGAGAATTTGGCTTTTCTCTAGTTGGAAATGTAACTAATGAATAATTTGGTTCAAAATCCTATATATAGTCCTGGGATTTTTGGCATAAAATATTTTATTCCTGGAATGAACAATAATATCATAGAGTTTTGGAATAACAGAGTTGCACAAAACCCAAGTGCAACCTCTCTCCTGATATCTCCTTAAGTGTAAATCCTGAATTGCTCAAACTTATCCCAATAAGTTTGAAAGTTAGCAGAAATAGACTTGGCTTCTATTGACGTGGTTGGTTTCACTGAATGTAAATTTTTGGGTTGTCACAATTGTCATTTGAGTGACATATCTTAAAGAAGGTTTAAAACACTTGTCAAATGTAAGAGTAAAAGTTTTCTACTCTTGTACATTTGAAATTGGTAAGTTGTGATGTTTTGGATAAAACAAAGACCAACTTAGGCCAATTGTGTGAATTGTTTGTCTTGATTAGAATCCACACTATCTCTTGAATATCTGACAAGAAAGTCTTATATGTCAAGAGGACAGTGGGAGTCTTAAAAGTCTTGAAAGTCTTAAAAGTCTTAAAAGTCTTCACTAGCACACGACTTGAGGTTTATAACCTATCGTGTTGACATATTCTGTGCCCATTCCAGTTAAAGTTGGCTTTGCATATGAGTTCTTAGAGTTCTCAATTTGTTGCACAAAAACTTGGAAGCAATGGCAGGCCCTTGAGCTGCCAGGTGGCAAGAAATTAAGATTGAGTTCAGTCCATATGAGTTTGGATTTGTCATTATCCTTGTCTTGTGACTATGGTTTTGACAATTCACATGGATAAGAACACATACACCAGTAAATCTAAGTGTCATAAGGCTTCTCTCTGATTCATGAAAATGATGGTGAGAAAACACTTTCACTAAGTAGATTTTAGCTAGATAGCAATTGTATTATTTGCATTCTCAAAGTCGTTAGTGGAGCGTGTGTGGTTTACCAGCACACTAACCTGGACTTGTGAGAAGTGGCAAAAAGGTCTAAACATTATGATTATGGCATCCCTCTTCATAATTGTTTAGACACATAAGTGTGCTATCTAAGGGAAGGTGTATGATTTTGATAAAGTTTTATCAAAACAATCTAGTATCAGAAATCTAAACTTTGGTAAGAAAGTCAGCTGATTTCTGAGTACATGTCAAAGCTAGTGGGAGCATAAGTGTTATGCTAATAATCATCATGTTAGTGGGAGCATGATAATTATGATAAGTATTGCAAGTTAGCAATGTTAATTATAGAAAACAAAAGGTTTCAATTGGGAAAAAGTTGTTTTGTTATAACTAAGGGAGAGGAAATTATGCTTCATCTCAAATCTAAAAGCTTAGATTGAGGTTTTAATCGTATTTAGTCAAGGATATATATATATATATATATATATATATATATATATATATACATATATGAATGTTATGTTGGAATGGATCAACATAAGAAAATTCTATATATGGGTCCATTATTTGCGTTTTAAAATTCGATTATGATTACGACATCCCTTTTCATAATCTGAATTATGAGAACTTGGCAAATTGAAATGGAAATAGTATAGCAAAAGACTGGTTTAGTCTTTATGTGAGACATCATGAATCGTGTCCCATATGCTTCGGATATAGGATCGATTACATGTGCTATATTCATTCGTTCTAAAATTTTCCAAATGCCTGGGGCATTAAGAAGGGAAAAGGTCTAGAATTGGATATGACTAAAAGGATTAAACAATTGTCGAGGACAATCTAAGGTTTACCCAAGATTGGTTTCTCAAGGACAGTTGGAAGTATAGTGATAATTCTAGAAGGAACATATTGACATAATCTGTAAGGAGGCAACTCTTTTTAGAAGTGATAGTCAAAATGGAATTTGGAAATGTTTCAAAGTTAGAAATTTCAATCTATGTAAGATTAGGAAACGTAATGCAAGAAGGATGTTTTAAAGGAGCTGATCTCCTTTGGAATACTTTGTAATGTTTGTTGTCAAGTCCTTGTGACTTTGTGCATAATCATTACAAGAGGATCAATGCATATAAGTTTAGAATCTAAAAGATTTCAGTAAATGGCATGAATTTGGAATTCTTGCATTTGCAGTAAGATTTGGGACTGTGAAATGAGAATCATTGGAGTTATGTTCAATTGATCTATTTCATAAAGTAAAGATCATAGACAAACATAGTATGCATACTTGGTGTGTGGCATGACTAGTGTTTAGAAAAACATAGTGTACATGCTTGGAGCATGGGAGAACTATTGTTTTAATTCAAGAATAAAGTTGATAGCTGAAACAGTATACAATGAATAATGTGTAATCATATGGTGATAAATAAAAGGTATTTTATTTATATTCATAAGTTCTGAGACCATATTGGATTCGATTATTATTGTGTTTCACTTTGCATGTTTTGACTTCCAGAATAACTAGGTCATTGTTCTGATTGACTAAGTTATTCAAACCATCCACAGTCGGTCATATGTTGGAAGTAGATATGAATTAAGACTGTCATGGGTTGGGCTTGTAGAGGTCTAAGATGTTGGACAAGGTGGTGCTACAACACTCATGAGTGCTCATAAGTTCTGAGTATTGGATTCAACCCGCGCTCATTGGAATCACTTCATGGATTTTATCACAAATGATCATGAGATGATAATATCTTATATTCTTCAAACCTAGAGATATGAGTTGTTACTATGAGTTGATAGTACATTGATTGCATGACAACGCATTGGTAACTCGATGTTATAAAACATGCCTTTGTGTATGATTCAACGAGTAGTAGAACAAGCCATATGAGTCGAAGTTTATCCATTCCTTTTACCTTTGGGATAAAAGTGATATCTGTGGGTCCCTCGATGATTTGATGATGAAAAATGGAAGTGCTCGGCCGGGCCAGGACTGATTTGATTTGTTCAATTAGTCATTCGTCATAAATCGGAAATCGGGAAACAGAAAATGGACAGAGAGAATGATTATAATCCATGTCTCAGTCCATATGATATCTAGAATGGAGGAATATATGATCCCTTATCTAATGGACAAGTCATTGACAAAGGTCAGAGTTCATCTACAAGGTCAGAGTTCGATAGAAGCTTTTGAGAGCTACGATTGCTAGTCGGTTCTTGAAGTCATACAAAATAATAGGTTTAGACTTATCTAAGTGGGATACTATTGGATTAATGTCTTAGTCCATAACTATAATTGGTAAGACTTGACCCGACCTGACATGGTCCATTTGGGTTGCATGGCATCATGCATTTGGATAGACTATAATGAGAGAAATAACACTTAAGGTTGGTTAATATATTATAAGTTCTAATATATCAATAAGATTATTTAATTAGTATTGATCAAGAATTAATCTAGGATTAATTAATTGATCAAAAGAAGACTAATTAAATATATGGGTTGATTGTGTAAATCATCCATACTTATATAGTAGGCTAATGCTCCGTGGATTATCTAGTTGGGCTAAAACCCATATGATGCTTCATGGATGCTCCAAGGTGTTTTTATACCCATGGATCATGGAAATGAAAGGCCATGTCAATTAGGGTTTACATGGTGTAACCCTAACTATATATGCATCTTATTCTTGACCAAAATCAGCACTAGTGTGTGTAATAGAAGGGCTAGCCGATTTCATAAAGTGTAGATTTGTCTCAAGTCATTCCATGTGTATTTGGTGTTGTGTGAACCATTTGAGGTGTCACACTTGAAGCACTTGGCACTCAAGCTTCATGAAGACTTTCTACATCAAATAGGTATGTGTTCTATCTTGTTATATTCATTGTTTTGTATGCTAGATTAGGATAATACCTTGGATGTTCATATTTTCATGTATAATAGAGAAAACATATATCCAAGGTATTTAGGGTTGCATGTACACTTAGGAGTGTTGGAATTCTCAAAATCCAACAATTGCCTCAATATGACCTTCATTTGCTTCTTGTCTCAACAAAGACAATCCTAAATCAAAATTGCCATAATAAAAGCACTCATCTTGTTGGCAAAATAACAATATGAATATATAACATCAATGACACAAAACATTAATAAATGGTATAAATTACATATAATTAATGAAAATACACATACAATTCCTTATCTGAACTTGGCTTCAATGTTATTATGCAATGCACATGTGCGTATAAATGAATCAACATTCTTATTTTTGGGACCCATTCTTTCTATCATGTCAATGCATGCTGTTATGAACAATTGAGGATCACCCCCGCTTCATACATCTTTTTTGAACTTCAAAAATTTAACATCAAATATACATTCATTAGTTGACCAATGGCCCATATGTCATCCATGGACACAATAAGCCATTACCATGTCGACCAATCAACCATATGTCATCCTATTGACACAATAAGCCACTACCATTTCGACCAATTGCCCATATGTCATCCATGGACACCATAAGCTAGTACCATGTCGACCAATGGCCTATATGTCATCCATGGACACCATAAGCCACTACCATGTCGACCAATGGCCCATATGTCACCCATGGACACAATAAGCCACTACCATGTCGACCACTGGCACATATGTCATCCATGGACACAATAAGCCACTACCATGTCGACCAATGGCCCATATGTCATCCATGGACACCATAAGCCACTACCATGTCGACCAATGGCCCATATGTCATCCATAGACACAATAAGCCACTACCACACACACACACACACACACACATATATATATATATATATATATATATATATATATATATATATATATATATATATTGACATGACCCGTACGTCTTTTGTATATAAATTTCGGTTTAAATAGAAAAGCATAAAGATGTATAGTTTATTAATGTTTAGTCAACGTATTTAATTTTAAATTAAAATTATACTACGAACACATCGTTAGTCTATGTTCTTTCTTGACGTTATTTATATGTATATACCATATCCATCAATCTGTAACTACTTTAAATAAATTTGAATTTCTAAATATTTAGTGGTAATTAGCACAGTTCAAATTTTTTATTAGTAGAAATTCAAAGTATTTCACAATTCGTTTCCCTCCAACCTACACACGTTTATGCTCCATATTAGGGTAAGTTTACCGATTAGAAATAGGGTTTACATTTTCTGTAATCATCATCTCTGACGGCTAATTGATCAAAATCTTTGTTCATTGTACGTTTGTGGACTGACTTTGGCGAGATAGGTTGTCACGCATCTAAAATTTATTATTTTTTTTTAATTTTCTGTTATCGTGATGATCGATCGTTTTTTGTTCTCTGATCATCTTCATGTAAATTGGTTTTGATTTTATTAAATAGTTTGCATGCAAAGTAATGCCTTCATATATAATTTATTTTTATTGTTTGTGTCAGAAAGATGTCGACCTCGAAAGCAAAAGGAGTATTCGGTGTAAAGCCAACTAAATTCATTGCACCACAAGTTACGAAACGCAACAAGATTTTTGTTGCAAAATTCATAAACAGACAGTTACGAGATGAAGAAATCGACTTCCCAATACCAACAACCACATCCAAAGCACCTATAACATCTACCAACAAAACCCCTAAACCTATATCATTAACATCACCCATGACTACCACTTCCTCAACATCACTTACAACATCCACACCCTCCTTAGAAAAAAAAAACGTTTAAAACTTCAGAAATTGGAACAATACAATCATCAACACTAACATCAATAACCAAAACTTCAACACTTACATCATCTAAACCATCCTCAACACCAACACCCATTACCACATCTTCACCTATATCTACTACCACAACCTCCAAACCTACATCTACACTACCATTCTCCACAACTACAATAACTACCACGCCCTCCTTAATTAAAGGAACTACCACATCCTTAACATATACATCTATCCCAACACCTACCCCAAAATATACCCCATCAACAACACCTATCCAAGAATCTACTGTAATGCCCGTGTTTCAAGGCTAAGCATTTTTGACAATGTAATAGTCTAGGTCAACTCTTGTAACTCTTTTTGAAGTAATAAACATGAAATATTTGAGTATTATGTGAATTATGTGTATTTATGTGCTTATTATTTAATTATAAATGTATAATTAATAAAGAATAAAAATAAGTGTCAAAATTAAAGTGTGAGATAAGCCCGATATCTTTATATAAAGTTGTAGTGGTCGAAACAAGGATTCCAAGGATATAAAGAATGCCAAAATCCAGTTATAACGAAGAAGTTATGACTTGTCGAAGTTTCACGACAGAACCGACACGATACCAGAAAGCATAATTAGTGAATTTACGATAGAGCGAGATTTAGCCTTAGCGATCTCAGCGAAAGTCGTAGAATACGTTAAACCGAAAGTGTCCATAAAAAGAACGCCCAAATATGACTTCGTATGGGGAAGTTATGATTTTTCGAAGTTTCGGATTAGCAGTGTACAACCCGAAATTCAAATATTAGATCGAGCGGTTTTTAGCCAACACGACCTGAACGAGAATCAAAGATCTCGTTAAGAGTAGCGTAACGAGAAAAAGATGGGCGAAAACGGACGTCGGATGAAGAAGTTATGAATTTTTAACGGACCAATCATGTCCCGGCCTGTTAATAATATAACTTTTAAAATAAAGTCAAAATTAGCCAACGGAGTCTAAACGAAAGTTGTAGAGTATGTTCCCCCCTTCTCATGGATATAAAGAATGTTAAAAACGGAGCTCGTACGCGAAAGTTACGAATTTTTAAAGTTTATGATCGAATTTGCGAAGGCTGATAAGGACTTGATGACGTGGCGCGTTGTGGGCCGTCCATCGCTGATCAGTGAACGCTTCTGATTCGGACACGCCTTGCTTCGCTACACCCAGCGTCCGAGGTCAAGTACGCGCGGCGCACCTTCGGCCTTATCTCTTCCGATGAATGCGAGACTGCTGGGTCCAGGTGGCGCCCTTATCCGAGGAACACCCAACGTAGCCAAGGAATACGCCCAACGTAATCTGATGCCTCGTTGGGTATAAAAGAGGGAGACGGTCTCCAACTTTTCACACCTTTCTTCACTCTCTTTCTAACTTCTTTCTCTCTCTAAGTGTCCTAAACACTCCTAAACCCTAGGGAACCTCCCTATCACCCGAAGGAAGCCCCGAGAAAAAAGGTCTTTCGGTTTCGAAACGCTGCTCCAAATAAAGCTCAGTTTTCTTTAAAATCTGCTGTAAGTGAGCGACGTTTACGCAATTTTTAATATAGCTTTCAACTAATTATAGGAATGTTATTAGGTCCTTAAAATAATTATTTGGGCTATTATTATGAGTTATATCGAGTGTTATTTAACGCTTATATAATAATAATAATAATAGTCAGACTATTAATTTGTCACGGTTATCATTAGACTAAACCCTAGTGGTATTGGTACTAGGTTTTATCGAAGGAAAATTGTTTTGAGAGTATCGAAGCGCTGTCCGAGTGCTGAATCACCACCTTTCAAGTGAGTGCATAATTACTTTCAGCTTACACATAGATATGAAGTACTTTATATAAATTACGTGCTATGTGTGCATATTATCTGAATACTTGCTATCTATGCTGGATGAACGTTTTTATACATGTTTTCAATGATATTGTATTGTTTATACTTATGTACTGTATCGAACATGACATCCCGAGTCTTTTAATGAAATACATTTCTAAGGAAATGGTTTTGATAACTCTTTATCATATTATTGTTGTGGGACAAAAATCTGCAACTCTTTTATTAATAGTTTACTCTGATTTTGAAATAAAGTATAAACAAAAAAACCGGTCTTTTCTGGCCGTGATTTTGGGGATGTCACTATTGGTATCAGAGCATTAGTTTAAGCGAACTAGGAATTCGTAGGATTTCTAGACTTAAACTTAGAATGCTATGCGATGATTGTGAGGTGTGAGCACTAGCTTATTTTAGGAACTATGCCTAAAATGCTTTTAAGTGCTAAATGCTTTGTGCCTGACATGCTATTATTTGTTCGGATCTATGGTCTGTTGCCGACTGGGTCTGGAAACCTTATGTGTTTAGGATTCTAAATGTATGACTACGATATTAGAACTAGCATGTAAACGTTTCGGAGTGATAAGGATGATTTAAACATCAGTCCTAAATAAAGATCTAAATTCACCTTATTCGGTGTATAGATCAAGATGGCAAGGACCCGTAGCGGAAATGTAAACGCAAATGGAGATAGGAACCAACCCACAATGATTGAGCAAATACTGGTTTTGGAACCCGCTGCTGAGCCAATAACGCTGGCCGGAGTGCAAGCAATGATCCAAGCGATGTTGGATCGTCAAATGGAGGAAACCAAACATTTGCTCTAGCAAAATCGAGAGGAAGCGAATATTCAGATTGAACAACCCGAGTTGAACGAAGGGCAGACTGAGGAAGGAAACTACAGTGGGACTGTTGGTCAAGCCAACCCACCGATAGTTAGGCAAAACCACCAGGATGGAGGAAATGACGGACGTGGATGCAAATACAAGGATTTCATGGCATCCAAGCCACCGAGTCTATCTGGAAGCCCGACGCCGGTGGAAGTCATGAACTGGATCTCTGAGATGGAGATGATGTTTGAGAGTTATGAGTGTAGCAACAGGCAGAAGACCACTCTCACGGTTCCTCTGTTGAAATCTGGAGTACTAAGCTGGAGGAAGCTACTAGTTGATTCAATGCCCAAAGGTGAAGCAAGCAAGATGTCGTGGGAAGATTTTTTGGTACAGTTGAAGATGCAATATTTCTCTGAGCAGGATCTTCTGGAGATCAACAACGAATTCCAGAATATGAAAAAGGGAAGAATGAGTGTTACTGAATACGTTGCAAGCTTTACTGAGAAAATGAAGCTTGTTCCTCACCTCGTCCCAAATGAACTCTCCAAGGTTAAAAAATTTGCCCTCGGATTACCAGCGGACTTTGGTCCAATGGCCAAGCAAACTACCACTCTGAAAGCCGCCATCTGGGCTGCTAAGAATGTGGAGACCCAGATACGAGAGAAGGGACTGGAGAGAGAGGAGGTGGGAGAGAAAAGGAAATTTGACGGATCCTCGAGGTCCGATAAGAAGGGTAAATTCTCGAAGTCTGGTTCGAAAGGAGGAGTAACCAAAGCAAAATGGTGCGACAAATGCAAGAAGAAGTACCAGGGGAAATGTGATGGAGGAGTCACTTGTTTCAAGTGTGGAAAGCCTGGGCACTATGCCAACAAATGCACGTTCACTAAGAAGGTTTTTTATGAGTGCAACGAGGAGGGGCACAATTCGAGGGATTGCCCGAAGAAGAAGGAGGCAGGAAGACCCAACATACCACCGAAGCCGAAGGCAAGAGCCTTCCAGATGATGCTCGAGGCTGCGAAGGAGGCAGTAGATGTCGCTTCAGGTACCTTTCTTGCAAATGGTTTGCCTGAAAATATACTATTTGATTCCAGAGCCAACTACTCCTTTGTGTCGCATAAATTTGGTGGGAAATCAGCATTTCCTGTAGAAAAACTTGATAATGCCCTGATTGTAGAAGTTGCCAGTGGGAAATTCGTACCTGTTAGTGATCGTATTAGGAACATCGTCATCGACCTAAATGGAAATGAATTCCATGAGGAGCTATTACCCATAGAGTTAAACGGTTTCGACATCATTTTGGGTATGGATTGGCTTAGCGCCAACAATGTTGAGATTCAATGCCGAAAGAAGATACTAAGGGTAAACCCAACCGGAAAGGAATCATTTATGGTGTACGGGGACAAACACAGAGTGAATTCTGGAATCATCTCCCTGATGAAAGCCAGAAAATGATTGTCCAAAGGATGTGCATCATACTTGGCATTCGTAATCAATGCTAAGAAAGAAAAGAAAGAGGTGCAGAATATACCGGTTGTATGTGATTATCCGGAAGTCTTTCCCGAAGATCTTCCCGGATTACCACCTGATAGGCAAGTGGAGTTTCGTATAGACTTGTTACCAGGAACGACACCGATAGAAAAAACACCTTACCGATTAGCACCGACGGAGACAAAGGAGCTTATGACGCAACTTCAAGAGCTATTGGAAAACAGTTTCATCCGACCTAGTTCATCACCCTGGGGAGCTCCGGTGTTATTCGTGAAGAAAAAGGATGCAAGTATGAGAATGTGTATAGACTACCGAGAGCTGAATAAGGCAACGGTGCAGAACAAGTATCCCTTGCCGAGGATTGATGACCTATTCGATCAGCTGCAAGGTTCGAGCTACTTCTCAAAGATCGATCTTAGGTCAGGATATCATTAGCTGAAGATAAGAGAGCAGGACATTGAGAATACTCATTTAGAACTAGATATGGACACTACAAGTTCTTGGTTATGTCATTTGGACTAACCAATGCTCCAGCAGCGTTCATGGATTTGATGAACAGGGTTTGTAAACCATTCCTCGATAATCCGTGATAGTGTTCATCGACGACATTATGATCTACTCGAAAAGCCAAGAGGAGCATGGCAAGCATCTACAGGAAGTGTTGGAAGTGTTAAAGAAGGAGAAGCTTTAGCTAAGTTCTCCAAATGCGACTTTTGGATACGAGAAGTCCAGTTCTTGGGTCACGTGGTTAACCAAGAAGGGATAATGGTTGACCCCGCAAAGATCGAGGTTGTGATAAAGCGGGAACATCCGAAAAGTCCCACAGAGATCCGAAGCTTTCTAGGACTAGCTGGATACTACCGACGATTTATCCAAGGCTTTTCTTCGATAACATATCTATTGACATCTTTGACCCATAAAGGAGCTACATATAGGTGGAATGAGAAGCATGAAGAAGCGTTCGAGAAGCTGAAGAAGAAGCTATGTGAAGCACCGATACTTTCTCTAGCCGATGGAGTTGAAGACTTCGCGGTCTATAGTGACGCATCTGGAGTCGGGTTGGATTGTGTTCTGACCAAAAAAGAAAAGGTGATAGCATACGCATCTCAACAATTGAAAGAGAACGAAAAGAACTACCCCACTCACGATTTGGAGTTGGCAGCGGTAGTTTTCGCTCTAACGATATGGAGACATTATCTCTACGACACGAAGTGCAAGTTGTTCACTGATCATAAGAGTCTCCAGTATCTCTTTAATCAGAAGGAATTGAACATGAGGCAACGACGCTGGCTAGAGTTACTCAACGACTATGACTGTGAGATACTTTACCACCCTGGTAAAGCAAATGTTGTTGCTGATGCTTTCAGTCGGAAAGTCAACCTTGAAAGGAAAAGGCCAAGAGCGTTGAGAATTGAAGTCGTCTCGACGATTGTGGAAAGTATCAGGAAAGCTCAAGAAGAAGCTTCAGAGAAGAATGACCGAAAGGAAGAACGTTTGGGCAAAACGTTAGTGTTCGGTATAAACAGTCAAGGACTGAAGGTATTCCAAGATCGAATTTGGGTACCTAAGATGGGAGGAATAAGAGACCTTCTGATAAAGAAGCGCACAAGACCATGTACTTGATTCATCCCGGTAGCTCTAAAATGTATAGGGACCTAAAACCCTACTACTGGTGGCCGATGATGAAACTCGATGTTGCGAAGTACGAGACCGAGTGTGTGACATGTGCGAGAGTTAAGGCACAACATCAGAAACCGTATGGGAGTTTAGAACCTTTACCTGTACCCATGGGTAAATGGGAAGACATCACCATGAATTTTGTGACTAAACTGCCCAAAACTAAGAGTGGTCACGACATGATTTGGGTGGTCGTGGATCGTTTCACTAAGAGTTCACACTTCATAGTAGCCAACGAGAAGTGGTCTATGGATAATCTCGCAAATGCTTACGTGAAGGAAATTGTAAGACTTCACGGTGTTCCTCTAACAATTGTATCAGATCGTGATAGTCGTTTCACGTCAAGATTTTGGAGAAGCCTACAAGAGGAATTGGGTACGAAATTGTGTTTGAGTACAACTTACCTCCGCAGACCGATGGCCAGAGCGAAAGAACGATTCAAACATTGGAAGATATGCTGAGAACATGTACCCTCGAGTTCCAAGGGAACTGGGATGAGCATTTACCTTTGGAACCCTATCAAGAGTTATACGGACAAAAGTGTCGTACGCCGTCTTGTTGGCTTGAGGCTGGAGAGAAGTAGTTTATGGGCCCCGAGATAGTCCATGAGACTGCTGAGAAGTTGAAAGTGATTAGGGAAAGGATGTTAGCAGCTCAAGATCGTCAAAAGAGCTATGCTGACAAGAAAAGACGACCAATGACCTTCGAAGTTGGGGATTCGGTTTTGCTTAAAGTCTCACCGTGGAAGGGACTTATAAGATTCGGGAAACGAGGAAAGTTGAGTCCAAGGTTTATTGGACCGTTCAAAGTTCTTCAGAAGATTGGGAACCAAGCTTACAAGCTTGAATTACCTGAAGAACTAGATGGTATTCATAACACCTTCCATGTGTGTTAGTTGAGCAAATTCACAGGAGAAGTTCTCGACATAATTCCAATCTCAGAGTTAAGGATGGATGAGAATAAGAGGCTGATCGAAGAGCCTGAGGCAATTGTTGATCGTAAGACTAAGAAGTTACGACGCAAGATGGTCGACTTAGTGCAAGTCCGATGGAAACATTCGAATGGGCCAAAGCTCACTTGGGAAACAGAGGATGACATGATGAGTCGCTATCCACATCTGTTTGTTGATGCATGATTCCGGGACGGAATCATCCTAAGGGGGAGAGAATTGTAACACCCGGGTTTCAGGGATAAGCATTTTTGACAATGTAATAGTTTAGGTCAACTCTTGTAACTCTTTTTGAAGTAATAAAAATGAAATATTTGAGTATTATGTGAATTATGTGTATTTATGTGCTTATTATTTAATTATAAATGTATAATTAATAAAGAATAAAAATAAGCGTCAAAATTAAAGTGTGAATTAAGTCCTATATCTTTATATAAAGTTGTAGTGGTCGAAACAAGGATTCCGGGGATATAAAGAACGCCGAAATCCGAGTTATAACGAAGAAGTTATGACCTGTCGAAGTTTCGCGACAGAACCGACACGATACCGGAAAGCGTAAATAGTAAATTTATGATAGAGAGAGATTTAGCCTTAGCGATCTAAAAGAAAGTTGTAGAATACGCTAAACCGAGATCATCCATAAAAAGAACGCCAAAACTGATTTCGTATGAGGAAGTTATGATTTTTCGAAGTTTCAGATTAGCAGTGTACAACCCGAAATTAAAATATTAGATCGAGCGGTTTTTAGCCGACACGACCTGAACGAGAATTGAAGATCTCTTTAAGAGTAGCGTAACGAGAAAAAGATGGGCGAAAACGGACGTCGGATGAAGAAGTTATGAATTTTTTACGGACCAATCTTGTCCCGGCTTGTTAATAATTTAAATTTTAAAATAAAGTCAAAATGAGCCAACGGAGTCTAAACGAAGGCTGATAAGGACTTGATGACACGGCGCGTTGTGGGCCGTCCATCGCTGATCAGTGAACGCTTCGATTCGGACACGCCTCGATTCGCTACGCCCATCGTCCGAGGTCAAGTATGTGCGGCGTACCTTCGACCTTATCTCTTTCGAAGAATGCGAGATAGCTGGGTCCAGGTGGCGCCCTTATCCGAGGAACGCCCAACGTAGCCAAGGACTACGCCAAGCGTAATCCGAGGCCTCGCTGGGTATAAAAGGGGGGAGAGGGTCTCCAACGTTTCACACCTTTCTTCTCTCTCTCTCTCTCTAACTTCTTTCTCTCTCTAAGTGTCCTAAACACTCCTAAACCCTAGGGAACCTCCCTAGCACCCGAAGGAAGCCCCGAGGTTCCCGGAGTCCCGAGAAAAAGGGTCTTTCGGTTTCGAAATGCTGCTCCAAACAAAGCCCAGTTTTCTTTAAAATCCGCTGTAAGTGAGCTACGCTTACGCAATTTTTAATATAACTTTCAAATAATTATAGGAATGTTATTAGGTCCTTAAAATAATTATTTGGGCTATTATTATGAGTTATATCGAGTGTTATTTAACGCTTATATAATAATAATAATAGTCAGACTATTAATTTGTCACAGTTATCGTTAGACTAAACCCTAGTGGTATTGGTACTAGGTTTTATCGAAGGAAAATTGTTTTGAGAGTATCGAAGCGCTGTCCGAGTGATGAGTCACCACCTTTCAAGTGAGTGCATAGTTACTTTCAGCTTACACATAGATATGAAGTATTTTATATAAATTACGTGCTATGTGTGCATATTATCTGAATACTTGCTATCTATGCTGGATGAACGTTTTTATACATGTTTTCAATGATTTAAACTGTATATGTATTTTATATCTACGAAAATGTTGGGGTAAAACATGGGTAGATGTAATAGGTGATTTGTGATAAAATGATGAGAGGCCTCGATGTTGATGTTGCTGATTCTGTCATCTAGCAGAGTATGGATGACGACCACAGACTCTTCTAGACAGTCCAGTGGAACACTAGCAGGCTCGCAACCTGTAGGTGTTGTGAACGATGTGTTCACTGGTGTACTCCATCCCCCACATGGTTGCCTTTAGGATATTTATTTCTAAGGAATCCCCTTAGCAGTAGTGCCCATCTCGATGATGATCCTTAGGCTAGGTCCCTTATGATAGGTGTTAATGGACGTAAAGTGAGGATAGCGGGAACGGGTAATCGGATTATTGTTGATTGATGAAATTAAAAAAATTAATAAAATTATTTATTGTGGGTTGAAAACCCATGTGCTCACCAGGCTCCCAAGCCTGACCCACTCAGTTTTATGTATTACAGGTAGTGGCGCTCGAGCATAGTTGTGATGTGTTGGGATGAGGGATTGCGGATATAGGCCTGTAGATATTAAATAATGTAGTAAGGCTGATATTGTATTGTTTATACTTATGTACTGTATCGAACATCACATCCTGAGTCTTTTAATGAAATACATTTCTAAGGAAATGCTTTTGATAACTCTTTATCATATTATTGTTTTGGGACAAATTCCGCAACTCTTTTATTAAAAGTTTACTCTGATTTTGAAATAAAGTATAAAAAAACAATCTTTTCTGGCCGCGATTTTGGGGATGTCGCATCTACCCCATCAACAACACCCATCCCAGAATCTACCCCATCACAACAACCAACCATGAATGGATGTGTAGTGGAAAGTGTAGAAGGTGAAAACAATTCCTCTGAAGATTATGGAACAGATGGACGTTTAAATGTTCATGTTTGGAAAAATACATGAGTTACCATTCAAATCTTAATTACAACTTTTTATATATATTAAATTTTGGTTTACACCTACATATCAGTTCATAACTTAGCACATCACATGATTACTTGCAGGCTAATGCCACCAGGCCCTTGTGCACACTTTATTAGTCAGTCCTTTAAACAAAGAGTAGATCCAGAAGGGTACGCTTGGGCACAACTAAGCAAAGAAATACGTGAATTATATTGGGAGAGGTTTCAGGTAATTAACTATAAGTGATAAATTGTTGTTTGGTAAATATTTACACTTCAACTTATGTTTATATTGCTAATGTGTAGAAAAAATGTTGTTAGGATGAAACAATAGACTCGTTGGTGAGGCAAGCTTGGGCAAGGAAAGCGGCACAAAGTTATGGTCAATATCTCTTCAACATGAGGAGCCTAAAAAGAAACAAACATGGCTTTAAACCAGATCATGTTCCACTGGAAGTCTGGAACTCCTGGCAATTAAAATGGAATACAGAAGAATACAAGCTAAAATCTGAGCAGAACAAGAAAAATAGGCGTAACGGTGTGGCTGATGGAGTAGCAAAACCTACACATAACGCTGGATCCGCATGTCATTTGAAGATAGCTTCTGATTTTTTAATTTTTTAAGTGGTACATCGTATCAATGTTTGCATATGTTTATCTGTATATTTGACTTTTTATATGGTATTTATGCAGAAGTGGAAATTAGGACATGAGCCATTCCATAGTGAATTGTTCCTGTATACATACACTAAGAATCATGATGGAGTCACTTTCACAAATGAAAAAGATAGACAAATTCAGGTAATATTCATTTCATTTTAAATTAAATTTTATATTGTAGCTACTCCATAATATCATTCCTAAATTTGATATCTTTTAACTTATAATATTTTAATTTTGTAGACGGCCTATGCAGAAAAATCGGAAGAGTTGGAAGTTGAAGGTGTTGAATTTAAGGAGGACAAGCTATTTTATGCTATAGTTGGTGGTCATGATAAAAAAAAAAAGAAGACTTTATGGATTAGGCTCTTTTGCAAAGGCGGTTCCAAATAGGAATGGTAAAACGGATGTATCTTACATTTCCGCAAAAATGATGAAATAGAAGAAATGACGGATCTTGTTGCTAAACAAAAACAAAAAAAAGAAGAGCTTAAAGAAATGATCAACGCCCAACAAGAGGAAAACAAAGCAAGGGTCGGGCATCTTGAAAAACAACTTCAAATGACATTGGATCTTATTAATGTCTTTACAAAACAACAAGAGTAGTAGGTTGATATATGTTTATTGAAGATTATGTATTTTAGAGTAGCAACTTTCTTTTTTCCATGTAATAAATAATTATTTTGTTATTTTATGATAAAATGGTTATGATTTTTTTTGTTTTTCTTTGTTTTTCAAATATTACTACAAAATTATTTGGATATAATTTATAAATCAATTATCCATCGGTCCATATTGAATCTGGTATATAATATATACACCACTAAAATTGCTAGGGATTCAAGACCACGTAATTTGATAGGAAGTGATCAAACGGAATTTGCTAGGGATTCATGACCACAAAATTTGCTAGGAGATCATCAAACGAAATTTGCTAGGGATTCAGCACGACGAAATTTGCTACAGAATCACCACCATGGAATTTACTAGGGAATGACCACCATGGAATTTACTAGGGAATGACCACCATGGAATTTACTAGGGAATCACCACCACAAAATTTGCTATGGATTCATCACAACAGAATTTTCTAGGGAATGACCACCACATAATTTGCTACGGAATCACCACCACGGAATTTGCTAGGGAATCACCACCACGAAATTTGTGATGGAATGACTACCACAGATTGTGCGATGGAATCCTACTATGAAATACACGATGAAATACCACTTACCACGGATTTCATTCCATTGTCACATTTGTGATGAAATTATGTTTTCCGTTGCAAACCCTCGCTACGGCGTTTTTAGGGATGAAAATAGGTCGTTGCAAATTTCGTCGCTAATCGTCATTTGCAACGGAATTTCAGCTTTTAGCAACGGATTCCTCCGTAGCAAAATCTCATTTTTCTTGTAGTGTCGCACTTGGAGAAATTTGCAAAAAGTCTCTCCCTCCTCAAGGACTTAAGCACCTCTCTCAAGTGCTCCTCGTGCAGCTTCTGCGTGTTGGAATAGAACAACATATCATCAATAAAGACTATCACAGACCGATCCAACATCATTCTGCACATCCGGTTTATGAGATCCATTAATGTGGTAGGAGCATTGGTGAGCCCAAATGGCATCACCACAAACTCATAATGGCAATAGCGAGTCCGGAAAGCTTTCTTCTGTACATGCATGTCCCTGACTCGCATCTGATGATAACCCGATTGCAGATAAATCTTGGAGAACCAAGATGTACCTTGAAGCTGGTCAAAAAGGTCATCAATCCTCGGGAGGGGATAACAGTTCTTCACCGTTACCTTATTCAGCTCTCGGTAGCCGATACACATCCAATGGGATCCGTCCTTCATCTTCACAAATATAATCGGGTATCACCAAGTCGAACTGCTCGGTCTAATGAATCTCTTGCCTAATAGCTCATGCAGATGTGAATACAACTCCTGCATCATGAGAGGAGCCAACCGATATAGTGCTTTGGCTATTAGAGCCGCAACTAGAATCAAATCAATCCTGAAATCCACCTGCCTCTCCGGAGGTACCCCAGGAAAATCCTCCAAGGACACATCCGGATACTCACGCATAATCGACATATTGTCCAAGGTCTCCATACCCAAAATCCAGGTTTCCATGACATAAGAGACAAAACCCGAACAACCTTGATGAAGATAGTGTCAGGCTTTTGCTGCTGAACACATAATCGACCCACGCTGCGGTTTCTCACCCTGAATCACCAACTCTGCCCCAATTGAGGTTCGAACCCGCACTAACTGCTGCTCACAGTCCATCACTACCCCATTAGGGCTCAACCAATCCATTCCCACGATGACCTTGTTCCCACGTAAAGGAATGGGAACCAGATCAATCGGATACCGCTCACTGAACAATTGAAGGGTACAATCCTGATGAACCCTCGCGACCCTGACCGTCCTATCATCAATAATATCTACATCAAGAGGACGATCTAGCTCCCTTGGAGCTCCATCAAACCTCTTTCTAAGAGCTAGAGATAAAAAAGATCGGGTAGCCCCGAAATGAAATAATACCAAGGCAGAGATATTGTTCACGAGGAACAATATGAAAATCAAACACATAAACATAAGCGACAATCTATTAAGGATAAAGAGATAAGGAGAAGATACATACCTTTCACAACATCAGGAGGTGCTCGCACCTCCTCTGCCGTCAGCTGGAACACCATACTCTTTGCCGCTGGTGCATTTGCCTGACCCTGACAGTCGTTAGTAATTCTCAATGTCGCAGGAGCGAGTGCTGATACTAGTCCTCCCGCAGCCAAAATTGGACAATGGGCCTTCTTGTCGCCCCTTTGATTGCACTGAAAGCAAATTAGATCAAATACCAGAGTGATGGGGTTGGTAGCAGTACAATCTTTACTGATGTGACAAGTCCGACCGCACTTGAAGAAGCCAGAACCCACCTCTCTCCACGTCCCCTCGTGCGTCTTGCCGCACTTGCCAAAACTGCTACGGCAATGACAGCCCCTCTGTCTAGAATTAGATACCTTGGGTTTCTTTCTCGAACCCTCAACACTGACAGTAGAATCTGGCTTCCTCTTTCTCTCCCTCTCTAAGTCAATCTCCGTCTCCCTCGCCCTCGCTATCATGTCTTCCAACGTCTTGCAGCTGGATCGGCTAACAAATTGCCGGATATCACTCTTCAGCACCTCGTGGTACCAGGCCTTCTTCATCTCCTAGTCCACCGCATACTACGGAACCAGAAGTTCCCTATCCCTGAACGTAGTGGTGATCTCAGTCACCGTCTCAATAGTGTAACAGAGATCCTTAAACTCCCACGCCAGCTGCTGCACCTCAATCATTGATGCAAACTCGGCTCGGAACCTGATCAAGAAATCACTCCAGGTCATCAAATAATTAGCATTATCTCCTACAACATGCTCTACCTCCTCCCACCAATCACGAGCCCTTTTCTTCAGGAGGCAGGAAGCTAGCCTGAACCCACCCCGACACCGGAACTGCTCACGTACGGATCCTATGCTTCCAATAGTACTACCTTCCACATCTATCTGTACTTTCCTCAAGGAGTGCTTTAACACATGCAAATTTATCTATAACTAACAAATCCCTCACAGCTAAGGCTCCTAACACTAAATATTATCCTAGGTTCTCCTAGGGCAACTCCATACCGCTATCTGCCATCAACTGTAGAAGGAACTCATGCTAACCAGCTCTAAATATCTTATGAATACAATTACATATTATAAAATCTAGATAATTATTCGAATGAAAGGTCTCTCACTACAACAGTTGGACTCAAACAAGAGCAACCCAATAGAGTCAAACCTAACCTTCTAAAATTATTTAGTTTTCATAATATATAACTTAGCATGTTCACTTACTAACTAGATGAAATTAGCAAGATCTCCTAAAAGCACAAAGCAAGCAACATTCGAGTATTAAGTAGTCAGAACAGAACTCTTATATCCTTAGCTCTAATCTAGCATGCGATTCATAGGTTCACAATTCAAAACATATAACATGTATGGGTATATTGGGATAACTTACTTGAGCTTGGCTGATTGCACGCACCACACCCTTTTCTCCTTTAGAAGTCCTTTTTATAAAAATGTGTTTCTTTGAAAGTTTTCTACCAAGTCCTTAGTTTGAGTTCAGACACACCCAAGAGTGTGCCCAAATCCCTCAAACCAAGGCTCTAATACCAAATTGTAACATCCAAAAATATGGTCCTAAAAAGTTCAATTCAATAATAAATAAAATAGTATTTTTCCCATAACATGCAAACATTTGAATAAAACCAATGTATCAACTTGTCATAAATCAGAGTAAAACATCACAACGGAATCTCAGTGGTGTGTGCGATTGATTCATCCTCAACTCTTCCCTTTACAATTAGAAGTACCTGAAACATAATCTAAAAATGTAAGCACAAAGCTTAGTGAGTTCCCCCAAAATACCACATACCATACATACAATAAACATATAGTGGGACCCGCCCAACACCAGGTCCTGTCCGGCATAGGGCCCTGCCCGGCATCGAGAAGAGCTCAGTAAAACAGGCCCCGCCCAACATACAATAACAAATATCAAATAAACACATACACATGCAATAATCACAGAGATACATAGCATACAAATATTCATCAGGCCCCGCCCGACATCGGGCCTTAGCTTAGAAAACATATAAACACAAACACATGAAAGAGTCACAAAGACAACTAGCATACCAACAACATAATATAAACATGGGCCGGTATTGGTGCCTTCGACCCATTAAACCCGGTAAGGAAACTCACCTCGAATACAAAAAGGTAACCAAATGGATCCTGAGTCCGAATATCGAATCTACTCAACCCCTAAACATAAATGATTTCCTTAAGTAAAACACAAAATGCCCAAAATCCCCTTATAGGTCAAACTTGGTCAAAGACTAAAGTCAAAGTCAAAGTCAAAGTTAACAATCCGAGCTGAACCAACTCGCCGAGTTGTCCTTCAAGTCGCCGAGTTTATCTGTTAGTCTGCAAAGACGGGAAGAAACTAATCCAACTCGCTGAGTTCACCCATAAACTCGTTGAGTTCGCCAGAAATCCAACATCTTAATTCATTAAGATGGCCTTAACGAAACTAAGAGTTTCATGACTCGAATCTTAACTGAAATGGACTCAAGAAGGGTAAAGTTTCCAAATTTACCCCTAAGAACCACCAAAATAGGTTCAAAACCCAAACCCTAGGCTTAAAAGGGTAAGGACTTAATCATTAAGCACTAAATCAGCAAAGGCATAACCCGAAACTACAGACCTGGCCTTAAAGTTGAATGACTACGTAAAGTTTCCAACTTCACACCGATGCATGACTAGATGAAGTTCAAATGCTCAAAAGAAGCCATAAGAAGGACTTAATGAATGCATGACGCCCTTAAGACCATATAAAAGAATATTACTTGGGACCTACAACCCCATCAACCACCAAAACATAGCTAAAAGCATATAAACTAACTGAAAAAGAGATCAAAGCAAATATTAAGCAAGGTTAGAACTTTATACCTGAAATGTGTTTGAATTGGTGCAAAGAATTAACATCAGAAGGCTCCTACTTAAACCACCACCTTGCACCAAGCTTTTCTTCCTTCAATGAGCTTCAAACACACAAAAACACTCCCACAATAAGCTCACAACACTCAAGGAGGCTATAGGGTTTTGAGATTAGGGTTAGGGCTCTAGAGGCTAGAAATGAGGCCAACACCTGGGACTTAAGGTTTTTAAATAGGGTGCAAAACCCCAAAATTAGGGTTTCCTTCCAACTGCCAATTCGCCGGTTTGAGGCACCTCAACTTGTCGAGTTGACTCATAAAACTTTGCGGTTAAAATAACTTCGACACAACGAGTTGAGGCTTCTAACTCAATGAGTCTTCCAAGAAAAAAGCAAATAATTTAGAAATCAATTCATACCAGAAACCAGGCACTAAAAATCCATTTATAGAGGTTAGAATGAAATAAAAAACAACCAAAAGGTTTTTAGAATGACACCTTTGAAGCCTTTGAATCCACTTGTTTATGGGGTGTTGATGAAGATAGCAAAAATCAAAGAAAATGACTTCTCTATGTGTACACACCATTAAGAGTAAGGCACTTGGAATGATAGTTCCTTCTTGTAATACTTTGTTCTTTAAGCCTTAAGTGCTTAAACAATTAAGCACTAAAGGAAGACACAAAGTAAGGCTTTAAACACCAACACCAAGATTCAAAAGGGAGAGTGTTCTTGAGCCTTATGTTGACAGAAAAACTTGAACAAACGTTAGTCACACGATAATATAATGCAGAATAATAATTTAATCTCGAAGGATCTTGTTAGCTCAACAATAATAAGTTAGAAGAGTTATATTGCGGAGATATAAAGGAAATAAATAGCAACAAGTTATATCAAGTAGACACCAAGTTGATTCATAACAAGGTTTGCATGCAAACACAAGTTAGTAAGTGCGATAAATTAAAGTGAAGAGGGAATCGGTTTATCATAAGATAATAAAGATAGAGATGAACGATCTGGTATTTCAATAAGCGTTCAGGAAGTGGTAAGTGTACATGAAGAGGGATGCTCTATTTATAGAGTCCTGAAAGTTACATTGATGAGTAAAATAATATAAAAACTACTAACTACGGTGACCATGAATGGTTCACTGGATAATACAATGTAAACAAGAAATGTTTGTAGAGCAACATAAAAAGTATTCATGTATCGTCCATCTCTGCAGTTGGTCTTCAAGTCTGCAGTTAACAAACGACAAAATCAATCTCCGATCATATCTTCTCTACGGTATCATCAAGACAACAGGTCTTCAGTTCCTTAGTTGTAGAGGGTCACTTTTTGTTTCTACAATTTCCCCTAATGTGACCTCTCACCTATTTTCTTCTTTTTTGCATTTTAAGGAACTTGATGACAATCCACCAAAACTTTCTCACTTCAAACAACCACATGATTCTTATTGAAATCTTGAACTTGACTTCATCAGTTGTGTGCTTTGATCTTTGCACTGAAGCCAGAGTGACATCCAGTTGCTTCTTTGTTAGTTGATGGATTGCGGGTATAGGAAAGAAGTACTTGGGACCATATTGAGAGAAGCTTGTTGCACCAAGGGACAAATCTTGGAATCCTTTAGTGTACTTTGGAATTGGCTCGAAGGGAGAAAAATCGAGCTTGTTGGCAAGGACTAGGTGTATTTCAGCATCAATCTTTCCGAAGTCACAAACCAAACCCTTTAAGAATTTACAATCCCTTTAAAAGGCTACCTTCATCTTTGGATATTTTCAGCCTTAAGCTGAAACACCCGGGCTATCAAAATATCTCTTTGGGGTTCATACACACGAAATCCGCTTGGCTTCTGATGTACTCACTTCCTCTTCTGTTTAGGATGTATTAAAAAATTCACTTTTCATGAATTTCGTAACTTTTAAATTCTTTACCCCATCTGGTCTGTCATTGGACCAGATATTCTCAAACTTGGACCCGTGCTTAGTGTGAAAGACGTTTAATCATTCAAACTCCATTGGGAGTCTTCTATCGTCCAGAAGGCTGAGATCAAGAGATTGAAAGATTAGGAAATATTATGGGAATTAGGAGAAATGGGAATATCCCAATAGCCATCTGATGGAGGTTCAGCATAGGTGAGATGAAGAGTGTAATCAACATCAAAAAGTCTATGGTTGGGTTCATTCATGAATTGATCAGGGTTTCATCAAATGTAGTATCAAACCCTAGTTCCTTCCAATTTTCATCTGCAAACTTGGACGCTCTCCAGTCACGTTTCTTTTGGGTTGTGGCCGGAGAGTCATTGGAATGATCTGAGGACATTCCTTCTTCCATATTCTTGGAGTTGAGAGAAGTTGATTATTGAGGAGAAGATTGAGAATTTGAGTTATGTGGAGAATTTTAAGGAGTATTTTGTGATGAGGACCAAGGAGTTGGTTCTTTGTTGAGCTCTGCGGTAGGTGGTTGATCTCATGGAGGAGTTTGAGAATGAAAAACTGATGGATTTTTAGACTTTGAAGGTTCTTGTTCTCTGTTTGGATCACTTTCACTTTCTCCTTTTGAGGAAGCAGGCTTGTGACAACCCAAGTTGTTCCGCTACATTTCCCCGTTACCGTTAACGGGATATTCCAGTTTATAAAAGTTCCGTTAATTAGAGGTCGTCAATTTAATACACATTCCATTTGTTTACATTTAATATGTCGTTAAGTCATGATAAAAGGGAATAAAAACACATAACACACATTTCCATTTAATTGGAAAAAAGTTAGTTTTTATTATTACGACCACTAAATCGGGTGCAACCAAAAGCCCCGTATAACGGTAGTATTGGGTAGAATTCCACTGAGCTCCAACTCCCACCCATATATAAGGGGGAGTAAACTCCATTTGGAGCTTTTCCACCCTCTCTCTCTATACTCTCTCTCTCTAGACTCTTTTTCACCCTGAATCCGCAACCAAACGCTTCCAAATTGTAAGTCCACTTACCCTAGCTTATTCTAAACATTATGATTCATGTTTATAGCTTAGAAATCGAACTTGGAAGCTGTGAAAGAGGAGTTTACGGCCTAAGCTCCTCCTTAGGCTGTAAACACCTTAAATGAGGCCAAAATGACCCCAAAATGTCCCTAAAGGCATGGAAATAAATTAAGGGATTTTCCTAGGAGTGTTTAAACATTAAATCACATGATTTTAGGGGGTAAAAGAGAGTTTACAGCCCAGGCATATGCCAAGGCCGTAAACACCTCTTAAACATGTCAAAAAGCCCCAAAAACACTCCCAAACCACCCTAGGGATTCATACATAAAATAGGGGCTTATCCTTTCGGGTTTAAATCATTTAAACACAAGGATTTGGGGGATTAAAGGGAGTTTACGGCCCAGGCATGTACCAAGGCCGTAAACACCCCTAAACATGCCCAAATGATAGTTTTAATTCCCCCAAATGGCCTCACACTTCATTATAAATTACTAGCAAGGTATTAGGGGCTTGAAACTTCAATAAACTCAAGGAATGATAGTTTACGGACATAAACTCCCTTAGGAGTTGTCTCTGGGCCGTAAACTCCATTAAGATGCCCTTAAAGACCTTAAACCCACTCATACTATATAGTTTTGGACCTAGAATAATTCCATGAACAAGTTAGAAGCCTTAAAACACACTAGAACCCCTCACCATGAGTTTACGGACGTAAACTCATGGTGAGTAGTCCCTGGGCCATAAACTGTTGGAATAGTGTCTAAGGCTGTAACTATATCCGGTTGTGCATGGTCCTTTTGGGTTGCCTTCACCATAGCAACTTGATAGGATGATTTATTAAGAGAGAATAAATATTATTAATATATATTATGGGAATAATATAATGAATAATATATTTGTTATTTGATTAATATAAGTCATAGAATTAATTAGAATTAATTTGGTGACTTAAAGAGATTAATTAAATAAAGGGGTATAAACTGTCAATTGTTTGATAGTTAAGCTTAAAACTGTAAATCCATTTGGATATACTATGGACGAATTCTAAGAGGATTAGGATAGCTAAAATCGTCCATTAGAGTTATCTAGGAATGGATTTGGATAGCCTTAAGAGAAGATTATCTGATAGGGACTTATCTGTAATCATTAAGGAATCTACAAGTATAAATAGACCCCATGACATAGGGAATTCGAGACTTCTGGAAAAGCAAAGGAACCTCTGGTCGAATTCCCTCCCTCTCCTCTCTCCTAAATCATTCTTATTGCTTTGGTGTTTGTAAGCCATTAGAGGAGTGACATTTGTGACTCTAGAAGCTCCAAGACCTTAAGATCAACAAGGAACTCAAAGGTATGATTCTAGATCTGTTTTAATGTTCTTGTTTAACCTAATTAGTAATTAGAAGTCTTGGATTCAATGCATGTTTATTAGAAAGCCTAGATCCAAGCATTAGGGTTTTGCATGCGCACATAGGAAAGTTCTTATGGCTAAAACCCATCAGTGGTATCAGAGCCTAGCTTGGTTTTCTGTAAATTATTGCTTGATTAACTGAAACAAACCTGCAAAATTCGAATTTTTGGTTTCTGAGTCATGGACTCGGCGAGTCTCAAAGTGGACTCGGCGAGTAGGCCTGACTCGGCGAGTCCATTTGTGCACTCGGCGAGTCCAGGCGTCAGGAATGGCCAGATTCGGGATTTCTTTGTGTTTATCTTATCTTAACTTACCATAAACTAATTAGATCAACATTAATTCGTTTTTCTGATAAATATAACTATTGTCATGATCTAATTAAAGGTAATTATCAACTAATTAAACATTTAATTTCCTTATATGATAATTAATTAATTATTTTGATTATTTTGGTAATTATCTTAAAAAGAAATCTTGAATAAATCAAATATAGATAATTAGGATATTAATTGTTAATTGGAATTATTTGTTATTTGATCCTCCATGTTTTAAATGTTTAAAACCTACCCTCATGTTTTGAAATTTACTTTTGTGATTAAAAGTTTTAATTTAGACAACCTAAATTTCAAGCCCTAGATTTTAAAAGTTTTAAAATACAACCCTATACTAATATGATATTACTAGAATAATATATATATATGTATAACTAAATGCTAGTCTTACCGTTAGTAGGCCTCATTCACGAAGCCGATCTATAAGGTGGGTATAAGGTTGCGGCCTATAAAATGGCGCTTAATGGGTGTACAGTCACACCCACCGCTTGCTTGATTGGTGGAGGGTCGTTAGCCGAACGGGTAGGATAGGGCAACCTCATCCTCTCATTAAAAGTATAATAAGAAATACAAGTAACTACACATATTTCAAAAAATTTCCCAATCCTAGTTACTTTAGGAAAAGTGAATTGATGCAATCCCATGAAATTACACTTTGCACCTTGCTAAGATGTTAGTGGAGCGTGTGTGGTTTACCGGCACACTAATTGGTTCTAAGCGAAGGTGGCAAAGGGTGATTTGTTGTTTATCATAGTTCGATGGAGCGTGTGTGGTTTACCGGCACGTCGAATAGGTGATTGTTACAATGAAGGCGCCATGTGAATTTGCATGGTAATTCACACCCGCTTTGTGATCCTCGGCATCCCAGTCACAAACAAGAGGGGCATATCGAGATTTAAACATGCCATTGAATAGTTTCAATGAATCTCATCCGAACCTAGGAATTCTCAAAAACACTTAGGACTAATAGTTTAAGTTTCGTGATGGAGAATTAGTGAATCGTCATTCACTTACCTTCAATTTATTTGCATGTTAGATTACGGCATCCCTTTTCTAGTATGTAAATGTTATTGTTGGATCCTAGCCCTAATTTTCTTATTGGGTGATAATTAGGGATTCTTATTCTAATCTATCTTTGTCCTTTTCTAATTATAGATGTCAAACGCAAACAACGCTGCTGCTAGTTCTTTCACATTGATGAGCCTTTGCCAAAAGGTCACCTTCGATGGAACGAACTTTAGCGAATGGATAAGATACATTCGCACCATTGCTCGCTATGAGGACAAAGAGTATGTCCTTGATGAGAAGCTCGAGAAAATCAACACCGAAATCGCTACTCCAGCCGAAATCACCGCCTTTGAAACTCATGAGCGAGATGCAACGAAGGTACATTGCATCATGATCGCCACCATGAACTCCGAATTCCAAAAGTCCTACGAGGACATGTACCCGTACGAGATGCACCAAGACTTATTGGAAAGGTACCACCAAAACGCGAGACAAGAGAGGTACGAGATTTTCACTAACAAGATTTCCGCGAAGATGGGTCATGGAGAATCTCTTACCGTGCACTTGCAAAAGATGCAAAGGTATGTCGACCGCCTTCGCAAGTTAAATGTTGACTTCGGTGAGGATTTGGCGATCGACATGGTGCTTCACTCTTTGCCTCCGATGTACAATCAATTTAGGATGACCTACCACATGAACAAAGAAGAGGTCACCCTAAGCAAGCTCCAAGGTCTCTTGAGGGTTGCTGAGAGCAACTTTAAAGACAAGTCTGTTGCACCTACTCCCAATCCGCCCGCTGCTCCTGTCTTGGCTATTGGACAAGGGAAGGGAAAGAAGAGGAAAGCTTCATCGAAGAACTATCGCAAGGTGAAAGCCCGAGATGGTGCCTCTTCTAGTGGGACCAAAGTTGATCCCGCCAAGCCCTGCTCTAACCCGAAGGAGGCAGAGTGTCACCACTGCCACAAGATAGGACATTGGAAGAGAAGCTGCCCGGATTACCTGCAAGCAATCAAAGAAGGAAAGATCAAGCCATCTTTCGCAGGTATATATACAATCAAACGATTCTAATCATGCTATTTCTTGGGTTCTTGATACCGGTTGTGGTTATCACATTTGTTCTAATGTGCAGGGACTAAGAAGAAGTAGGGATGTGGAGCAAGGAAGGATCAATCTAATCATGGGGAACAGAAGATCGTCGCCTGTAACCAAGATTGGAGTGTATTCCTTAGTGCTTAGGAATAGTTTAGTTTTAGATTTGAACAATTGTTGCTATTTGCCAGAAATGGCAAGAAACATCATTTCATTTCATGGTTTATTTAGACAAGGATTTAGATTTTCTTTCAATAATGAGAATGGTTCTATTTTGGCTTATCTAAATGGTGTTTTTTACTTTGAAGCTATACCATGTAATGGAATATATGAAACTGTTATGATTGTTGATGACTTTGGAAATGATGTTTTGAATATTGATTCTTCCACTAGTATGGATAAAGCTTCCTTGTGGCATTGTCGTCTTGGACATGTCAACAAGAAACGCATAGCCCAACTCCAAAAGGATGGAGTGTTGGAGTCATTCGACCTTAGGGAAGATGACACATGCGAGTCTTGTTTGCTTGGAAAGATGACTAAGTCACCCTTCACAAGTACTTGTGAAAGGGGCGAGGGTCTATTGGACCTAATACATACCGATGTATGTGGACCATTTAGATCAACCACGAAGGATGGAAACCGCTTCTATGTGACTTTTACCGATGACTATAGTAGATATGGGTATATCTACTTAATCAAGCAAAAGTCAGACACCCTTGAAAAGTTCAAAGAGTTCAAGAATGAAGTGGAGAATCAACTGGGCAGGAAAATCAAGATGCTTCGATCCGATCGAGGAGGAGAGTACCTAAGTCTTGAATTCCACGATTATCTCAAGGAGTGTGGAATAGTTTCGCAATTGACGCCTCCTAGGACACCGCAGTTGAATGGTGTGGCAGAAAGGCGTAATCAAACCTTATTGGATATGGTTCGCTCTATGATGAGTCGTGCTTCACTACCAATCTCTTTTTGGGGGTATGCCTTAGAGACTGCCGCCCATATCCTTAACCGAGTCCCTACTAAGAAGGTTGCCAAAACACCTCACGAGATGTGGACAGGGAAAGCTCCCTCGTTGGCACATATCAAGGTTTGGGGTTGCGAGGCTTTCGTAAGACGAGATACTCACGACAAGCTTGAACCTCGAAGTGAGCGATGTATTTTCATCGGCTACCCACAGACATCCTTTGGATATCTCTTCTATAGACCGAAGGACAATGTTGTCTTCGTTGCAAGGAGAGGAGTTTTCCGAGAGCGAGAACTCATAAGCCAAGGAGACAGTGGGAGGCAAATCGAACTTGAAGAGATTCAAGAGTCGATGGATGAAGGAACCTCTACCACTGGCACTCAACCCGAGGAGGAAACTCCGGTTGAACCAATTGACGAATCCTTACCTCTTAGACGTTCCGATAGAGTTAGAGTTCATCCCCAGTTCTATGGCTTTCATATTACTACCGAAGGGGACACGTATATTAGTGATGGTACACTAGTAAATCTTGATGAACCTAATAGCTACAAGGAAGCCATGGCAGGCCCGGAGTCTGTAAAGTGGAAAGAGGCAATGGATAGCGAGATCCAATCCATGTATGATAACCAAGTTTGGAATTTGGTTGATTACGTGCCCGGACGTAAGACCGTTGGGTGCAAATGGATCTTCAAGAAGAAGACCGACGTGGATGGGAACGTACACACATATAAAGCGCGATTGGTCGCGAAGGGCTTTACTCAAACTCCCGGAGTTGACTATGATGAGACCTTCTCACCAGTTGCGAAGATTAAATCTATTAGAGTGATGTTAGCAATTGCCGCATTTCATGATTATGAGATTTGGCAAATGGATGTCAAGACCGCTTTCCTTAATGGAAAGTTGGCTGAGGATGTTTACATGGCTCAGCCAGAGGGGTTTGTGGATCCGAAGCATCCGGATAAAGTGTGTAAGCTTGAGAAGTCCATTTATGGACTTAAGCAAGCATCTCGTAGATGGAATCTTTGTTTCGATGAGAAAGTCAAAGAGTTTGGATTTGTACGAAGCGAAGACGAATCTTGTGTATATGTCAAAGCCAGTGGGAGTATAGTAAGCTTCCTCGTTCTATATGTCGATGACATATTACTCATAGGAAACGACATCCCGACTCTGCAGGAGGTAAAGTCCTGGCTCGGGAAGTGTTTCGCTATGAAGGACCTCGGAGAGGCCTCTTACATTTTGGGAATAAGGATAATAAGAGAAAGAAGTAAGAGACTAATTGGACTTAGTCAGAATACTTACTTAGAGAAGGTACTAAAACGTTTTAGTATGGAAAACTCAAAGAAGGGAGAATTACCGATACAAAGTAATGCCAAATTGAGTAAGACTCAAAGTCCGAGTACCGAAGCTGAGATAGCAGAAATGAGCCAAGTACCATACGCTTCCGCAGTTGGCTCAATCATGTACGCTATGACTTGTACTCGCCCTGATGTAGCCTTCGCTTTGAGCATGGTTAGCAGATATCAAGGGAATCCTGGCAAAGCCCATTGGATAGCGGTGAAGAATATCCTTAAGTACCTTCGGAGGACGAAGGAATGGTTCTTAGTCCTCGGAGGAAGTGATGACTTGAAGGTGCGAGGGTATAGTGACGCCAGTTTTCAAACCGACAGGGACAACTACCGTTCGCAGTCAGGCTGGGTCTTTACCCTAAATGGAGGAGCAGTGACATGGAAAAGTTCCAAGCAGGAAACCGTAGCTGATTCAACGTGCGAATCAGAGTACATTGCAGCGAGCGAAGCGTCGAAGGAGGCAATATGGCTAAAGAACTTCATCGGTGATCTTGGAGTCGTACCTGCCATAAAGGAACCAATGGAGATTTTCTGTGATAACGAAGGTGCGGTTGCCTTAACCAAGGAACCGAGGGATCATGGTAGATCAAGACATATCGACAGAAAGTATCACTTCATTAGACATCGTGTAGAAGAAGGACAACTCGTAGTGAAGAGGATATCATCAGAAGATAACCCAGCAGATCCGCTTACGAAGGGACTGAGTAGGGTTAAGCACTTGCAGCATGCTAGGAGTATTGGGCTGAAGAATGATATTAGCATAGATTAGATAGTATTAGAAACGTGTAATAGATAAATGTAATTGACATTTGATGATTAAATAAAGGAGTTTTATTTATGAGTAATGTTACTATCTTATGTTAATTATTTAGCTATTGTTTCACTTTGCATGTTTTGACTTCCAGAATAATTGAGGTTATTAGGAATAATCGAATTATTCAAATGGTCCACAATCGTTCATATGTTGGAAGTAGATATGAAAGAAGATTGTCGTGAATTGGTGTGTAGAATGTCTAAATGATGTTAGACATAGCAAATGGTTGCTGCAACGTTCATGAGTGCTTATGAAATAGTTTTGAGCATTGGAATAAACCCGCGCTTGCTGGAATCACCTTATGGAATAAGATATAAAAGGTGATCGCAAGACGATAATATCATATAGTCTTAAAACCTAGATATATGGTTTATTATTTGTTAATTGATTGTACATTGATAATACGAAAACGCATCAGTAACTTGATGTTATAAAACGTATTGTTGTGTATAGTTGGTAAATGAATAAGTAAATGCATATAAGTCGAAGTTTATCTGTAACTTTTATCTAATAAGGTAAAAGCGATATCTCGGCCGCTCGATGATTTGATTTGACTTATGTGCCGGGCCCGGTCAGAACTGAATTGATGTGTTCGATTAAGTTCTATGTCAAATAAATCAGAGATCAAGAAACCTAAATGCTTGACTAACCATTCCATAGGATTGTCAGCATGATATCTAACAGAGGACTGTACGTTCCCTTATCTAAAGGACAAGATTGATTAGATCAGAGTTGACAGCGTCTTTGAGAGCTACGATTGCAAACCGAATTGTACTTGTATAGTTACTAGACTTATCCAAGTGGGAGACTGTTGGAATAGTGTCTAAGGCTGTAACTATATCCGGTTGTGCATGGTCCTTTTGGGTTGCCTTCACCATAGCAACTTGATAGGATCATTTATTAAGAGAGAATAAATATTATTAATATATATTATGGGAATAATATAATGAATAATATATTTGTTATTTGATTAATATAAGTCATAGAATTAATTAGAATTAATTTGGTGACTTAAAGAGATTAATTAAATAAAGGGGTATAAACTGTCAATTGTTTGATAGTTAAGCTTTAAACTGTAAATCCATTTGGATATACTATGGACGAATTCTAAGAGGATTAGGATAGCTAAAATCGTCCATTAGAGTTATCTAGGAATGGATTTGGATAGCCTTAAGAGAAGATTATCTGATAGGGACTTATCTGTAATCATTAAGGAATCTACAAGTATAAATAGACCCCATGACATAGGGAATTCGAGACTTCTGGAAAAGCAAAGGAACCTCTGGTCGAATTCCCTCCCTCTCCTCTCTCCTAAATCATTCTTATTGCTTTGGTGTTTGTAAGCCATTAGAGGAGTGACATTTGTGACTCTAGAAGCTCCAAGACCTCAAGATCAACAAGGAACTCAAAGGTATGATTCTAGATCTGTTTTAATGTTCTTGTTTAACCTAATTAGTAATTAGAAGTCTTGGATTCAATGCATGTTTATTAGAAAGCCTAGATCCAAGCATTAGGGTTTTGCATGCGCACATAGGAAAGTTCTTATGGCTAAAACCCATCATAAACATGGTGTTGGGAGTTTACTCTCGGAGAGTAAACTCCATTCCTAAGCCATACACACCTTTAGACGCTACCCAGGACACCCCAAACACTTAACCAAAGTGTTCTCCACTCCTTTGAGTGCGTATACTTGTTTAATTAGTACATAATATACTAATTGTATGTGAACATATGTTATCATATGTTAAATAGGTCTCTAAGTGTGTCCAAGTCTTTACTTGACACCGAACGCCGAAACGGCACCTTCGTCGGACCTACTTACACCAGGTGAGTTCATACCCCTGAATGAACCTTTTAAATGTTTTTACATGTTTTATAGGGGGGGAATACAAGTTAAACATGCCAGTTATCATATCAATCACATGTGATTGATACCCCGCATGCACAAGATTTTACCACACCGTACACTGTTTTACCGAGTAGGATACTATAACGACTTGCAAAAAGGTTTTTCAAACTGTTTCAAACTCTTACTTATACTGTTTTATTCAAAATCATTTCAAACCGATTTATAAAGGTTCCAAGGATTTCTAAAGGTTTTCACACTTATTTTACCAAAGAATACAAAATGCGATTTTCCTAAATATAAAGGTTTTCCAAGGTTTTCATCAAATTTCTCTTTCACGTCGAATACATTTACTTGTTAGTTACTGCTGCTTCGCTTATACTTATTTTATACTCCTACTTAGTAACGCTTTCACTTCTTGAAGCGCTTATACCTGTTATTGTCTCTATTTCACTTATACTTGTAGTCGCTTATACTTGATAGACGCTCTTACTTCACTTATTGTCGTCTCTACTTCGTGATACGCTTATACTTGTTCGACACTTTCACTTCACTTGCGCCCGCTCCTACTTCACTTGTTAGACACTCCTACTTCACAAGAATCACTTCTACTTGATACACACTCAGTCGTAGTTAGTTGTATGTCTGTGCTTATATAGGTACATATAAGTAATGAATGAAAGACTTAGGAAGGCTCGTCCGCCCTATTTCCTTTTCTTCGTTGAGATGTGGTCTGGTGGGATCGGATGGCCGTCCGAAGGTCTTTTGATTCTTTAGTTATATATTATGTATATGAGTATGGACATACAGGAATTCTATACTCAGTTCAGTTAAGAGTCTCTACCTCTAGTCTACACTTACATTAGAAACACACTACCACTATTTGGAAGTCTCTACCTCTAGTTTAGCAGTTACACACTACCCACTATTTGGAAGTCTCTACCCACTATTTGGGATGCATATTCAGGACACGGCCTTCTCCGTCGTCTTGTTGGTAACCAGAATCTCCTGTAGGGAGAGCGGACATTGTGTGTATAGATCTATACGAGATTGACAACCCCGCACCCAGACTGCTAGCTACAGTCCCGACCTACCAAGACAACGGGTGACAAATGTCATATTTTAGACGCTTGTAGGGCGTTTGGTACTCTAGTCAGTATGGTTACGAGTATCCCGGGTTACCTTATAATTCATTGGCCTTAAGGTAACGTTATTTCACCGGCAATTTACACTGTATGTTGGTAATTCATTTTCAGAGTCACACTGTTTTGACCTTACAAGACGTATCTTTCATTTGATACTGTCTGGGGTCTGTTTTCTCTGTTTTGACCTTACAAGACGTATCTTTCATTTGATACTGTCTGGGGTCTGTTTTTCACTGTTTTAGGCCTTACCAGCTGTACCTTTCATTTGGTAGAACTAAAAAGATCCTTATTGATATACCTACAACTACAGAGAGTATACTCCCAAGGTTATATATAACAAGGATCCCATAGGCTAAGAATGTGTGGTTTTGCTCTATTTCCTTTTCCTCGTTGGGATGTGGTTCTAGAGTAGTATCACATATTCGAAGGCCTATCGGATCTAAGCTATATATGATTTGTATACCCTATGTAATCGTAGCAGGACTCGATATGGATCATCCAGTGAAATGTTAATAATCTCTTAGGATTCTTTAGACATTTCCATTCTCGCACGAACCCTGTAGACAAACCTATCCACTTCAGTGCATGACAGAGAAGTTGATTCAGGCCTAGAAGAAGTTCATTGAGAAGATTTCCTGTTCGGAAATAAATGAACTGGGTCGAGACTATTGAATTCACCAAGTGCCTATATCTTTTAGGGACAGTGGTGAGAGATTCGCCTAAGCTTCCGAGATTCCAGTCATCCGTCATGAAGTGATGACACCCAGAGTTAGATTCGTAGGCAAGGTGGAGTATAGATTCAATATGTCCATACGAGGAGAGAACCCTAGGAAACTACCCGAAGGAAACCAATGCCGACTTCAGTCAAAGATACGAGGCAGGCAGCGGGAGCCAGTACATGGAACCCGAGAAGTGTCTTTTCCTCGTGTTCGTCACGCTAATATACCCATAAAATAATACAATTTAGTGAGTTAGTGGTTACACTACTCATGCTATGTGTTAGGTAAATCGTCGTTTCCCGTTGCCAGATACACGATTAGGGCGGATCCCCGCATCTCTATTGAGAGAATTTTAGCCATCTGCCCTTGTGAGCCTCTCTTTCTGCAGTTTCGTTCCGAACCATTCTCAAATCTCTCCAGGCCGGAGAGTGAAACCTTTCCCAGTATAAAGGTAACTTAGTAGGAACGACTCACAACTTATGGCCTTTTTTCGATACTCATACACCCACTTCGATTGCCAGGACTACATCATAGGGATGTAGGTCGACACTCAGACGACCAGTACCCAAGGCATGGGAAAAATTTATGCCTAATACGTTCGGGACAGAAATGTCCAGGGTTAACCATCGTCTCTCATTACCTTTTATTCCTTTCCGTGTAGGAAAACCATGCCACCGAAGAAGCGTAACCAATCCACAAGCAAGAAACCTGCTCTCTTATTCGATGAAGCTACGTTCCAAGCTGCAGTGTCAGCAGCCGTAGTAGCTTTCATGGCTCACCTGGATGCTAACACCACCAATGTTAGCAAGGGTCCTGTCGGGATTTCCGATCCTAGCAATGGACAGCAGCAACCAACACTTTCATACCCAGCCACCCAAGAGCCTCACTCAAACCCACTGAAGAGAAAGATCAAGATCGAGGAGGGAAGTACCTCGGCTCAAGGACCTTCCGAAAGGCAACGAGCTGAGACAGTTAGTGCCAACCCTCCCATCCCTACGCCTAGGAGACCATACTTAGGAAACCTTCCCCATTGCAGCAAGTGCAGCTACCATCATCATGGTGTCTGACGGGAGCTCTATTGTGCTAGGTGCCACATGTTGGGGCATACTGCACGTGTCTGCAGGACCCCGGTTGAGTTCATTACACCAACCGCCAATGTGGCGACCTGTACAGTTTGCCACCTATGTGGTGAAATGGGACATTTCAAGAAGGATTGCCCAGCTGAAGGAAACAACAAAGACACAGGAGGAGCCTAACTCTACTGCTTAGAGAGAAGCATCAAGGAACTCGTTAGATTTTGGTACGTCTCTCGATCTCGGGTAAGTAAACTAAAAACAATAAAAGACTAATTCAAATGTAAATTCTTTCCAGTAGGGCGAAAGTCGCAGCACTGTTATAAAAATTTAAAAATTCATCAGGTGAAACTATAATGGCTAAACATATACGTTACGGCCATGTATATTTAAGATGGACAGACCTAGAGTGAGCGAATGCCGCCTCATTTCCTGTTCCTCGTTGGTTGTGGATTTAGGGCGGGGTCGCTTAGTCAACAGTCTTCCCCACCTTAAATATACATGACTAGTATATGTTAGGCGGTTATAGAAATGCCTCGTGAGAATCCATTCATGAAAAGATACTCTACTCGGAAACACTTAGGACTCTCTATAGTTCCGCGTCTATTCTATCGGTCCAAGTATCCACGACAGTGATACAGGACGAAAAGTCGAGATGCCTAGAACTAGTGTGCCTGTTCGGCGCATGACTCTATTGACCCTCATTTTATATCATGTCGAAGTGTGCCAACTTCAACGACCCTATTGATCATGGTTCGACTTCGTGCAACCATGTTGTGACAATCCGAAATTTCCATTCTGTACAAACTATATCACTTCAATAGAAGTTGTAGTAGTCACAGTTATTTTTCAGACTTTTCACGTAAGTTTGAGTAATTCAGGGTTTACACTTCAAGAAATATCAGGAGAGTGGGTGCACTAGGGTTTTGTGCAACACTATTATTCCAACACTCTATTATATTAGAGATCATTTCAGGAATAAAAATATTTTCTACCAAAATATCTAGAACCTATCCTTCAAATGCATAAGGCTTGAAAACAACAAAAACAACACCCCAAGGGATTTTACAGCCGTAAACTCCAAGGGGAATGGCCTTGGGGCCGTAAACTCCTAACTGGAGTATTTCTAGACCTTAAACCCCTTCAAGGATGGAACCACCAAGTTAGAATAATTCTAGAAAGCATTTGGGACTTCAAAACACACAAATACCCCATGGTTGGGAGTTTACGGCCGTAAACTCAAGAGTTTACAACCGTAAACTCCATGTGTGTTAGTATATGAGGAGTAAACTCATATATGGGGTCCTTTGGAACCCTAAACACAAATACCTTGTCCCACAATAGCTTAAATGCAATCCTTAGGGCTTAAAACACTTATATAAAGTGTTTATTATGTATAGGATGTCTTAACTTTATCAATTAGTGATTTAAGACTAATTGAATGCATATATGTGTAATTATATGTTCATTAGGATCGTAGTGTGTGTGTAAGTCCTCGCTTGACACCTAGCAATCCTATACCGTTCAGTTCATCCCAATCACCAACTACAGGTGAGTTCATACCCCTTAATCAATGTTTTAAATGATTTTAAACGTTTTAATGGGGGGGGGGGAATACAAGTAGAAAACAGTATGTTATTAAATCAATCTTATGTATTTTGTAACTGTGTTTTCACTCAGTAGATTTCACATATTTCAAAAGGTGACACATGAAGTGGGTTTCTATCTTAAAATACCTTGATAACAAAAGTATTAGTTTTGAAATGTTTATTAAAATGACATCAAGTCATTCATAATTATTGTTCAAAACTCCTAGATATCTTGCAAAACCATTATTTTACCTTCTTGAATCAAACTATACTTATGCGCATATGTTCATTATATGATAGAGATTATAGTTTTCATCCTTCGTTCAGTTTCCCACACCCTGGTGTATCGAGGGTGCATAAATCTACTTGAACAACCACTTACCTTCCTGTTAATTATCATAGCGATAGTTAGAAGATATCAAACATTATTACTACTACAAGGAATCACACAAGAGTTAGTTCATTCATGAGTCTATACCAATACCGTACATGATACATGAGTACACGTACTTAGGATTACACGATACATGAATATGTTTACATATACTTACCTGTTACATGAACACACTTACATGAATACCATACATGAACACTTCTACATAGGTGCATTATCCTGTATTTACTTACCTTGGATACTTGTACTTAGAACTAAGAGGATGATTTATTAGTACTTACTGTGTAAATTGTCTTTCCTATCTCGATTCAATGGGATGGCTAGACAGGACTTACCATTCTGAACCCCACTGATTAGCACCAGTGGTCGATGACCATCTACGGATGTCTAAGGTTACTACTTATATTAGGTAGATCGATTTGGGACTAACCCTTCCACCCACCTTCTGCTGCTACAGAGGACATTTGGACAATCTTCGGATGTTCATTAGGTTATACGTTTCGCTTATTGCGATGTTGTGTTACTCCTAGTACCCAGCGATGACACTTACATTAATACTTGTTCTGGACAATCTTCGGATGTTCATTAGGTTACATATTTCGCTTAATGCGATGTTGTGTTAGTCCTAGTACCCAGTGACAACACTTACAGTAGTACAACTTACATTAATACTTGTTCTGGACAATCTTCAGATGTTCGTTAGGTTACATATTTCGCTTAATGCGATGTTGTGTTAGTCCTAGTACCCAGTGACAACACTTACAGTAGTACAACTTACATTAATACTTGTTCTTGACAATCTTCAGATGTTCATTAGGTTACATATTTCACTTAATGTGATGTTGTGTTAGTCCTAGTACCCAGTGACAACACTTCCAGTAGTACATTTTCCTGTTTACTTTATTTTGTGATACTTTCACATAAACGATGAGTTAGACTAAGTACTTTAGTACTAAACAATTGAAGGAAAAACTATCATTTTACTTACAAAACATTCGGGTCTTTGTAGAAGACTGCATCTCACATTGATAGAAAATAAGGGTTTTTCTAGTGATTTCATACTTACATCAACATTTTCAGTTAAAAGTTTACATGGCCTTCATAACAGATTTTCATAAGCAAGACAACGACACTTAATTTCTTATGAATTCACCAGCTTTAAAGCTGATACTCGCTTTCAAAATAACTTGTATTCTCAGGTCATCAGTTAGACAGGTGCGATGGCCAGGTTTTTGAGAAGATGGAGCACAGACAAGACTCGCCTTATTTTGATTATTCATCTTACTATTGTACATTATGAAATAACACACATGTATTAAAGCTCTACTTATAATGCAATGGATGATGTTGTTGCTTGTTTATTATATTACACTGTTGTGATACTGTACATGACGTCCTCCACCCCTGAACGTTTCCGCCGTTCGTGGTTTTGGGGTGTGACACATGTGTACATTCTTAGTGCTGTGTAAAAAGAACTTTCCCCGTAGCCATGTCGGCAAATAAAGGTTCCCCCGAACCTAAACCTAACACAAATAAATCAAACCTAATGCGATCCGTCAATCATCCCTCTTATCTCAAACCCTCCGAAGTACCCAAGAGAGGGTACCCCGCGCCGTTGACCAACCCCTCGTAGTCAGATGGACACCGAAGTGAACGACACTGCAGATACTCCAGAAGACGACCACCATCCGAAGCGTACTTCATAGTTTCCCCAAAAAGACCCTTCGCACCTCGCACATCAGGTTCGTAAACATAGAGATTAGAACTCATAAGGAATGACCACCATAACCAGGTATATGCGTAAAGGTGGTATATAATTGAGATCAAAAAGATTTAAGGTGTATGTTTCCTCCCTACTCCCCGTTCCTCATTGGGTTGTGGGTTTGGGGTGTAGTCGCACAGCTGAACATCCTGTCGACCTCAATTGTATACTGCTTGCATACACCAAGTACTGGTGGTTAAGCCAAGCATGAGCTCTACCACGAACCTCTTCGCAAAACACTTTCACCCTATTCCATAACATAGGAGCTGGAGTCAAGAGAATCACTGCGGGTTAAGCTAGTAAAGTTCCGAGTGATGAGACCCTATACTCACTAGAATTGACCTAGACCAAGACAACTCAGAACCTTCGGAAGAGTAGTTGCAGTAGATGCTCGCACTACTCAGGAACTTCTCCCTCCCTGTTTCAGTCGAGTAGTGCCTATCATCCTCCACCCTCTCTCATGGAGGAAGTCATCGTCGCCTTGTAGACGATAGACTACATTCTCCGGAGTGAACACTAGAATACCGAGAATCCACAGGATAGCCTTCGCAGCCAAGAATACTCGATCAAAGTGCGAAAGTAGTTGCGTTAAGCCTCATGTCCCGGATCCCGAAGAGATTATAGACTTGACACTAGCCTTGGTGTTAGTCGAGGGATTATGCAGGAGCATGCGCTTTCCGCACTAGATCAAACCAAAGTCTTATAGATTCATTGGACTATTAGGTGTTCCACGAATACCATCTCACACTGAGATAGTAGAACCACCTCCAGAGATAGTCCGACACTCGTCTGGTGAAACCCTATCTCCCCGACCCTCCGGGTTTCCGTGTCTCAAGATTCGTTAGTGCAGGTCCATTTTGCACAAGCTTGAAGTAGACACACTTCAGCAAACAGATAACCATAGTCACACAACCCACTCGACGATCTAGAAAGTCTCTATCAGCCAGATGACAGGAATCACGCAACCAAAGACCACTCGAGCTCCCTAAGAACCAACCTGAAGGACTACACACACAGTACGAGTGAGAACATTAGGAACTTCGGAATGGCGATCACGCCAGTGATGATCTTGCCATAAGAAGTACACTATGTTCTAAGTGCTGAAAAGCTCTACCATCCCGAGAGCCTAGGACCATCTAAGAATCCTCATGGATATTTGGTCCAACCCCTTTTCAGACCGCTACTACTTTTGGATATACTACAAGATTCACACCCGATCGATCCACTTCTTAGACTTGATATGTGATTTCCCGACAACACTCTTCGTGCCTCACTCATCTTGATAGAATCCATTGAGAACCCTAACCTTGTAGATACACCAGTTGGAACCCACTAGCTACACTAGACGGAGTCCGCATCCCATACGTGAAGGTCTGTCGGAATGACAAACACATACTAGAGTTCACTTGGGAATGCGAGGACAACCGTATAGGAAGTACTCTCTTACCTCTACTTGGCCATTCATACCTACTTCCTTGCCTAGACCAGAATTTCGGGACGAAATTCCCTCTAACGGGGGGATGATGTGACAACCCAAGTTGTTCCGTTACATTTCCCCGTTACCGTTAACAGAATATTCCAGTTTATAAAAGTTCTGTTAATTAGAGGTTGTCAATTTAATAAACATTCCATTTGTTTACATTTAATATGCTGTTAAGTCATGATAAAAGGGAATAAAAACACATAACACACATTTCCATTTAATTGGAAAAAAAGTTAGTTTTTATTATTACGACCACTAAATCGGGTGCGACCAAAAGCCCCGTATAACGGCAGTATTGGGTAGAATTCCACTGAGCTCTAACTCCCACCCATATATATAAGGGGGAGTAAACTCCATTTGGAGCTTTTCCACCCTCTCTCTCTATACTCTCTCTCTAGAATCGTTTTCGCCCCGAATCCGCAACCAAACGCTTCCAAATCGTAAGTCCACTTACCCTAGCTTATTATACACATTATGATTTGTGTTTATATCTTCGAAATCGGACTTGGAAGCTATGAAAGAGGAGTTTACGGCCTAAGCTCCTCCTTAGGCCGTAAACACCTTAAATGAGGCCAAAATGACCCCAAAATGTCCCTAAAGGCTTGGAAATAAATTAAGAGATTTGCCTAGGAGTGTTTAAACATTAAATCACATGATTTTAGGGGGTAAAAGAGAGTTTACGGCCCAGGTATATGCCAAGGCCGTAAACACCTCTTAAACATGTCAAAAAGCCCCAAAAACACTCCCAAACCACCCTAGGGCTTCATACATAAATTAGGGGCTTATACTTTCGTGTTTAAATCATTTAAACACAAGGATTTGGGGGATTAAAGGGAGTTTATGGCCCAGACATGTACCAAGGCCGTAAACACCCCTAAACATGCCCAAATGATAGTTTTAATTCCCCTAAATGGCCTCACACTTCATTATAAATTACTAGCAAGGTATTAGGGGCTTGAAACTTTAATAAACTCAAGGAATGAGAGTTTACGGCCGTAAACTCCCTTAGGAGTTGTCTCTGGGCCGTAAACTCCATTAAGATGCCCTTAAAGACCTTAAACCCACTCATACTATATAGTTTTGGACCTAGAATAATTCCATGAACAAGTTAGAAGCCTTAAAACACACTAGAACCCCTCACCATGAGTTTACGACCATAAACTCATGGTGAGTAGTCCCTGGGCCATAAACATGGTGTTGGGAGTTTACTCTCGGAGAGTAAACTCCATTCCTAAGCCATACACACCTTTAGACGCTACTCGGGACACCCCAAACAATTAACCAAAGTGTTCTCCACTCCTTTGAGTGCGTACACTTGTTTAATTAGTACATAATATACTAATTGTATGTGAACATATGTTATCATATGTTAAATAGGTCTCTAAGTGTGTCCAAGTCTTTACTTGACACCGAACGCCCAAACGGCACCTTCGTCGGACCTACTTACACCAGGTGAGTTCATACCCCGCATGCACAAGATTTTACCACACAGTACACTGTTTTACCGAGTAGGATACTATAACGACTTGCAAAAAGGTTTTTCAAACTGTTTCAAACTCTTACTTATACTGTTTTATTCAAAATCATTTCAAACCGATTTATAAAGGTTCCAAGGATTTCTAAAGGTTTTCACACTTATTTTACCAAAGAATACAAAATGCGATTTTCCTAAATATAAAGGTTTTCCAAGGTTTTCATCAAATTTCTCTTTCACGTCGAATACATTTACTTGTTAGTTACTGTTGCTTCGCTTATACTTATTTTATACTCCTACTTAGTAACGCTTTCACTTCTTGAAGCGCTTATACCTGTTATTGTCTCTATTTCACTTATACTTGTAGTCGCTTATACTTGATAGACGCTCTTACTTCATTTATTGTCGTCTCTACTTCGTGATACACTTATACTTGTTCGACACTTCTACTTCACTTGCGACCGCTCCTACTTCACTTGTTAGACACTCCTACTTCACAAGAATCACTTCTACTTGATACACACTCAGTCGTAGTTAGTTGTATGTATGTGCTTATATAGGTACATATAAGTAATGAATGAAAGACTTAGGAAGGCTCGTCCGCCCTATTTCCTTTTCTTCGTTGAGATGTGGTCTGGTGGGATCGGATGGCCGTCCGAAGGTCATTTGATTCATTAGTTATATATTATGTATATGAGTATGGACATACAGGAATTCTATACTCAGTTCAGTTAAGAGTCTCTACCTCTAGTCTACACTTACATTAGAAACACACTACCACTATTTGGAAGTCTCTACCTCTAGTTTAGCAGTTACACACTACCCACTATTTGGAAGTCTCTACCCACTATTTGGGATGCATATTCAGGACACGGCCTTCTCCGTCGTCTAGTTGGTAAGCAGAATCTCCTGTAGGGAGAGCGGACATTGTGTGTATAGATCTATACGAGATTGACAACCCCACACCCAGACTGCTAGCTACAGTCCCGACCTACCAAGACAACGGGTGACAAATGTCATATTTTAGACGCTTGTAGGGCGTTTGGTACTCTAGTCAGTATGGTTACGAGTATCCCGGGTTACCTTATAATTCATTGGCCTTAAGGTAACGGTATTTCACCGACAATTTACACTGTATGCTGGTAATTCATTTTCAGAGTCACACTGTTTTGACCTTACAAGACGTATCTTTCATTTGATACTGTCTGGGGTCTGTTTTCTCTGTTTTGACCTTACAAGACGTATCTTTCATTGGATACTGTCTGGGGTCTGTTTTTCACTGTTTTAGGCCTTACCAGTTGTACCTTTCATTTGGTACTTCTGGGGTCTGAGTCTCTATTTGTTAGACTGAACCAGGCGTGTCGTTTGTTCGATACTCTCCTGGAGTCTATGATTCCTTGCCTTAGTCAGCAGTCCTCACTGTTTAGGCATATGTTATTCCCTGATTTCGTTTGCTTTCCTCAATAATCAAATTCAGTATTTTGGTAATGATAGCAAATTAGGGAAAATGACTTTTTACCACATAACACTGACCAGTCTTGGTAGAAGGCTGCTTTATTAAAGAAAATATAGGATTTTCTGGAAAGAACTCTAATACACAGTAAACACTTAAACTACTACTTTATAAAGTTAATTGGATAAATGTCACTAAATACTTATGAACTCACCAGCATTTGTAAAAATGCTGATACTTGCTTTTCAAATAACTTGTATTCTCAGGTTAGCATTAGACAGGTACACCCCCGGAGCTGTTGATGAAGATGGCTTAGTACCTTGCTGTACTTACTTATATTTACTTGTATTCTTCGATGTATTGTAATGTAACCATGTAAAACTATTACTATTAATGCAATGTTTTGTTGTACTTTGATTACTATAATGCATGTGTTGTGATACTTGACATGACGTCATCCACCCCAGAACATTTCCGCCGTTCCGGTTTTGGGGTGTGACAAGGCTCCAGCTGCTCCTCAAACCATTGCTTCAACCCATCAATTTTCTGAAACGTCTCTTTGAACTAGGTTTTCATTTGATCACAAACTTCTTGATTGTTGGAGATCTTTCAATTGAAGAGAAGTTGATAAATCTCCTTTGTAAGGCGGAGAATTCCATCAACACTCTCATTGGCCGTGTGTTATCATCTTAATCCTTTGATGGTGCCTTGGAGAACCACAAACCCTAATTCATATGCGGTGTTTGTTTCCTCAACAAGCTGTTTAGAATTGCTTGCTTGAGTTTGGAGGGTCTGTTGGCACTCGGTTCTTAATTCTTTTACTTTCTTGATGAAGTTTTCAACCTTTGACATGAATTCCTTGTGGTCTGTAGTCCGTTGATTGTCGAGGTTCCTGATGCCCATTTCAATCCGCAGAAGAATCCTCTCTGCAGTCATTCTCTCTCTTTTCTCCAAAATCTCAACACGTTCAACAAGTGACTACGGTGTTGGAACGTCAGTACTCTGCGGTGCTCTGGTGGCGACGGCGGCTAAGATTTGGTTGACTTTGGCTTAAAAGTTGAGAAATTCTTTTCTTGAAACTGCTATCTTTTTTTTCTTCTTTTGCTTGGGTTTTGAAGTAGAATGTTGAGATCCACATGATTATTCATAATCAACAACCATGATGAAATCATTAGAAGTAGGAGGCTGTTGAATATCATCGAGATTTTCCTCATCAAGACCAAAAATTGGGGCTGAGCTGATCTCGATCGCGATACCATCGTCATTTGAATCGTGAACTTCATCATTTACAGGGGGATTTGAAGGACCAACTACATCCTCCATGTCTTGAACTTGTTGAACAATATGTTCCATTGTGGACATCGATTGCTGAATTGCCAAAATCTTTTGAACTGTTTTGGCATTATTGATCATTGTGGCCCAGTATGTCACCATAAGTTGGAGAGATTCTTCCTTTGGTTGTTGTTGTACTTGTTGAGCCTTTCTCGATTTCAAATCTCTTTTAAAAGCTTCAAACTTACATAAACCAGACTCTGTTGTAGGACAGTATTGAGTCCAAGAGTCATCAGATGCATATGCATCAAGTCCTTGGTGCACTGAGCTGTCCCTCGGGTTCATGGATCCTTGCACGTTGTTGCTCCCCATGCCTAAACCGCTTGAATGTAATGAAGGCGGTACAGGGTTTCCAGAGCTTCCTTGGTCTCCTTGATCGAAAATCAAGTTTGGCCTCGGCTCTTTTCTGGTAAGGGTTGAGAAAGAAGTTCCTTGCGGTGCAACATGTGTATCAAGTGTATGTGTGACTCGAAGAAAAATGGAGTGGAATTCCTCGGGTTCAAAGATGTGCAACCGTAGAGCCTTGGATACCACAGGGTGAGTAGTAACAACTGGATCCACTTGGGTTCTAGATGGGGGTCTGTCTCCATCATGAGATGAAACATATACACTTGTTGTACCTAAGTGGTTAGTTGGGGCTCTTTCGGTTGACTCTGCGGTGACTCAAATGGCTGCAAAGTCTTTTTGAGAAACTCCTACATGCGCCTTGGATCGCATTTGGCTAGGACTAGGGATGATCTTCAATTTCTTTATCCTAAAAACATCTTGGGATTCTGAAGGCTCATCTTGATGTTCATCAATGACATTAATAAGTATGTCATGAGCTTGCAAAGTAGAAAATGGGACTGTAGGAGTAGGCTCTGTAGTCTTAGCCTTTCTCTCCTTTGGAGAACAACCTCCCTTGACAACAATATTCATGGGAGATTTTCTTGAAAGGGATTTGACTCTTTTTGGTTTTGGTTGCGAGACCTGGTCTTCGGTGAGCTGAATGGGTCTAGGCGCGGAAGATTGATATGGGGAAATATCACTCATAACCATGATATGATCAGCCACCTCTACGGTAGTGAGTCCAATGGACTCTAGAATATACATTTACGAATAGGACCAAATATGAATTGATCCTTGGAAGGATTGTACCTCTTAAGATCACAAGCTAAGAACAAGTTGGTTTCGTTGCCCATGCTAAGTTTAGCATCCTTGTGTAGATCAACAAGGCATAATGACTAGAACCTTGAAAATGTGAGCTCTGTCACGCCTTCTTTTGGTGCATCCTTGGAGATACTCCATACTATGTCCAAAAGTCATCCCATATGATTTACCCGTAGTTGACAGCATTCCCCGTGAAGATACTCCATACTATGTCCAAAAGTTATTTTCCCATGTTATTTGTCCCTCCTATTCTACTTGAGAGACACCTAATCACAAAATGACAAACAAAATACCAAACAATAGACAATTTGCTTTTCTTGAATTCTCCTATGCCTTTGAGTTTTGTTTGACACCCCATTTGATAAAGTGTGGAAAACAAGTCTGTTGAGCTTGGAGAGTACAACTTTTTTGAAGGATCCTTAGATTGATTGTAGAAATTAAAGGAACTTTTCTTTGAACAGAACCACCAAAGAGTCATCGATGAGATTCAGATGAACTTCTTGAAGAATGTGGTTAGGTCTAAAAGCAGAGAATGCATATTTGTAGAGAACTGCCAGTGGAACCGCTTTAGTGAATGAATCGACCGTGCCAAACAAAGGGTGAGTTAGAAGAAACTCGATCATTAGTGTGATGGCTTCATTGTACGATTGATAATCTATAAAGATTCATATGTAATTGCCGGGAGCAATCAATGGAGTGAGGTCTTTGATCGTGAACTCATACCCCATTGGACATGATGAACTAGAGGCTTTGGGTTGTTTCTTAATGCCAGATTTCACCATGATTACAGAAAAGAGTTTGAGAAATTTCTTGGAAAAAGGTTTTTTTAGCAAGAAGGTGAAGAACATGAAAGAGTTCGTCCAAGAGAGTTCAGATAGCGTAAAAGCTATCCTGGGAAGAAATAAGGGTTTTTATACCTCCAGATTTCAAATAGTTATTGAGATTGATTTAATTACAGCTGTTAAAGTTAAAAACCCTTGAGTTTTTACCATTATCATATTAAATTAAATAAATAAAAAAGAAATGTTTAATCCGGAAAAAGTGGAGCATTTAATGCATTGCAGGTCCATGATGAAACGTCGGTTAAACTGGGGTGTGACATGTTTTATCCGTTGTAAAAATGGGGAAATGGAACGGATTAGACCCCAAAGGTTGTGTGACATGACTGGATGAGAAAAAGGATTTTTTTTCAAAAATATTTCATTTATAGAAAATCGATTTATTTGATTATTATCCAAATGTGGACCTGACTGAGGAAAGTTTTTATGGATGACTGAAAACATTATATACGACAAAATGAATTTTTGAAGAATTTTTATTTTATTTTATTTATTTTAAAATTCATTAAGTAGCACACCTCTTCATTTAAAGCACCTGTGAGGTGATGATTGCGAGTTCATTTAATGCGTATGCGGTAGGGAAAGCTGAAAACAAAATGAAGGTTAGAAATAAAAGAAGTAAAGAGACCCGAGCAGTATATGGATCATAATCGATTTTAGTGTACAAAGTATACTAAAAAGCAGATATGAAGAATATACTAATAAGTTATTCGAGAAAGAAACCACAGTGAGTAAAATGCTTCAAGGGTTTTGAAAATAAATGAAGCAGTTTATTCACCCCCAAAGACCTGATATGGTCTGCGGTACTTATCCTTTCAGAAAAAACTACAAGTCTGGGTTCATCATTCCTAGCATTTCCAAAAATACATTTAGCTTTGTGGAGTCGAGTGCCTTGGTGAAAACGTCAGCTATTTCCTCATAAGTTGGCACAAAATGAGTTTAATGTTATATTTGAGGATGTGGTCTTTGATGAAGTGATAACGAAGTTCTATGTGTTTCATCTTCAAGTGATGAATAGGATTTTGAGAAATCGCTATTGCACTCTCTAAATCACAAAAGATGGGTACCCGCAACATCCTGTAGCCGTAGTCCATAAGTTGAGTCTTCATCCAAAGGACTTGGGAACAACAGCTGGTTGTGGCCACATATTCTACCTCTGCGGTGGACAAAGAAACACAATTTTGTATCCTTGAAGACTAGTTAACTAATCTTCTTCCTATGAATTGATATCCACCCAAAGTGATCTTACGATCGAGTCTGCACCTGGCATGATCTGCATTTGTGAAAGCTTGAAGATTGAAATTGGTACCCGCAGGGTACCAGAGACCCATGACCTTACTCTTCTTAAGATACCTTGGGATCTGCTTAACTGCGGTCAAGTGAGATACTTTGGGGTCAGCCTGGTATCGAGCACAAAGACCTGTAGCAAACACAATATCCACTCTGATAGCAATGAGGTACATCAATGATCCAATCATTCCTTGGTATGTTTTGTGATCAACTAACACTCCAGTAAGGTTAGTTGAGATTTTATACCCAAAGGCCATAGGGACCTTCGCCGAGGAGCAATTTTCCATCGAAAACTTCTTCAACAATTCAGTGGTGTACTTCTCCTGATGGATGAATATCCCTTGAGGGACCTATTTAACCTGAAGAGATAGAAAGAAATTAATCTCTCTATTCATGCTCATTTGAAACTTGTTTGTCATGAGCCTTGAAAATTCATCCACCATTCCCTGATCCATTGAAACAAAAATGATATCATCCACATATATTTGAACAAGCATCAAGTGATTGTCATTTGATTGTCTAAGTAATGTGGGATCAATCTCGCCTCTTTTGTATCCTGAGGTGACATGAAACTTAGAGAGAGTCTCATACCATGCTCTAGGTGCCTGCTTTAGACCATAGACTGCTTTCTCCAGCTTGTAATACTGATTTGGAAATTCTAAGCTTTCAAAGTCTGGAGGTTGTTCATATATACTTCCTCTTTTAGTTCGCCATTCAGGAAAGCACTTTTCACAACCATCTGATTGACCTTGATGTTTTTGTGAGCTGCATACGCTAAGAAGATATGTATGGCTTCCATTCTTTCTACGGGGTCATATGTTTCGTCATAATCAACACCCTCAAGTTGACTATGCCTCTTTGCGACTAATCGTGCTTTGTTTCTTACCACCGCACCAGATTCATCTAACTTGTTCTTATACACACATCTTGTATCGACAATCGTGTGTGCTTTTGGCTTCGGTACCAATTTCAAAACTTTATTTTGTTGAAACTCAGCTAGTTCCTCTTGCATTACAATCATCTAAGCGGGCTCCATAAGCGCTTACTTTTTTTGTTCTAGGCTCGACCGAAGACTTGAATGCGGCATAGTGACATGAAGAGGATCGAGTTTGAATACCTGAAGATGGGTTACTGATGATTTGACCCGGTGGATGATCTATCGTCCTAACGTGTAGTCGAGATTATTGATGGTCTGCAACTACACTTGAAGAGATATTCTCTACAACAAAGGAGTCTTTGGGTGTGTTTGAGGATGGAAGTTCCCCCTTAGTCTGAGAGCAGCCTGCAGATGATTCTTGGACTGTTGGGATTTGTTCTATAGCTTTTGAAGGAGTTTCCCTCTGGATTGAAGATGGTAGTTCCCTCTGAACCGATGATGGTTCCCCTTGGATTGAGGAGTGATTAATAAGCCTTGTATCCATTCTTGTATCGATGTTTTCAACTTCTTCATCCTCAGAGTCTTCAGAAACGCTTGATTGGTTAGTTGGTTTGCAGTTAGGAACTGGAGCAGCATCATCAAGTACTAGAACCTCGATGTTTGTCACTTGAAAAGGAGTCGAACTTCCCCCTCAACCAGTGAGGTGGAAGTATTGATTGACGTATCATCAGACAGGATGGGTCCAGATACTACTGCATGTTGATGTTTTGCCATCAGAGAAACCAAAATTTTTGAAAGTTGTGTTTTCTCTACGGGATTGAAGAGGTCATCATAGTTAACTTCAACTATGTTTTATGGACCCGAGGATGTGGGGATATCATTTTCCATAGTGTACTTTGTTTCTGTGGAAGGAGCAGTGATGCGAACATAATAGTCGTCGAATTTGACATCAAAGCTTTCAACTATTAGTCTGGTACGCCGTATAAGAACCCTGTATGCAACCTTGTTGGTAGAATAAGCCAGGAATATGCCTTCATCAGACTTCGGTGCAAACTTGTTAAGATGATCCTTGTTGTTGATCACAAAACACCTGCAACCGAAAATATGAAAGAAACGTACATTTGGTTTGTGGTTGTTGAGACCTTCATTGGGAGTCTTGTTGAGGCGTTTACAAACGATGCTTCGATTCTGAACAAAGCATGTGGTTGCCACTGCTTCTGCTCAGAAGTAGAGAGGAAGGTTGGCAAAGTTAAGCATCGATTTAGCTTCTTAGACCAATCTTCTATTTCTTCACTCCACTACTTTATTTTGTTGTGGTGTGTAGGGTACCGAGAAGTTGTGATTGATGCCTTTGGAAACTAAAAAGCTATTTAAGAGCTGATTTGTAAATTCAGTCCCATTATCACTTCTGATCCGTTTGACTGGTAGCTTGACTTGAAGCTTTATTTCCTTGATGAAGTTGATCAAGGTCTACAGTGTATCTTACTTTAGTCTTATAAAGAAGGCCCAAGTGAAATCATCAACTATGACCAAAATATATTTCTTGTGGTGAAGGCTGGCTATAGTGGATGAACCACAAAGATCAATGTGAAGGAGCTCTAGGGGTTCAACAATTGAGGAATCAATAATCAGAGGATGGCTTCCCTTATTTTTCTTACCACATTCACATGCTGAGCATAAAGTGTCATTGTTATATTTCAAGATTGGCAGTCCTCGGACTAACTCTTTGGTGACTAAGTTGTTGATGTATCTAAACTGAAGGTGAGCTAGTTTGTGGTGCCATAACCAACTCACTTCAGACATTGCCTTTGATAGAAAACATACATGTGGTTTGCCAATGATTAGAGAGACATCTAATGGATACATTGTCCCTTCAACTTTAGATTTGATGAGTGTGTGTTTCTTTCATTTGTCATTATGTAACAATACTCACTGTCAAATTCGACCCGATGACCTGCCTTACACAATTGACCCACACTTATCAAATTGTGTTTAAGACCTTCTACATAGGCAACTCGCTGAATAGAGATGTTCTCCATAGTCAACACTCCATATCCCCTGATAATCCCATTTGCATTGTTCCCAAAGGTGACATGTCCGCCACTACTGATTGGCCTGAAATCACGAAGGTATTCTAACCTTATCGTCATGTGCAAGGAGCAGGCATTATTGATTAATCATTCCTCTTCATGTTATTACTTGCATATTGCCTACACAATTAGTTGGAAAGTTTGGGCACCCAAACAAGTTTGGAGCCCTGGGTAACGTGGGACACTTTCTTAACAAATGCATGTATGTGGGACTTATGAACATGTTTCTTTTCTGGTTTCAGTCCAAGTCCGGGATGTTTTACACCTTTTGGAATGTTACATGTTGGTATTGGACGTGACTCTTCTAGTGGGTAGAAACTAAAGGCAAGGTTCTTCTCATTGATCCATAGACAATATTTTGTCAATGATCTGGAGGGTTTGGCTTGTTTCTTGTGACTGGTCCTTGCATTGTGTTTTACTGGAGTGTCCTTGGGCCTAAAAAAGGCTTGTCACGTGACCTAGATTTAGGTTTTGACTTTGTGACAGGTTGATGTGATTTTGAAAGATTTAGGTTTTGACTTTGTGGAAGTGACTTGAATTCTTTTTGAAATTTTGCAGAACTGTTTGAATAAAAAGATTTTGTCACTATACATTCTTTTTTGCACGATCGATTGACTGCAGTGTGTTTTTGAAATTTTTTTGTAGTAGTGGGTTTTTCGAAATTCCTTTTGTTTGACAACATAACTTGATTTTTGAAAGTATCGTTCTTGATATCAGTTTCCTGCTTTTCACGTAGGAATTTGATCTCCTTTTCTAAAGGCAATTTTTCTTGAACGTTTGGTGAGACCACATCAGAAACATTTAACTGCGGTTTTTTGAAATTCTTTGTTAGAGGTAAAGGTCGAGGACTAGAGTCAGCAGAACTAGAAAATCCATGACTTTGAGAACATTGTCCAAATTCAAAATGATCAATTGGCAATTCATGCAAGATAGACTGAAGAGTAGTTGTGGATTTGACTTGATTCTACGATAGAGAGGACTGGAGTACCGCAGAGTAAGTCAGAGATGGCTTTTGATTGGTAAATCTTGGAAGATAAGGATGGACAATCTATAACTAATTCAGGTCCTTCTAAGACAATTTCTTCATCAACAACTAAATTTGATTTAGAGCCAGGACTAATTGTGCTAATAATGGGTATGAATTCATCGGAGTTACTCGAGGATTTGGGAAGAATTTCCTCAATAACACAATGTTGATAAGTTCATGAAGTCTACCAAAGTGACATTGGATGTCTTCGGAATATGTCTTATCATTGACTGGATATTGAAAAGGTCTATCTGGTGGGACATAAGAACGATCGACATTAAATCGGGGAGAAGAGGTCTCATTGGTTAAGTACCAATTGGACCATCCCCAATTATAAGTGTTGTCTACGGTCCCATTATTAAGTAGATTCTCAATATCTTCACTTTCATTAAAAAAAATTTCAATTAAAAGATTTAAACATAGAATCTCTTTTCGGGCAAGATCTCGTTGATTCAAAGCAATATCTAATTGAGTTTCACTTAACATACTAGCATCTTTTTCTAACAACAAATCCTTTTCTAACATGGTGACCTTAAGCTTCTTGTCTTCTAGTCTACCTCTCGCATGGTACAGCTCTTGGGACACTATGTTCTTTTCATCTAGAGCTTTGTTGTAGTCTTAAAGGACGGCATCACACATGTCATTAAGTATTTCTATGTAAGGTTCACAATCATGCATGTTGTAATTATTAGACCGAATCATAATTTTTACCTATTCTACGATGCTGAGAGTTCCATCCTTGGCCATGTAGCAATAATTCTTTTGCAGGTTCAAGGATCCGTCTTCATCACATGCTGCTACCATATAAATTTTCCGTCTGCTTCAGTTGTTGTCAACTTCTCCGTCTTAATCCCCCAAGGACCATACCTGATGATCCCTTTTCACTTGAGCAACATAAGCTCTTGCCTTCTCTTTCACCTGATCCTCCGTTTCTTGAGCCATTCAAGGTAAAATGCCTTGTCTTTTACCACATTTTCTTTGCAATCTATGGGAAAGTAGTTTTCTTTGTGACACTTATGACAAAGAAGAACTCCGTCTTTGTCTTCAGTAGGGGTACCATAGTCTGAAGATTTGTTGATATGTGGGGTTTCTTATGTCTGAGGGGAACTTTGTGGATGATGAGGGTTTTTGGGAAATCTTAAATGGTTACTCTGCGGGTTGAAGTTACAGATAAAGGATGGTTTGGTGAACTGTTAGTTCTTTCGAAAGGAGGGTGGTGGGAGTCTATTAAGTTGTTTGCTGACTAGGGCAATGACATTCTGAAACTTTTCTTTGTCATCAAGTTCTGCTTTAGCTTCATAAGACTATAGAGAGTTGTCATATGAAGGTTGGTATGATGACTCTACAGTATATGGGTACTGAGGAGTTTTGAATTGTGGAGTTTGAGCCATCGAGGCGAGTGGTCCACCCAAGTCTGCACAATCCTTTAACACCATCGATTCTTGTGCTTGAAGTTCACCATAGAGCTTGAACAGTGAGAGAGTTTGGATCTTTCTATATCCTTAGACTATCATCTTAGCAAAAGTCCAATGCTTACCCAAACCATTCAAGAATTGCAGGTTTGTTTCGTGATTACTCCGGACTGTACCAGCATTTGACAGCTTTGTGATGAAGAGGTTGAACCTTTTGAATGAATCCTCAAGACTTTCAATGTGAAGAGCTTTAAAGTTGTTGAACTCATTGAGAGCAGCGGTGAGCTTTTTGTCCTAAGCTTGTTCTGACCTCTGGTAAAGATTCTTGAGCACATCCCATATCTCATTGGAAGACTTGCATTTGATGATGATTTCGAAGTTATCTGGAGCAACACCACATGAAATTTCATAAGATGCTATGCCATCTTTCTCCATTTTGTCAAGATCATCATTTTTTAGTTGATTCATGGCTGCCTGAGCTCTACCTAGTCATGCCTGAGCACCATCTGCTTGAACGGCAGCGAGAACAGGGACATGGGGTCCTTCTTCCACAAACCTCCATACATCTCTATCGATCCTCTTAAGATACCTTTCTATTCTATGAGACTAATGGTGGTATTCATTTGCAACAAGTATTGGAGCTCTGTTCAAACCTCTAACACTGTTGGAAATTTTTTAAGAAAAAGTTTGTGCCATATTTCCTTGTTGGTTTTTTTTAAGAATGAGCTTCTATGGTATAGAAGGATTTATAAAATCATATTTCCTTTTAAAACGCAACCAATTTGCCTCTGATACCAATTGTTGAGAGAAAAACTTGAAAAAATGTTTCTCACAAGATAGTGTAATGCGGAATAATAAGTGTTGGGATGAAAACCCTAATTGAGATTTGATGAACAAGATGCGGAAAATAAGAACAAACACAAATACGAAGATTATGTCGAATGATCACTCGATTTATTCAAATATGAGGAATAAATTACACTTTCAGCATAGACTAAAGAATCTAACACTACATAAGAAACCTCATGTGGCGGCTACATTTTGCCTCACTCTTGACCCTAATAATGAATAATATATGACTATTTATAGGGAAAAGACAAGTCTTGGGATTTTAACCTAGAATTCATCAAAGGGGCCCATTGCCATCATCCATGGAGTGCTTTGAAACCCTACAATCTCCCCCTCAAAGTATGGAATGGATGACAATTCTTTAACTTCCAAAACAAGCATCTAGAAAATAAAAAGATCTGCAACGAGGAATATATGAAGCAATCCACGAATCTTGATTCTTCAATAGTCTTCAAACACGGGCTCTAGGATATATAAATAAAGCACTGAAGTAATGTCTTTAAACTTCATTTTCGAATGTAATCCCAAAGAATCTTCATGAAAACCAAACCCGCCATAAAAACCCATTTCAGAACAAAGAAACCGAATCACTTCTTGTCTTTGAAGAGCTCCCCCTCCAAGTCACAATGATCTTCAAATAAGCTAATAATATAAGCTATCAAAAAATATCATGTAACAACCCAAGCTTTAAGATTCGTAACGCCACTTGATCGAGAAAATACAAGAATTCAGAGATATAACAAGTCCTTAGCAGCGCTCGATAAAGAACTTCCGCTGTAAAGGATACTTCTCTGTAAAAGTTTTAGCAGAGCTCGATGAAGAACTTCCGCTGTAAAAGCTACCTTCATAATTCTACCACAAGCTTTATCAAAAATCTTCAAATTTGAAAAGTTACAAATCCAATTTCGAATGACCATACCAAATTCTCCCCCGATTTATAATCAAAAACATGATTATAAATCCTTCAAATGGTCATGAGAATGATCTTGAATGGATAAAAAATTTACTAAGCTCCCCCGCGACAAAATGATATATACAATGAAGTATAAAATCCGAAAAAGTCGTGAAAATTTGATGTTATCACAAAAAACGACTTTTCGAACCGCCAAGACTTGATGAAATCTTTATTTTTCTGTTCACGAAAAAATATATGCATTAAAAATCCAAATTTATTCATCAGCCCTTAAATTTGCAAACAATTCTGAATATCGGGCAGAAACTGTCATTTGTCGAAAGTCAGTGGGCTAAATAGTAATTCTGCATCATTTTCCCCATTAGATTGAAATAAATTAGAAAATTGCACCAAAGCTTTCATGTTGCTGAAGATACAGGGACCAAATATGTAACTTGAAGTCATTTTCCCCATTTACCCATTTACGCCCTGATGAACGAACGAATCCTCACAATAGGTAACGAAAACACGAACTCCGAATCCAAACAACAATGTCGATCAATCATTCATTCCGAGCACCCTGATGCGACCGAATCTAAGTTCGTTCCAAGATCGTGAATTATTCACCTGAAGCGAACCCAACCGAAGGTTCGGTTCCTTTCGTTTCTTATTTCCATTTCAAGCTTCGTCAGGCGAAACTCCTTTCGCTTTCGGTCCTTCCTTTGTTCGCTCCAACCATTAAGAAGTGAACCCAAGATCATTGTTCCAGGTTCGGTCCAAGTGCATTAGCTTTATCCCAAGGTGAAACCATTCACGGGTACGCATATTATTCTTCCCTCTTTCGCTCCAAGCTCTTTCGTTCCAAGAGCTTACATACACAAATTCGTTCCATGTTCTTTTCGAGCACGATCCTTTATACCGATCCTTGAGTTCTGAACGCCACGTATCACACCCAAAGCGAACCAATTTCAAACACGAACCGAACGATCGTGGGAGAAGAACGAGTGCAATCCTAGATTCCCATTCCCGATTTCTCACCTTTTCGCTCCTAATCAACAGATCAAAAACGAATCTCCAGGTAAACACGAAACCAAGAACAAGTTTTTTGCGAATCACAGTCAACAAATATTCACCGGTAACTTAATCTTGACTTTCGTTTGACTGTTCTTCTTTCCGATTGAGTTCCTGTTACAATTTCATTCATTCGCAAGGAAAGTTTTTCAAACCAATTTTGACCTTGAGTTTTGACCTGCAGAAGTGAACAGCTACACAAAAGCCATTCCATCTCTTTCTGAATGACACCATTGGACATCTTTTTTTTTTTGAATCGCTTCTAAGAAAAAAGATTCGTCTTGATACCGAGAGACATCTGATAACCATGGTCACCTTCGTTTCAAATCTGTCTGCGTTTCCAATTGCATTTTCTTGATGATCCAATTTTGCTACAATTTTAACTTTTAGCATTTTCTCAGCACGATTTCCAGATCAAGCAAGTCGATTCCCAGATAAAACATCACATTCAATCAAAGATTAGTACTAACTCCATCAGTTCATGACAATACTTCATCTGTTCTTCATCGTACAGACTCATGCCGTCATTCACAAGCACCATGAATCACAAAAAAAAATGAATCATAATCGACATGTTCATTATTGCAACAATTTAGAACAGAAAAGCTTTTCCAAGAGGTTCGACTTTAAGTATACGCAAGATCAATGTGATTAGATTTTGCAAACAAGAAAATTCGAATACCCAAGAAGTCAAAATCGACTTTCAGATCTGATCATCAAAAATGAATCCAATCACAAATTAAAGGAAATCAATGAATCTTAATAAACAATCGAATACCAAGCAAGGATTGATTGATTGAAACACAAATGGAAAACATAGGTTCGAAGATAGATTTTTCAATGAAAGACGATAATAACTTAGACCTGGAATGAAGGAGTTTAAACAGAAAGAAGTTTGGGCCAGAACAAGTGAATCAATGAACAGTAAGGAGTAAAAGCTTTGGGCTAGATCAAAAGAGATATTATTGATCGATTTTGGATCAAACAATCGATCAAATCCAAAAAAATACGAACAGGATTAATAAATAATTACCTAGATGAACAGTGGATGAACAATCCCCATGAACAGTAACTTGAACAGAATTTTGATTCGATACCGCCAAAACACCAATAATCTTCAATATATGTGCAAAAAATCACCAAACCAAGAACCGATACTTCAAAAATCAATAGATCTTCAAAGACCCGCTCTGATACCACTTGTTGGGATGAAAACCCTAATTGAGATTTGATAAACAAGATGCGGAAAATAAGAACAAACACAAATACGAAGATTATGTCGAATGATCACTCGATTTATTCAAATATGAGGAATAAATTACACTTTCAGCATAGACTAAAGAATCTAACACTACATAAGAAACCTCACGTGGCGGCTACATTTTGCCTCACTCTTGACCCTAATAATGAATAATACATGACTATTTATAGGGAAAAGACAAGTCTTGGGCTTTTAACCTAGAATTCATCAAAGGGGCCCATTGCCATCATCCATGGAGTGCTTTGAAACCCTACAATAAGTTAATCTCGAAGGATCTTGTTAGCTCAACAATAATAATTTAGAAGAGTTAGATTGCAGAAATATAAAGGAAATAACAACAACAAGTTATATCAAGTAGACACCAAGTTAATTCATAACAAGGTTTGCATGCAAACACAAGTTAGTAAGTGCGATCAACTAAAGTGAAAAGGGACTCGACTTATCAAAAGATAATAGAGATAGAGATGAACGATCTTGTATTTCAATAAGACTTCTTGAAGTGGTAAGTGTACATGAAGAGTGATGCTCTATTTATAGAGTCCCGAAAGTTACATTGATGAGTAAAATAATCTTAAAATTGTTGACCACGTTGACCATGAATGGTTCACCGGATAATACAATGTAAACAAGCAATGTCAGTAAAGCAACATATAAATTCTTCACGTATCGTCCATCTCTGTGGTTGGTTTTCAAGTATGCAATTTACAAATGACAAAATCAATCTCCGGTCAGATTTTCTCTACGGTATTATGAAGACAATAGGTATGCGGTTCCTTAGCTGTAGAGGGTCACTTTTTGTTTAAGCACCATACAACCCATGGTTTTCAAGAGAAAGAGTAGAAGAAAAGAGACCAAAAAAGTAGCTAGTTGTTCATGCAAAGCGTCTCCTTTTATATGTCATGCAAGGTGAGGGATTTACATTAAAATACTCTAAAGTATTTGTAGCCTTTAGAAGCATGGGGAGACAAAGCATGGAGTTTGATAAGCAACCTCCATGTCTTCTTTATGATTTCGGCCATACCTCAAAAAAGATGAAGAATTCTTTAATGTTTATAAACTCAAAGTTTATAAAATGTAAACTTTGTCTTTAGGTAAAAGAGAAAAGAATCAAGCTAGTCCAAAAGGGTGTGCATGACTTATTAATTCATACCATATGAAATAATAACTAGTTACACTCTCTTATAATTATTATTTTCACAAAACAATAATTATTCCCTAAATAAATACAATAATTGATATTATTTATTAATAATCATACTAATAATAAATATACAAAATGTGCCAACTTGATAAAGGTGAGACCCTATTGGATCATACATTATTAGCAATGTCACTCAATAAAGATTCTTAGGAGTATAGGTTCAACAATAACTTATGCTCCTCTTTTCTACTCTTTGGTTTAACTTTGGGAATCTAACACTAGATACATAATTCACTCAAACCACAGCTCTGATACCAACCTATAACACTCAATTTTTAACACAAATCACACCAAAAAATTTATTATTTATTATTTATAAAAACACATTGGTGTACACTTACATTAACAATCCAATACACGTAGTATCATCGGGATAATTTTAAAATAAACTTAAAATACAATGATCCAAGTCGAGTATCGCAATCTCCCATCTTCAATTCTCTACTTCTTAAACAAATTTACTTGCAAAACACACATAATAAAAAGAATAAGATACAAAGAGCTTAGTGAATAATCCTTTAAAATGATACACATAATAATCATGATATAAGAATACACCACTTATCGGTATATAGTTTGTCAAGACTCATTTATCAAATAAAGATTCACAATCCAACCATTTACTTTAATAACTATAGTAATAAAATTATGACTACTCAAGCTTCCATTAGAATCTCACAAGATACACATTCTCGTTCTCATTCTTCGCCGTCTTTATAATTATTCTCATTTTTTCTTTCTACTCCATCTCTCTCTTTCTCTTTCTCTATCTCTCTCTCTCTCTATATATATATATATATATATATATATATATATATATATATATATATATATACACACACACACACATATATATATATATATATACATACATACATACATACATACATACATATATATATATATATATATATATATATATGTGTGTGTGTGTGTGTGTGTCCAGCTCTCGCTCTATGAATGTCTATCTCGATCCCCTTCTCCATCTCTACATCTTTATCTCCATCTCTCTTTCTATCTCTATATTTCTATTGCCATCCATCTTTGCTTCTTTGCATCTCTATCTTCATCTCTCTTTCTATCTCTATATATCTGTCTCCCTTACTATCTCCTACATTGCATCTCTATCTTACAACTATACTAACTCATCGACCAATATAAAAATACTTGATTGATTATCTTAGTAATTCTCGCTCCTTAACTCTGATAGTAATATATATAGATACATGTCTCAATTATAGTAGTTTATTAACACATATTTTAATATTGTATTTTATATTCCGAATGTAATTATTATGAATATTATACAATGTTGTGTATCTCAATCATACTCACATGTATACTCAAATAGTAGTAACATACTATAATTCTCAATTATCCTATTTAATGACTTATATAGCATTAGACAACTATAAATCTCAATTATTACAATTACTCAACTCATATAAAATTAACAAATAACAATTCAGATATTATTCTCTGTTAGGGTCGAATTGTTGTAATATTCGAAGTTTGTATTTGGAGTCTTCGAATGTTTTTGTAATGTATTTTACTAGGGCATAATATTCGAAGCATAATGTTTTAGTCCTTAGTATATTTTTTGTACGCTTTCCTCTCCTATAAATAGGAGTGGTTACTAGTGTCTTAGTAACGAAGTTTTTACAGAATATTCATTGTACTTTGTAAACTTTGCAAAAGCGTAATATGAGCGAAACAGATTATATTTACATTCTGTGTTCAAATCTCGCACTCATATTTTGAATTCATTCTCTAATTCATTCAATACTTGATTCTTTGATTCTACAATTGGTATTAGAGCAGGAATCATATCTCTGATCTGATTTTCACTCTATTCAAAAGGTTTTTGAATCAACTTTTTGATTCAAAAGGTTTTTGAATCAACTTTTTGATTCAAAAGTTTCCACACTTTTTAATAGTGAAAAATTTCTTAGATCTAAGTCTGTGATTCAATTCTGCACTTAATTCATTGAATCGAGTGTTCTTTGAGTTATTGTGATTTGAATCATATAGTTTGTTGTCAAATTTTCAAAGTTTCTTCAAAAATTCTCAAGGTTTTGTTCCGTACAACAATGGCGTCATTCAATCTGAATTCCATGACTTCATTTTCTCATCTTCTAGGATCATCCACCAAAATTCCTATGCTCATTCCTGAGTATTACGATCAGTGGGTTGATCGTATGCAGGATTATGTCAACGGTTTGGATGAAAAACTCTGGAGATGCATCATTGGCAATCTGAATCCACCATCAAATGTTCAACCAATTGGTTCTTCCTCTGGTAATTATGAAGTTGAAAATCAGTCTGATCGACTGAAAAAGCTGGAGAAAAGGTGTGTAAGAGAGCTGAGAAGAGCTTTGCCTCCTGTTGTGTAAAACTATGTGAGAAGTTGTACAACGACAAAAGATATCTGGAACAATCTTAAGGAAAAATTTTAGGGAAGCGAGAAGACGAGGGTTAATTCTGTCAAGAAGTGTTTAGTGGAGCTGAAAGACTTCAGACAGAAAGATGGGGAATCAATTGAAGTCTATTATGATCGTCTGAATGAGTTGATATATCGATGCAATCGATATGGGATCACTAGATCAGCAATGGAATTCAATCTGATATTTGTCATGGCACTTCGAAAGGAATGGAGGAGTGTAAGTATGATGGTGAAGAACCAACAGAGTTTTGACACATATACATTGAATGACTTGTATAACCAACTTAAAACTCATGAAGGCAAAGTGAATGAAATAGCTGAAGAATCGAAGGCTATGTTGGGAGGTCCACTAGCTTTGATGTCAAAGATTTCTGAGAAAGATGCTGAGAAGGATGCTTTGGATGAAGATGAAGGGCTCATCATGAACTCTGGTGATGAAGCAATTGCCTTTTACTCAAACAATGGTGTGAAAAGTTCTTTAAAAAACCTTTCAATCCAAAGGCAAAATCGTCTGAGATAAAAGGGAACTTTCTGAGTAAAAATGCTGGGGAAGAGAAGAAGAAGGAAGAGAAGATAGATTCGAAGCCTGTTGAGGGAAAGAGTGAAAAGAAGCTGAAGGGAGATGCTGGAATTAACTGTCATTATTGCAATGGTGCGAATCACCTTGCAAATGAGTGTATGCTTCGGAAGAAGGATGAGAGGAAGATGAAGGTGAAGGATGAGGCATACTACGCTGAAAAGTTGGAGGAGGTTCATACGAAAGCCAAGAATTTGTCCCTGGTTGCAAAGGGCACTGATGAGGAGGAAGATGGTACTTATCAAATCTGGTCATCTGGATCAGATGATGAGGAGATGCGCAATCCAACCCATGGAGCCATGTTTGCAAAGATGGAGGAGGAATCAGAGGAGGATTCATACAAAGTGTGTGGAAGATGCTTCGTATCAAAGGTTGTTGACAAATCACCAATGACAACAAAGGTACGAAACATTCTTGAATCTTTTAATATTCCAGTACATGCTTATAATTTTGAATTAGTATCTTTTGATGAAACTGTTACTTATTTTGATTCGATTATGGTATCTGCTAGCAATGAGGCTAAGAAGCTGTCAATGCAATTGCTTGAGACTCAGAAGAAGTTAGATTCGAAAATCACTAGGATAGATTGTCTAGAACTCCAAATAACGAATATCATGGTAGATAGTGAGAATTTATCTAGTGATAATAAACTATTATTAGCATAAAGAAGCATCTACTGTAATGCTGCTAAGAGATTATATGGAAAAATAACTGAACTTCATCATTCGTGCGAAATTAGTAAAGAACAACATAGGAAATTGCTGCCATTTTTAGCTTATGAAAGAGCTAAGGTAGATAATATTTCGTATGATTGTGAGAAAGAGATAGCTGATTTTGACAAAGTTCCGAATGACAAGTATAGATATGGAGTTATCAAAGTTGATGAATGTCTTGATTCGAATGATTTAGTTAACATTGTAAATGATACGTTGACTAAATCTGAACAAATTCACATTTTGAAAAAGACTGAGAATTCAACATCTGATTTTCAATCCAATTTTGCTGATATTGAAGATAACTCTGATAATATTAGTGAAATTAGTGAGCTTGAAGATGTTGATTGCTCTTAGTTAACTATTGTTAATGTTGCTTCGAATTCTAAAGGGAAAGAAAAAATTAAGGATTTGATAGTTGAGAATGAAACTTATATAACCTCAACTTCGAAAGTTGGTGAAATGAACATCGTGGATCTCAAAGATTACCAAACTGATGATAGTGATGATGAAGAGGTTGAGAAAGTTTCGAAAGAAAAGGCATCCTCAAAGAAAGAAGAAATTCCACGAATAATTGTTGACCAAGTGTATGGTGATACACAAAAATTTGAAGAAGTGATGAATGAAAAAGGTCCACATTATCTTGAAACAAACACGGTGGTTTTTCCAAATTTCAAATGCACAGATTATGTCATTTTTCCAAATCAAGTTTTTGTAACTAAAGGAAATGTTGAAAATATCAAACCAGAGTTAAAGAAGATGGTTGAGGAAGACAATTCAAAAACAACTGAGGAAGGTTTTTTCGCAAATCAAAACACAGTTGAAAACACCTTAACAAAGAATTCGTATATTTTTCAACGACAAAAACCACAAAAACAATGGATTGAAAAATCAAAAGTTGAAAAAGAGAAAATGAAAAATGTTGAAAAAGAAAAAGAAAAAGTTGTCAAATTAAACTCTAAGGAATTTAAAGATCAAATTGACAAATTTTCAAAGGAAAACAACATTTCAAAGAGACAAGCAAGAAAGAAAATATTTTGGCAAAGTATTAAGTCACAAAAGATGTCTGAATCAGAATCCACTAAAAATGTTTTCAAAGCTAAAAATGCTTCTTTTTCAAAAACTCAACAATCATCTCAATCAAACCAAACAAGGTCTGAAGTAAATAAGCAAACAAAGTTTTCGAAAGTTTCTGAAACCAACAAAACAAGAGATTTTTCAAAAAGATCTAACACAAATCAAAAAGTTATTCAACGTCAAAGTTTTAAATCAAAAGTTGATACATCCTATGCTTACTCTTATGTCACAAAACCCAAAGTTGATTTTGTTCCTCAAAAACCAAATTTTCCTAATTACACAAAGAGACAAATAATGAGGACGTCTCGGGAAAAAGAAATGACTTCAAGAAAGAACGTTGATCATTGGCTTGAAGGAAAAGGAAAAATATATCAATCGAATAAATATTCAAAAGAACAAATTCATGAAGCATACGAAAAGTATGTCAATACTTCCTCGAATAGTAGCTCATCATCCAAGGATTCGAATATCTCAGTCAAAATATGGAGACCTGTCACAAAAGCAAATACAGTTCAATCACTAACTCAAGAGGCGAAGGGTAATGTCACTGAACATTCGAAACTATCAAACACTTATGTTTCAGTTTCTTTAGATGATCAAATCAACTTAATTGATAGTCTCAAAACTAAAGTTTGTGACTGGGTTAAAAGTTCTTCATTACATTCGAAGTTGAAATCTAATTTCCAAGGACCCAAAAAGCCTTGGGTACCTAAATTTTTTCATTGATTGCAGGTATTGTGTGACGAGCAATATGATAACAAGTGGTACATCGATAGTGGTTGCTCTCGTCACATAACTAGGAAGAAGGAGAATTCAATAGATTTTCAAAGTCTAAAAAATTCAGGAGTAGTGAAGTTTAGGAAAAATCAAAAGTGTCAAGTCAAGGGATATGGAAAAATCACAAATGGACAATTCACAGTGAATCGTGTTGCATATGTTGAAGGTCTTCAACATAACTTGATAGGTGTTTCTTAACTTGTTGTGGGCACTGGCAATCAATTTCTTTTCAACGAAGAAGGAAGTATTATTTCGAATGTTAACACAAATGAAATATTACTGAAATCTAAAAGGAAAGGTGACATGTTCACTTTGGACATCAATCCAATTGTAGGCAAACCAGCTGTATGTCTTCTTTCGAAAGCTACATCTGATTTGAGCTAGGTATCAGTCTAATCCACGCGAACCACATCTCATTGTTGTGAAGAATATTTTTCGTTACCTTAAAGGAACAACTTCGTTAGGATTGTGGTATCCTTCGAAAACTGGATTCTTTGTTTAAGCATACTCAGATGCAGACTTGGGTGGTTGCAATCTTGATCGAAAAAGCACAAGTGGTGGATGTCAATTTCTTGATGGAAAATTAGTCAACTGGCAGTCGAAGAAGCAAACGTGTGTGTCCATTTCCATAACTGAAGCAGAATATGTGGCTGCTGCTGCTTGCACTTCACAAATAATTTGGATCCAAAGCCAATTACGTGATTATGCAATTAATATGAAAAAGATTTCATTATATTGTGATTCTCAAAGTGCAATAAGAATTTGTCATAATCTTGTGCAGCATTCGAAGACTAAACACATAACTCTTCGTTATCATTTCATTAAAGATCACGTGGAGGATGGAAATATTGAAGTACATTTCGTGAAAACAACTGGTCAGTTAGCTGATATTTTCAGAAAAGCATTGGATGAAAAGTCATTTATGCGTATAATCGAAGGCCTTGGAATGATCGATGGCACTTCTGTTCCATGCGAAAAAGCAGAATGATGGGCGAAAAAGAATGATTTAGAGGCGTTGAATAAATGATAACACAAAGTCATTTAGCATTCAGCTGTTACTGTTCATAGTCAACGCTTCGACTGCTTCGAATTCACATGTTTGTCACTAATCTTCGGCGTTGAGTCAGTGGTTACTGTTCATAGTCAACGCTTCGACCGCTTCAAATTCGCATGTTTGTCACTAATCTTCAGCGTTAAGTCAATAGTTACTATTCATAGTCAACGCTTCGACCGCTTTGAATTCGTATGTTTGTCACTGATCTTCAGCGTTGAGTCAGTGGTTACTACTCATATTCAACGCTTCGAACGCTTCGAATTCGTACATTTGTTACTCTTCATGGAATGCCAACTATTCGTCTGTCTGCAACAAATTCATTTTTTTTCAAAAATCAAAAATCCGAAAAGATTTTATTTTGTTATATCTTTATTTTCGAAAAATTCAAAAACAACAAAAATATTTTTATTTTTTCAGAATTTTGTTGCAGATTATGGTGATGATTCAGAGAGGACAAAGCAAGCAGTATAAGGGTCAGGTAAACATTTTTTTTCGTATGAATCAATATGTTTTACATTATTCAAACTAGTTAGGATGTCCCTAGAAGCATGTTGTTGCATGTCGACCAAAGCCTCCATGACTCAATGTTTTTTTTCGTATGAATCAATATGTTTTACATTATTTGAACTAGTTAGGATGTCCCTAGAAGCATGCTGTTGCATGTCGACCAAAGCCTCCATGACTCAATGTGTGTGTACGAAAGCCTTAATGAACTCTTCCTACGAAGCTTTCTTCCTAATCATGCTTGTATTCACATTAGTCTCTTGAGCTACCTAACTCTTCTCATATGAGTAAAGAGTTGACCGTTTGGTCCAAATCATAACAGAGGTACATTTCGTGTCTTATACCAATCTTTTTCATCTAAACATTCTTACACGATCACACACAAAGACGTATGTCCGATAGTTCTCTGATCAAACCCATCGAGACTTAGATATACAAAAATTCTGTGTTAATGATCTGACATCATGAGTCCGTGATGAAGGTGAAACCCAAACATCTTCCAACTTAAGGAATTGACGGGGAACATTGTTCCAGATATTGACGAAACTTTTGTTTCAGTACCAAAGTTCGAAACTCCAAATCATATTCAATTTGCATACGTGGTCTTGATCAAACATTCGAATCCCACGATGTTTGCTACCCAACAAGATCCAGTACATCAATTTTTTTCCATGAATATGACTTCCGTGTAAGCTTCATTCGAATGTCCTGGTCATGATAAACATTTTCAAAGCTGACTTGTCACTGACTACACTGGTCATACAAGTAATTTCTGTTACCATTTATCACCTTATGTTTAGGTTGACATGTAACGAAATTTCAAACCAACCTAAGAATCATTTTTAAAAGAAGCGCTTTGATACTTATCAAAAAGTATTCGATTGTAATTCACGGGAACATACACAAGCTGTTGATCATCTCTCTTGCTGATTAACGAAGCAACCTTTGCCCGGGGTTTAACTGCCTTCTGAGTAATACCATCTCAGGCTGATGATTTCAAACATCTAGCATATGACTTCGCTTTTCATCCCAAAAGTGAAAGAGCCTTGCCTACATTCGAAGGGTTCTAACGGTTACAATTCAATAAAGGAGATGATGCAATTGGAAGTTCGGAAGTGATGTATTCGAAATGGGTTTGGTTTTATTGAAGATTTTTGGGGTGTGTTTTTATGCGCAACTTGTGGGAAGATTTGAAGTGGGTCATTCATTCCTAACTTTAAAGGGGAGAATGTTGGGGTGCAAAGTTCTTCATTCATGACTTTGTAAATGTTTGACATTTGTAAAACCCACTTGCATGTGGTGCTTTAGCCATTAGACCCATTTGTTAGTGAGAGTGAGAGAGAGACATGTAAACACCTCTATATAAGGTGGGTTTGTCCACTAGTAGAGGTGTGCTTGAGAGATGTAAAAGTGAGTGTGTAAGTGTGTGTTATTTATGTAGTCTAGATCTAGATCCTTTTTGTAACACCATATACATTCAATACATCTCTTAAACACCCAAATCACCATGTTCAATTGTGCAAACTTAAATTCCGCATGCCAAACCATGTTCTTTGTCACTACATCCTCAACTCACATTGAAAAATAATTATCACATATCTGGATATCATTAATCTAGAGAGAGGTAAGGTAACTCACTTGGTTAGTTAGTGTAGACTAATTATTATTTTGGCCTCCACCTCGACGCTGCTTTCCAATTCATCACTTGTCCAACCCTATTTGGTTAATATATCATGTTCATTAGAACTTGTCTAATCTTATCACTATATCTACCGTACAGATCAATTACATGATCACTAACTAGACTTGGTAACTATTTATCACCGAAATTAGTCACGCTTTCAAATACAATTCAACAACGATTTAACCTCACAAGTTGGTAATCCAATCGGCAAATCTCCATAAATTAGGGTATATAAACCATAATGACTAAATTAACATTTAACAAATCACAGGGTTCGTAATAGCACCATATCACGAAATCCCATAACACATACTTGGGTCTAACAACCCTCTACAAAATATAACATAGCCATAATTACGTAATAACATGATAAAAGATACCTCAGAGTATATTGTAACTCAACCCCATATCTCCCATATAACGATGTAGCCCCTCTATTAAAATCTCCCAATAATGCTTTTAGAGTAGCATCTTTGATCATACATGCCAAAATCTCTCAATAGAAATTAAGTAGACATATTTATAATTTGGGCATCACGACGTCGTGGCCACCAACTTCTATGACTATTGCCACATATCTTGTCCTTTCTCCACGTGTCACTTTCTCTTTAATACATGTCTTGGTGACTCGCCTCATACCATCTCATGGTAAGCATACCACCATGCCATGGTGATTCAAAAGTTTATTGTTGACTTTCTCGAAATAACAACGTACTTACATCTCAACTTTAAAACGGCCATAACTTTCTTACACAGACTCCATACTTTCATCTCTTTTGAAACTTATGGTTTTACTTTACTTATTTTCTAATATAAAAAGATAAGTAGAAGAACCTACGTATTACATCACCAAATTATCGTCTGTTCACTGTTTTAAGTTCACCCCAAATCATAGTTATACCAAATATATACTTCAACTTACAGTATGAGGTTTTAGGTCATTACATGCCTCGTAATAGTACTTATCATGAAAATATGTATCATAACTTGACCCTAACCTGACCTATTTAATTATTGTGTCGTGTCGTGTCAACCCGTTTATTTTCATGTCGATTTTTTGTCTAGCTTCGAATTTAGTTTTCGGCCTTCTAAATATATTGTGTCATATCTGATTGAAACATTTTAAAGGTTGGAAAGTAACAAATGGGGAAAAGAAAAAGAAAAAGTGAAACACTAGAGGTGGGAGGTGGAATGACAAAATTTATAGTTAGTTTAGAAGGCAAAATGAAAAAAGTTAGACTTCGGGAGCAAAACGGATAAATGTTTAGGAGGAGTAAAATTAAGTCACTTTGAAAGTTTGGATTTTAATTTTATTTATTGAGTTTGACTCACTACAGTCTATAATATATAATATATTTATAGAAATATGAAATTTATAAATAATGATATATAATTAAACAGTTCATATTCTATTCATTTTCGAGTTGAAAGTATTGACCTTAACCAAAATTGTTTAATTTTCATGTCATGTCGTGTCAACCTGTTTACTTAAACATGTTAAAATTCCGTACTCAACCCCACTAATTTCATGTCGGGTCAGGTTGTCTACATGTGATGGTTTTTTCCAAGAGGCATTGCATCACAGGTTTGTACCAAGAGCATTAAGGAAAATACCAAGAATAGGATTTAACAATATCTAATCTGAAAAGAAAATATGTTATTTTCTAGCTAATATAGATGACATGTTCTGAGGGGTAAGATGGCAAGAGTAAGTCACGCGATCTACATGTGATTTTTGGGTTAAAAAATCATGCATTCAATGGCTTGTATGGTGAACTAGATGACTTGTACAACTTTGACCTTCTAATCGACGAGGAACATCGCCTGGTTTATTCAAGCTTCGCTGGAGAAGACAATAGAGTCTGCCAGACAGGTTGGGATCGTCGATGTTGAAAGACTCATCGGAGTGGCTATAGTTGCCTGATGTGAAGGACAAGCCGACGAAGTTTAATTGAAGGTTGTCAGAGATAACTTAAGTTATTCGGAATCGTCATCGATGCGAAAATGACAACTGGGTAGCAGCATCATGAGTGTGTGTATGCTCTTGAATGGATGAAGATGAAGAATTGTTGTGTGTGTGTGTGTGTTTTCCTGATCTAAAAATCAAAAATCAAGTTGTTTTATATTTCATGCCAGAGATTTGTCGAAGAATATCTCCAAAGGCTCGTTGGAGCTGCCAAGAACGTCGAAAACCGGCTAAACCCACATAAACTATTCATAAGGATTGATTGTGTACAAAATAACAAATTCAATTGGAAAATATGGGTAAAAGAAAATTCAGTGACTAAATATGTACAAATAAAAACACATATCACCGTTTTATGTTATCATCCTTGTTTAAATTGAATTGAGTTGGTTGAGCCGTTGAGGTACAAAACTCAGAATCGTAAGCACCCTCGCTAATTGTCTTTTACAGTTTTGTATTTTTAATAATCGAGATATATACACATTTCTTCTTTGTTGTTTAGGTAAAAAAAGCTAAATTGTGTTATTTTAAAGCATTGTCGCTATTCTTTTGGAATTTGTGAAAAAATTCATTTTTTTTGAAATATTTAACAACAATTAGGTTAAAACTTTATAAGGTTGGAGGGAATGGTAGCACTCGTAACACACTGCCACAAAGGTACTTTTATTGCAACATGTTTTTATATAGACATATAAGCTTAGCATGTAAAGATTGAAAAATATAGGGAGTGGTAGTGTGAGGACTTTAATAGGTTTTATTTTGAAAAAAATTAAGAAAATAAAAGAAAATAGCCACAACCAATCAAAACTAATCATTGCTCTTTCTCTTTCTTTCTCTCTCTGTCTCTCTCTCTCTCTCTCTCTCTCTCTCTCTCTCTCTTTCTTTCTCTCTCTCTCTATCTATCTCCTTTATGGCTTAGCGAGTGTATCTTAGCACCTCCCTTATTACATGCCAAGGGCGGTGGTTGGCTTGTGCTAGCAAGGATCTTAGCGACGCCCACTCCCAACAGCCTAAACATAATAATTAGACCTAATTCTATCATAACCATTTTGTAATTGGTTCCAAAATTCTTAAAAATTATTTTGAAAATCCAAATTAATATGGTAAAATATGATTATTTATATTGAATCATATTGATTCAAATTGTCTGTTTGTATAGGAAAAGTATAGAGAAAATGACATTGTAGTTCATCGAAATTTCACGTTCTGGTCTAAATGGTCCCCTTTTTTGCTTTACTGGGGCATAGGTTGTTTATGACCTGCCTTCTTAGTCCCTTTAATTTAAATTATCCGATAGAAGGAGCCACAAATACATATTGTCAAACCCCCAAACCGAGAACGACGGAAATGTTCGGGGACGGAGGACTTCATGTACAATATCATAACAATGCACAACAGTAAAACAAGCAACAACATCCATTGCATTAATAGAATAGTTAATACATGTATGTTCTATGAATAGTCGTATGACACCAAATATATATATATATATATATATATATATATATATATATATATATATATATATATATATATATATATATATATATATATATATATATATATAACAAAAATAAAAAAACAAGCATTAAACATGCTCCGTCTTCTCAACACTTGATCCAGTGTACCTGTCTACTGGTTCCCTTAGAATACAAGTTATTGTGAAAGAGAGAATCAAAATTTAAGTTGGTGAGTTCATAAGTATTTTAGTGTCAAGTGTTTGCATTTGTTTCATGAAAATGTTTGTATTTGACTAGTGAAAATGTTTGTATACTTCACAGAAAATCCTATATTTTCTGCATTAAATGAAAAGCAGACTTCTACCAAGACTCAACTGTTTGTATGTTCTGTTCTCTTGAAAATAGTGTAAAATATGTCACACCCCCAAACCAGAATGGTGGAACCATTCAGGGGCAGAGGATGTCATGTATAGTATCATAACATTGCACAATAGTAAAACAAGCAACAACATCATCCATTGCATTAATAATTTAATTTAATACAAGTGTGTTCTGAATGTATTTGTAGGATACTAAAAATATTTACATCAAAATAAAAGACGAGTCTTGAAAGTATATCGTCTTCTCAAAACCTGGCCATTTGTACCTGTCTACTGGTGACCTGAGAATACAAGTTATTTTGAAAGAGTAGATTAGCATTAAATCTGGTGAGTTCATAAGTATTTTAGTGTCAAATGTTTGTATAAGTTTGAAGAAAATGTTTGTAAGTGTTTGATGTAAAGTTTGTAAATGTTTGATGTAAGGTTTGTATACTTCCTAGAAAATCCTATATTTTCTACTAAAATGGAGAGGAGTCCTCTACGAAGACCCGACTGTCCTGTATATTTGTTCTTTTGTAAAAATGAGTGCTTTTCCCAAGTATATGACTATCATTACTAGAAAATAGTTTACCTTACCTTTTATGTGAGAATATCACTATACGAATGTAATGGGAAAATGACAGTGTACAGTAATGTTGTAATAAGTAACTAATGAAGCACTAACTACCTTAAAACCAATTTTTTAATTAAGGTTAAAATGTGATGTGGTTATAACCATACTGATTGACGAGTGTCTAACACGACAACCTGCTGGCGTCTAAACTGATGTGACATTTGTCACCCCTTGGCATTCCGGCCAAACTGTAGCTAACAATCGGGATGCAGGATTGTCAGTCCCATATAGATCTATACACATAATGCCTGCTCTCCCTCCAGGAGACTCTGATTACAAAACGCGACCTAAAAAAAATATATTGCTATGCTGTGAAGTAGTGGTTTCACATTAATGTTATCTTGTTCTTGTAAAAGGATGAATGTTCCTTTCTGTTCTTATTATTGTATGTACCTTTCTGTTCTTGTAATTGTATGTTCCTTTCTGTTCTTGTTATTGTATGTTCCTTTCTGTTCTTGTTATTGTGTGTTTGAACTGACTCATGTATGAACTGACTCTTGTATGTTTCATTGTTCTAGAAATACTAAGTAGTAGTTCTATAAACTATACCTATTATAGTTTACTAGTAAGCTATGCAGTTGAATAACTGATCATGTTTGTACACCCTTGCTACCCAAAGGTATTGAACTGATTGAAAGAACTTTTATATCTACACACACACATAATATATATAACTAAGATTTAAACGACACTTGGACAAACAACCGATACCCTAAGTCTACAACTAAATAAGGAACAGGAAATAAGGCGAGTTATCAGTCCTAAGCCCTCTCAACCTTATTTATATAACTATATCTATATAGACATGATTTTGACAATATATAAGTTTTTAAAAGATTTTTGTAAAACGATAAAGAGTTTATCATATAAAAAGAGTTTTAACCATTTCAATGGTTATTGATGACTTGATGTCAGTTTATAAAATGATTTGAAATAGTTTGCTTGATAACACAGTTTTGAAGTTGAAGAAATCCTTTTGTTTGGTAGTTATAAATCACATGTGATTGATACTATAACCATATTGTTTTCTACTTTTATCCCCCCCCCCCTAAAAGCATTTCAACTCATTTAAAAGTTAAGTTTAGGGGTATGAACTCACCTGTAGTGAGTGATTCGAATGAAACATCGATTAGAATGCTACGTATGCCAAGTGAAGTCTCAAGCACAACTGGTTCCTATTAAGCATATAATGACACATATATGTATATGATTAGTGTATATAAAAACTAATACAAGTGTGTGTTCTTGGTTTTCTTGGTGAAAAGATGAAGATTTGAAGATCTAAACCAAAAACATGGATTTCATGGATGAAATCAAAGAGTTTGACTTGAATAAGAATGATATCAAGTAAGAAGGGAAGAATCAGTTAGACTTTTGAAGATAAAGAAGAGTGTTCTTGATGCATGATACTTGAAAGATAAATGAGAGTTCTTGACTTGAAGATGTGAGAAATGAAGAATAATGAAGGAAATCTATACAAGTAGGAAGGGGTTTACGGCCAAGCTTGGGTTTTCAGCCGTAAACCTACCTTGGGCCGTAAACATCCCTTGATAGATGATCTTGGCTCAATTTGAAAATCATAGACTCCTTACTCATAATTTATAGCATTAAGTCCTATGTGCACGAGGCTTATAAACTCCTAGAATAACTCTTAGCAAGGCTAAAAGGTAACAAATACAAGTGTACCTTTGGATTGCATTGATTGACTTTACAAGATAGAAATTTCGGGTTGTCACATCATCCCCCCGTTAAAGGGAATTTCGTCCCGAAATAAGAGTTTAAGAAAATACAGATAACTAAGGGAAAAGATGAGAATAGCTCAGTTTCATTTGATATTAGCGCTCCTAAGTGAATTCAAGTCCTCGCTATGCATTTTAAGCAAACTTTCACTATCGGGATAGCGATCTGATTAGTCCTGACGACTTCTTTGTCTAGGATTTCTACGAATTCTGCTACAACGTTGAGGTTATCGCTTACCTCGATCAAAGCAAGTGGGATAACAAAAGTCTCGTCGGACGACCAGTTTTCAAGTTAGAGACGTGGAAAGTAGGGTGTATGCTATTGGATTTTCGAGATTGTCGGGGTCTATAAGCTACTGGGTCAATTCTAGTAAGAATTTCAAATGATCTCACATACCTTGGATTTAGTATTCCACGCTTTTCGAAGCGTATTATGCCACTCTGGGTGAGACCTTCACCTGACGAGGTCACCAACCTAGAATTCCAAGGGTTTTCTCTTATCGAAGGCGTTAGCTTTTCTGCCTGAGCCTGGGAGCTTCACGTCACTCCTTGATCTGTAATCTCTTCTTGGTAGTTTCTCAAATGAATTTTGGACCAACGAAGGTGTTGTCAGGAAATTGGACCTCTAGCTAGTTGCTTTTTGCCTACTTTAATCCAGTACAGAGAGGATATGTACTTGCGACCAAAGCGGGTTTCAAATGGAGCAACTTTAAATGTTAGCATGGTCAAGGACTCGACTAGTTGATAAGTAGGTATTCTTTTTCTACCAAAGTCTATCACATATACTCTCTGCACAGCTTCTAATGATTAAATCGTCTCTCATTCTGTCTGTTGGTTTAATGATGGTAGGCTATACATCATGACTGGCCTAGTTTCCAAAAACTTCTGAAGTAACTGCTTGAACAGGGAGATGATTCTACTCTCTCAAATGGAGATAATAGATATTGGAACACCATGTTGTCTAACTAATTTCTCGGACTCACGTCCTAGTTAACTTCTCTATTTAGCCCAATCCCTTAAAATTGTAGGAAGTGTGCGGATTTGGCTAATCTGACGACGATCACTCAAAATGGCAACCAAGTCCACCTGTTGCCTTAGTTAAGTTGATTATGAAATTCTTTGTAATCCGCTACCACTTCCACTCAGGTATCTCTGGTTGTTTGTAGTAATCATATGGGCTTTTGCTCTGAAGCTCATGATAAGGCTTATACTTAGGTCATCCACCATCACCTCGTGTATACAAGTCCTATATAATTTAGATCGACAAAATGTTCGGATGGGTGAATCTGCCCCAAGTCCACAACCAGACAAGGAACAGGAGATAGGGCGGAATCACACGTCCTAAATCTTGTTAAGTCTAAATTATATACCACTCCTGCGTAAACACCTAACATCGATTGAATAACCTAATGAGTTCTTAGTCTCTATTCTTAAATTTGGCTTGTGGTACGAGTGGTCTTTCTCGGAGATCTACTGGGTGTACTTCGAGTAGTTACTGACTTTTCAGACTTCTTTGGTGTTTTTCACTTCAAGGCTATTAATTATTGGGTAGGTTAGAAGGGCGGGGTACCCTTCGCATGGGTACTTCTGAAGTTTTGAAGTGAGAGATGATATAAGGGTTTGAGTTATGGATCGGAAGAATTTCATCTGACGGTTGATTAAGGGAAGAGTTCTTTTTACACAGCACAAAAAATTTGCATGGTAAGGACCAAGCCAAACCATGTCGGATGATGATGTCGAAACTTCTTGATGAATCGGATATTATGTTAATTGGAAGAAGAAATGATTACTAGAACAATGAACTAACCTTGGTATGATTACTACGAATCATATTTTATCAAAATTAACAAATACAACTAAACAAGGGTTCTGATAATTTGAAACAATGAACTTTAATGAAATGACCCCTACAAGGTGTCTCTATGACCGTTTGGTGTACACCAATCATGTATAATTAATTAATGCGGTTTGGAAGCGTACCAAAATTATAGCAGGGTTCTTTGATGCTTCCCCTTATTCTGGGGTCAAACTCCTACTGTTCCCACGCTATTCTTCTCTGTTCGACAATCCCTTTTGAAATGTCCTATTTCACCACAAAGGTGGCATACTGGACTGGTTCCAACATTAGTGGTTGTAGTAATGTGCCGGATCGGAATACTATAGAAACGGGTAGTATGCACGTTCTTGTTCCAGTTCTTGCAATGCATCACTCAGCAGACTCCCAGCTGATGGAAGCTTCACTCTTTGCACTTGGGTAGATTTCCAGCATACTGCCTCGCTGGGGTAGGGGTAACTGAAATATTAGTAGAAACGGTAGTAGGAGTAACAGATGTCGTGGCCGCAGAGGTTGCCTTTGGTTGTTGTCTCTTGGCTAACTTTTAAGGTGATTTGCCTTTTTTTTTATCCCAGAACATCCATTTCTTATTCTTAAATTTGAGGTTCGGAGTGCCGTTGCGAGTAGGCATTTGTTTTTGTACTTTATTATCACCTTAATTAGGATTGCCGATAACAATTCCACTACCATTTGCGTTGTTAGCGTTAAGGTGAGTCATGATAGCTGTTATGGCATTTGTGCCTGCAGCTTGAAAGGAAGCCGTATCTATCTGAAGGATTGGTGTTTTTGCCAATTGGTTGGTTTCATTTCTTCGGAGGCATGATTCTGTTACATGATAAGCAAATGAGTTGGTGAGCATTTATGGTCGGCTCTAGATGTATCCTAATCATTTATGTGAATGTAACTTTTTCGTTTTGTTATAATGTTCTCAATGATTTGACCTACATCCCTATGATGTAGTCATGGTAAGGAGTAGAAGTAAGTTTTTAGAATGGTCACAAGGTGGGTGTCATTCGAACTAAGTTATCTTTGGTTGGAGGATATCATGTTCCAACTTTCGAAAAGATTTGAAAGTAGCTCATAATAGAGTCTACATAAAATAGACTTATGAAATTTGGAGAAATAATCACTCTCAATTGAGATTTCGTGATCTGATTTATTGTTGTTAGTCATGACAGAAAAGACGATAAGCTTAAAACCCAATGTGAGTAATGTAATCACTAATTCACTAGGTTGGATTAGTTTATTAGTTATTACTATGACGAAAAAGGCACTCTAACACATCGCATGGACACGTGTGGTTTTCCCTTGAGATTAGATGTCTGTCAATAACATTGGCATTGATGTAACAAGTTCGGGAAAATGACCTTGAAGTAGGTCTTACATCAAACCAGAAATGAGAAAATTTTGACAGCATAACGAGCTAGCGAAACAGTACTTGCAAAACAGGAATATTTACAGGGAAAAGTGCTACTTAGAGCATAGATAAGAAGGATATTTCGTATACCAAAAGAAAGGATGAGTAGAGCATATCCTACTGGCGACGAGCACCTCTCGGATGAACCCTTAATTCAGCCAGCCGTTGCTCTACCTTAAGAAGGTGTCTTTCATACACTAACAGGCGTGCTCGGAGCTCTATGACTTCAGCTTGAGTTGCAGCTAGCTCTTGCTACAGAGTCTCATTGTCTCTTATAGCTCTCCCATGAGTAAATTCAATATTATGAATACGATCCGTATTGGCGCTTTTGTTCGCATCGAGCTCCACGATTTGTTGAATAGCTGTCATTCCTAGTTCAACATTACGAGCCACTCGGGGAACCAAGATGGGAAGAATTTTTTCTGTAGATCCTCCTTCACTTAGGTTGTAGAAGTTTCGCTCTCTGTTGTAGGGTAAGGGTTGACCCTGCTCACGGCTCCACTTACCCAAGTTCTCAGCCTATAAAGGCGTCAGGCCATGAAAAGTCGGACGTGGGTGGGGATTTGGGTTTGGAGCCACTAGGGGTAGATCATTGACTTTTGGCTCAGAGTCAAAATCCTCTGGGAAATTTTCTGCAAAATCGTCATCTAATGGAATTTTATGATTCTATTCTGGCTCTGCATCGATCCATCCACCATTTCCTTGGTCAGGAAAGTATAGGTCATCGGGGAGATGGAATCCAGCCATGTTATCTACGTGAGAATAAGGGAAAAAAAGAGATAGTTAAAAGACTAACTACTTAAGATAATTATAGGATGATCCTTACTAGTTACTTCAATACTTGCGTAGTGCATACCAGTCATATTAAACCAAAACATGATAGAACTTCGAATATGTGACCCTAACTCTAAGTCCACAACCAAACAAGGAAACAAGAACTAAAGCAAAGATCATAGATTCTAAGTCTATGACACCATAGTCACATATAACCTTAGCGTATCCACTCCGCAACTATTGACCTACTAATAAAGACCTTTTAGTTCTCAAATAAGTAGTTTATATTAACACAAAATACTCCTATAGTATTTTAAGTTTATGTTCTGTTCTAAAGTTCTCATTGTAGTAGTGTTGGTAAGTCTTTAGACTTGCTTCAACACCACAACCATTCTTAGGCGCATGCAAATCAGTTCTCAGAAAGTTATTGTTGATCAGGCTATATCACTCCCAGATCATATTATATGTCCCTAAGCCTACTTGTTCTGTCAAACAACCACAATACTTTTGTTATGTTCTAGTATGACACTGATCCTAGTATGAATGCATGTATGTATACTTTAGTAAGATATTTTATTAGTTAAAAAGTATAAACTCTTGGTCAGAGTATTTTTAATCCCAATGTGTTTATAGTTGTATATCTTTTATGGGTTGATATACTCAATTCACTATAAACAAAGATCTGATACCAATCTGTCACACCCCAAACTAGAATGGCGGAAACATTCGGGGGCGAAGGACGTCATGTACAGTATCATAACAATGCACAATAGTAAAACAAGCAACAACATCATCCATTGCATTAATAATATAATTTAATACAAGTGTGTTCCGAATGTATTTGTAAGACACCAAAAATATATATATCAAAATAAAAGACGAGTCTTGAAAGTACACCGTCTTCTCAAAACCTGGCCATTTGTACCTGTCTACTGGTGACCTAAGAATACAAGTTATTTTGAAAGAGTAGATCAGCATTAAATCTGGTGAGTTCATAAGTATTTTAGTGTCAAATGTTTGTATAAGTTTGAAGAAAATGTTTTTAAGTGTTTGATGTAAAGTTTGTAAATGTTTGATGTAAAGTTTGTATACTTCCTAGAAAATCCTATATTTTCTACTAAAATGGAGAGTAGTCCTCTACGAAGACCCGACTGTCCTGTATATTTGTTCTTTTGTAAAAGTGACTGTTTTTCCCAAGTATATGACTATCATTACCAGAAAATAGTTTACCTTACCTTTTATGTGAGAAGATCACTATATGAATGTAATGGGAAAATGACAGTGTATAGTAATGTTGTAATAAGTAACTAATGAAGCACTAACTACCTTAAAACCAATTTGTTTAATTAAGCTTAAAATGTGATGTGGTTATAACCACACTGATTGACGAGTGTTTAACACGACAACCTGCTGGCGTCGAAACTGATGTGACATTTTTCACACCTTGGCCTACCGGCCATACTGTAGCGAAGAGTCAGGATGCGGGATTTTCAGTCCCATATAGATCTATACACACAATGCCCGCTTTCCCTCCAGGAGACTCTGGTTAAAAAACACGACCTAAAAAATATATTGATATGCCGTGAAGTAGTGGTTTCATATTAATGTTATCTTGTTCTTGTAATAGGATGTACGTTCCTTTCTATTCTTTTTATTGTATGTTCCTTTCTGTTCTTGTAATTGTATGTTCCTTTCTATTCTTGTTATTGTATGTTCCTTTCTGTTCTTGTTATTGTATGTTCCTTTCTGTTCTTGTTATTGTGTGTTTGAACTGACTCATGTACGAACCGACTCTTGTAAGTTTCATTGTTCTAGAAATAGTAAGTAGTAGTTCTCTAAACTATACCTATTATAGTTTACTAGTAAGCTATACTGATCATGTTTGTACACCCTTGCTACCCAAAGGTATTGAACTGATTGGAAGAACTTTTATATCTACACACACACACATAATATATAACTAAGATTTAAACGACACTCAGACAAACAACCGATACCCTAAGTCCACAACTAAATAAGGAACATGAAATAAGGAGAGTTATCAGTCCTAAGCCCTCTCAACCTTATTTATATAACTATATCTATATAGACATGATTTTGACAATATATAAGTTTTTAAAAGAGTTTTGTAAAAGATAAAGAGTTTATCATATGAAAAGAGTTTTAACCATTTCAATGGTTATTGATGACTTGATGTCAGTTTATAAAATGATTTGAAATAGTTTGTTTGATAACATAGTTTTGAAGTTGAAGAAATCCTTTTGTTTGGTTGTTATACATCGCATGGGATTGATACTATAACCATATTGTGTTCTACTTGTATTCCCCCCCCCTCCATAAAAGAATTTAACATCATTTAAAAGATAAGTTTAGGGGTATGAACTCACCTGTAGTGAGTGGTTCGAATGAAAGATCGATTAGACTGCTAAGTATGCCAAGTGAAGTCTCCAGCACAGCTGGATCCTATTAAGCATATAATGACACATATATGTATATAATTAGTGTATATAACAACTAATCATGCAAGGGAACAACCTTAGGGACTAGGAGACACTTGAAATGAAGTGTTACAATCACATATGATTGTAGAAAAAGAGTGTTCACAGCCACACTATAAGTGTTTACGGCCATAGAAGAGTTTACAGCCACACATGAAGTGTTTACGGCCACACATGAAGTGTTTATGGCCCTAGGCTTGATTCTATGAAGGGCTTACAACCAAGACTTGATCTCATGAAGGGTTTACGGCCATTGGTTGAAGGGTTCACGGCCACCTTGATCTTATGAAGGTTTCATGGCCACATGAAGGGTTCACGACCGTGAACTCTTGAAGAATCATCCTTAAAAGGTGTTTGTTTCATGGGGATTCAAGAGTTTCTAATGGATAAAAAGTACATGGAAGTGATACTTACGAAATGGAAGTCTTGAACGTGTTTATGGCCCCAAGATCAAATGTGTGTTCTTGGTGAAAAGATGAAGATTTGAAGATCTAAACAAAAAACGTGGATTCCATGGATGAAATCAAAGAATCTCAGTTGAATAAAAATTATATCAAGTAAGAAGGGAAGAATCACTTACACTTTTTAAGATAAAGAAGAGTGTTCTTGATGATACTTGAGAGAGAAATGGGAGTTCTTGACTTGAAGATCTGAGAAATGAAGAATAATGAAGGAAATCTATACAAGTAGGAAGCACTACTAGAAAAACAGCCTTTGACGACGCGCAATCAATGACACTCGCTGATAGAGGGAACGTATTTGCGTGTGCCCTAAAAATTGGTGTCAGTTTTCCAAAATATGAAGCATAGAGGACACACATTTATGTGTGCCCTAAAATTAGTGTCGAACAAAAAAATTAAAAACACGGAGGGCACCTGCCATAAAAAAGCGTGTCGTGTTGAACTGTCGTTTTATAATTTTTTTCATCAACACGCGTTCTTCAACTTCTTAATTGCCAAGGGGTGAATTGTGACAACCGTCAATTTTCAGTCAAGTCAAAGTCAACTAAAGTCAACAAGTCAAACCGGTCAACTCAATTTGCCGTGAGTACTAGAGTTTACGTTATGTAATTTCTAAACAACTCTCTATTCTAATGAGAGATCATAAATCGAAAAGTGCGTACATCTAGATCTCCTTAACCTAAAAGGGTGGTACGTGGAGAGCCAAACCGATAAAACAATGTTACATACTCATCGGGAGTATGCAAAATCCTTAAACAAGGCTTAACGGGGTTTACGGACCTTGCAGTGCGAAGCCGGACACTCAAAAAGGTCACCAATGAAACCTCTCTCAATCGTTTTCACTCCATCTCTTCTTATCAGAAATCTCTCTAAGAATGTCAAATCTCTCCCACATATCTTTTTGTATGAGAAATCTCTCTAAGAATGTCAAATCTCTCCCACATATCTCTTTGTATGAGAAATCTCTCCAAGAACGTCAAATCTCTCCCAAATCTCTCTAAGAATATGAAATCTCTCCCAAATATCTCTCTGTATGTGAAATCTCTCCAAGTATGTCAAATCTCTCCCAAATCTCTCTAAGAAAGTGAAATCTCTCCCAAATATCTCTCTGTATGTGAAATCTCTCCAAGTATGTGAAATCTCTCCCAAATCTCTCTAAGAATGTGAAATCTCTCCTACATATCTCTTTGTATGAGAAATCTCTCCAAGAACGTCAAATCTCTCCCAAATCTCTCTAAGAATATGAAATCTCTCCTAAATGTCTCTCTGTATGTGAAATCTCTCCAAGTATGTCAAATCTCTCCCAAATCTCTCTGAGTATGTGGAATCTCTCTCAAATCTCTCTCGAAATCTCTCCTAACTTTCTATAATCACTCGGGGCATTCCGACCCTCGAATTTGGCGAAAACAGCCCAAAAACGGAAGTCTACGCGAAAAACGAACTTAAGGAGCCGAAACCCCTCTTAGGAACCGAAACCCCTATTAGGAACCGAAACCCCTCTGAGCCGAAGGCCGCTGAACCGAACCCGAAAGGTCCTCTCGAGCCCGAACCTCGCATGCCTCAACCGAACCCGAACGTTCGGCACCTTTCGGTTCTGACCATTTCCTCTTCTGATGACTAACCGAACCCTCCCTTCTGATGGCTTGCCGAACCTTCCCTTCTGAGGACCGAGGACCGAGCCCTCGCTTCTGACTTCGGACCGAGCTCCTCGCCCCTTCGTTTCCCTCTGTTCGTTTCCGGCTACAATCCTCAGCATAGACCGAGCCTGGGCCTAGGGACCGAACCTCGGCCTAGGACCGAGAGGTCTCGCTGGGAACTCATTTTCTCCCGGTTTTCGCGTAGTTTTGCGTTTAAGGCCCGTTTTTAATTATTTTAACGCGGGATTTTCACCCAAAATCATATTTTAACATAATAAACCCTAAATATTCACAATTTAATCATATTTTCATAAAAATCTTTATTTAAATAATAAAAGCAAGTGGGTAAAGTACAAAGAGGTGGAGTGTTGACTTTGCTTTACTTTATGACACAAGCAACCACTCCCACACCCACTCTATGACCAGCCACACCTCCCCACCTTACCTAGGTCACATCAATGTCCTTTCCACTCAATCATCACTCTTTCCCACGTTTTTGAGAGCTGAATATTCATCCTCTCTCCTCACTTCTCTCATTTGCTCTCATTTCACAAGAAGATCAAACTCTTTCCTCTCTCACTTTCTCTCTCTAGAAATTCGAGATTTCCAGGGCTGATCTTGAGTTTTTCCTCCACATTTGGTAAGCATAATCCATTCTCTTTATGATTATCTCAATTATCTCCACTCAAATCATGTATATCTTACACAAACTCCATTATAATTGTGTTAGAGCTTCGAATCTTCAAGGGATTCTTCAAGTGTTCTTGGGTTGAACACTTCTCTTCTTCAACACTTATCTACTGAAATCACTCAAGGTGAGTTCATACCCCTATATTTTCATGTTTTCTCAAGTTTTTAGGGGGGGAATACAAGTTACAACACCAAGAACATAACTACACTTTTCTAACAGCCTTCATCAGAAAAGTTCAACTCCATTCACGGACTGTTTTGGACCACTTAAACATTTTAGTTTTCAAAACTGTTTTAGGTGTAAGTAGCTCCAGTTCTTAGCTTTAAAATGACTACTTGCACATCTCCATACGATTTTTCTACAATTTATGGTGATTTTTACAAAACTGCCTATCATTTCAAACACCAATCCGGACCAGTCTGTGATTATGGACTCTTTCACCCAAGTTGGAGATCATTAAAAATCATGATAAAAATTATGAGTAAACTAGACTCATTTTAGGAACTCTCAGAATTTACGGATCTAGTTTTCGAATTCGTATGATTTTTCTATGACTTTTCAAAAACAATGTAGAAAGGTTGAAAATTTGTTAACAGCTTATAACTTTCTTAACACTTTGTATTATGTTGAGCAAAGTGTATAACGATAAGTTCTAAATATTGAATGTGTTTCCTTGTTAGTTTATCATCATAAAATGAAGCATAGTCATTCATGATAAGATTAGTCATTCTTTTAGAACACGTATATTAAGCTATAATGAGCATAGTTTATGGATTCATAGCATTAAGGCATTTTCATAAAAGAATTCTTATACATTACAAACGTTTTGGATAAACTATAATAGGTATAGTTTATGTATCATTTACTTCTCAAACTTATTTACCAAAGGATTTCGGTTTAGTTCACATAAATCTGTTAATGAATAAATTTGTGAGTCATTCCCTTCGGGTTACTTCCAAAGTAACAAAGTCAAAAAGTCATGTAAATTGTAACCAGAGTCTCTTGTAGGGAGAACGTGATAGTTGTGTATAGATCTATATTGGGTTTGACAAACCCACACCAGAGCTGCTTGACACAGCTAGACCGGCAGGTCTGTGGTGACAAGTGTCATTTAACGGCGACGCCTGAAGAACGTCGTATTACGAGGCCGTCTATGTCAAGTATGGTTATGATAGCTCACATGTGGTATTAACAATCATAAGATTTACGGGTTCTAACTTTAAATTAGCGAGTTATGTCTATTTAGCTCACTGAAATTACTTTAAGTATGGAAAAATACTTATACGCCTTCATATCAAAAAGGGTTTTATGTCGATTTAAAATCACTTTTTACATCAACAATTACATACTTTATTGTATACTTTCGGTCTTGGTATTTAAGACTACACATCATTCATTACGGGATTTTTCTCACATCAGAAAGGGTTTTATGTCGATTTAAAACCACTTTTATATCTTTAAGTATGACAAATAGTTGTTCATTTTCGGTCCTGGTATTTAGGACTACATAACTTTTGTAAGGAAAATATTGGATTTTTCTTGGTATCATACATCTCTTTACAAAGATCAATTTTCAAACTCTTACTGTCAAAAGCTTATGAACTCACCAACCTTTGTGTTGACACTTTTCAAAACTACTTGTATTCTCAGGAATTCAGTGAAACAGGAAATCAACCACGTTTTGAGGATGGGACGATAAATCGTTGAACAGTTCATTTTGTATCATAATGTAATTGATTTGAATCATGTAAACATATACTTTGGTGTAACTTTTTCAATTATATTTATGATGGTTGTATTTACTTTGAGCACTATTATACTCGTTGTTGTGATACTCTACATGAAGTCCTCCACCCCCGGACGTTTCCGCCATCCTTGGTTTGGGGGTGTGACAGGAATGAAATACCAAAAAATTGAAAACCCCACCTGATACTCTCCTCCTTCTTCTTCATATTGTGAAATCCTCTTCGATCAAAAGAAACCCTAAAAGCATTGTGTGGGTTCCTGATATGCGATTTTTAGTAAATCGATGATTGTCGTCCGCTCACAGGGCCAAGATATTAAAATCAAATGGTTAGGGTTGGTTTGTCTCCATCTCTCGTTCACTTCCATCTCCACTTTCTCTTCCATCTACAATCTCACTTCCATCACCCACCAAAAATGTCTCTTCGAATACTAGTCAGTAGTGGGAAAACCCTAGGTCCATTTTGACGACTACGCTTCGCATACGATTATGGCACCGCCACAGGAGGATTTCTGCAGATACGGTATGGTTTCCACCCCGCCGTTCGATCTGCTCTTTTTGGTGGTGTTCTGTTAGCCATTATTGAATGGGCTAGGAGCATGCTTAGTATGTTTATGAGCACTCAACAGCAGATTCCTATGATGATCGTAGAGGCGCCACAATCAGCTCCAAATATGAGTCCATGATTTGATTTTCCTAATCGAGCCTCGCAACCTGAGATAACGCCTTTATATTGGTATGGTCGCCTATTTCTGAAATACGCTGTTTCTAAATCTTTTAAATCTTCTAAACACAATTGATGCTTTATTTCTCTACACTACTCCTTGTGATTTTTGGTTGCTCTGTAACTACATAAGACAACAACCTGGTAATCTTTGAATGATTAATCACTGCCTGTTTAGGGATACTTTTTGGTGAACACCAACTGTTTGATAAAATGCCCCAATGAGCGACTCTTGTGTTTGTATGCTATATTATATATTTTGAGCAAGGAACTACACATGTTTTCATTAAACCTGAGCTAAAATGAATTTTTCTTATCTGTGAAAACACACACATACCTATATATGTTGTATATAATCATATAAAAAGCATTGTAGCTTAAAGAGACAGTTTCTTGAAAATATTTGTTTGGTTCACACAATATTGTTTATTGTTGATACATGTTTAGGTATGATTACCTTGGTGGCTATGAGCATGATATGGGTGGCAGGCCTGGCTATCCTGATGATAGGCCCCGTGGTAGGTATGGTGGGCGCTCATCTGGTGGGTACCAAGGTGGTCCATCAGGTAAGCACCAGTTGATCATCAAATATAATTGCTCAACAAAACATATAGTTTGTTTTTGGGGATAGGCTAAGTTAGATGACAACATTTAAGTTAAATACAGAAGTATTATACATAACGTTGCCCTAAACTAAATAATACATTCTGACAATCTGACTCTGTCTGAAGGCATAGAAACACTAGAATGGGACATATACTTGTTGAAGACTTCTTTTTCTGTAGGTATCAAGAATACAAATCAGAATATATATATATATATATATATATATATATATATATATATATATATATATATATATATATATATATATATATATATATATATATATATATATATATATATATATATATATATATCAACTCTGAATATCCAACACATGTTTGAATCTTGATCTTATTGTTTTATCCTATCTATAATGGCAAATCTAGATTATATGTTCTTGTCGCAGGGACCACTGGCTCAACATACTACTGTTCACAGTCAAACTCTTCCCTCAACAGTTCCGTCTAATCAGGTTTAAAACATTTTATATTATCTCATTTTTAGTATCTCTAAGGGGCTTGAAAATGGTAATCCACTAATTTTCTGAAATTTAGAAAAATAAAAATGAAATTTTTTTGAATCACCTTAACATTAGTTAAAGGTGGGAGCCAATCGGGATTTCACAAACTATTTTTGACAAAATGGTAGGTTACTTATTTTTATCAGTTGTTTATAAAACAAAACAAATACTTTCAAAAAAAGTGCATTTTTTTTCATTTATCATATATACATTCCATATCCCTTGACAAAATGGTGACTCAAGGTTGAAAGACAAGTATCACCCCACAAATTTGCTTTTTACTATTGAAAGGTGCTCCTTTTTGACTTTTGACTGATGGAATGGAATGGACCATTCTTGATGGAATGGGATTCCTTCCATTTTGTTAATTTTATTCCATAGTCATGGGATATCTTTTTTTTCATTCCATCACGGAATGGAATGAAAATCTGTATAAGCGACTTTTATGACACAATATTATTATATTACATATTTATTTTTGAAAATAACGAACAAATATTAATCTTACTTTAACTTATATGGGTTTTAACGAGTTTTATTATGTTTAATTTTCTTTAAATAAAATTACTAAAGTTAAAATGAGTTTTATTATGTTTAATTTTCTTTATATGGATTTTAACGAGTATAACGACTTTTATCACGCCTTTGAAGCAACCGCATGGAAGTAGAAAGAGCCACCAAAGATTTGATGCTGAATTCTTTGTTTTATGTAATATCATTTTGCATGAAGTGCTTCAGACTTGGAACTTTGCTTTCTATAATGTCTCCAAGGTTAATAAACTATAAAATATCACCTGTAATACTAATGTTAGATATAAATCAGGGGAAAAATGGTCATTTTAAAAATCAAATTATTACCTCCAAATAACTTCTCGATTGATGTAGCAACAACTTTGGTCACTCGGGTAGTTGGAATACTAAGAAGCTTGAAACAATCTTCAGCAATTAAAACTTTCTTAGGCTGCACAAGTTTTTCATTAGGTAAATACAAAGAATAGGTGGTAACTTTACACTTTTTTATTTGTGGTTTATTGGATATATCTTTTGGGCCTAACTTGTATTGATTTATTTTTTTTCTTCTTTATATCTCTATTTGTCAGTTTCATGCCCACTCGTATAGGGGAAATGAAAAAAATTATGGTTTGTATATTGTTCTGGTAAGACCCTATGCTTCTTAAAACCACCTAGATAATATTATTCATTTTCTGGATTAATATCTCATTGTGGCCACTTTGATTTTTTTAGTTGTTATTTCTTCTCTGTTGGATGGTTAGAGTGGAATAGATAAAGAGCAAGCCAAGAATCATATATTGAGTTGTCAGGTATATGTTCAACTTCTCAAAGTTCCAAATCCTTTTATTAATTTCATTATTTTTTTATATTCAACAAATCACATCACATGCATGTAAGGAAATATAGACAATGTGTTATGTTGTCTCACTCTTAGGTTATGATTGTTGATCTTTTTGACAGATGATTACTAATACATGTTAAGTGAAGAGAAAACTCCACCTAAAAGGAATCCACTCTTTCTTAACAGAACCCTCCAGAATGAGAATATCATTATAAAGGCTTTTTCATATCTATTTTCATTAACATATAAACATTCACAGATTTGGAACTAAGGATGATGAAATCAGTGAAAAAACTGTGGCTAATTCCGTTGACACTAAGGAAGATGTAACCAATAAAGATGCATTAAACAAGACTTTGGAACTAGAGAAACAAAGGTCCGTAGATCTTTGTGAAACAAAACTTTCACAATATCTAAATTTTCTAATTTGGAATTCCCACGATGCTTGTAATCGTTATTTAATTCTCTTCTTTTTTGTTTTCAATAAAATCAGTGAAAAAATGAGCTTGATCCTGTTGAAAGTAAGGAAGATGTAACAAATGGAAACAAAGAAATCCTTCCCAATCAGGTATCTATTGACTAGAAGGTCAACGACACCCAAAAAACACGACAAAATCTTAATAACAAAACACAAATCTTGCCCCATGTCAAAATTCTCATCTTTTGTCCCTAACAGATGTGGGAAAGATGGGATAGACACAAATTCTCGATCTCTCTCTTATGCGTTCTTGATCTCTTATGTGTGTAAATTACCATAATGCCCCTGGTAAAAATAAAATTATACCTTTAAACAAGAAGGTGTAAATGACCATAATGCCCATGGTCAAAATTCTCATTTTTTGTCACTGCCAGACGTGGGAAAGATGGGATATGGCTGGAAGGATTCATGGGTAAGGAAACCAATGGTTTAATGAGGTCCCACGGTGTAGATCATGAATTAAGTAAGTCCTGCAAATGTGATTTGATGAAATTAAAGGCGAGTAGTTGGGGTAGATGAGCAGTGGCAGATGCTGCTAGGTTCTCCTAAATGAGGTTGATGGCAAGAAGTTTAAAATTCTTAACTTCTATGGCTATAAAATATCATCTGTCATTTGTAAACGTTTACAGATGAGATTCTGTTAAAAGGTTTTGATGCATGTTTAGGTATTATTCAAATCCATGTACCAAGGGCCTAAAATTGACATATGGTCTGCTGGAGTTACTTTGCTTTATTTGATCATTGGAAGAACTCCGTTTGGTGGTGACCCTGATCAGTGAGTATCTTGATCTTCATTCTCTGCAAAACTTTATGTTTTCTTTTTGTTAAGTTTGTAAATTTGGAATTTTTTTAAGAAGAAATATAAAAGAGATTGCATAGTAAAGAGGAAGTGAAGATTTGTGGGAAGTGGCGAAGTTGCGTGACCGTGAATCATCATTTCCACTGGTATGATATAAGGGCTTTTTTTAATTTTGAATCAAACTCAACGACCAAATATGTAATATAGTCTAAACATTGTAATATTGAATTCCTTTCTATTTCATTTAAAGTAAAGTGTAATATGTTTATAACAACTAGTGTTGCTTCTTGTCATGTGTCTGAAAATCACATAGAGGCTAGGGATTATCATCTAATTTGGAGGTTAACTTGAGCTCTGCACTTGATGAACTGTTGCAGATGGATGCATCAAGTTCTCCAGGTTCTAAATTTGTGAAATCTACTATAATGGACAAGTTACATGTATGGAAAGCAGATCTGACAAAGACACTTGAAATCACAGAAACTGAAATTGATTATCTTGTGCATGAATTGAAGTCATTGGTTTCTCTAGAAGAAGTTAATGGAGCAGAAGATTCGGATGTTGGTAATGATGATTCTTAATAGGATATTATTCGCTACAGTTTCAGACTGTGTATGGTTTCATAACGTTTAGTAGAAGAAGCTCTTGTTTTTCATTCGGTTTATAAGATTTTGTTAATAAAGGATTTTGATTTTGAATAGGTACAAGGTATTCGACCAGCTTGAAGGAATTGAAGTTGCCTGGAATCATATGAGGATTGATGCTGTGATGCAGTCACCACAAGACTTGGAAAAATTATATTCAGAAGTTCATCTTTTTAGATCATTAAAACACAATAACATCATCAAGTTCTTTGATTCGTCGGTTGATCATAAGAAGAAAAATATAAATATGATAACTGAGCTCTTCACATCCGGAAGCCTTAGACAATAAGAAATAATAGATTTGATATCATATATATATATATATATATATATATATATATATATATATAATTAATGTAATAAATGATATTTTTTACTCGACTCTTAATTTGCATTTATTAGATATCGGAAGAAACATAAAATGGTTGATTTGAAAGTGATCAAGAAGTGGGTAAGACAAATTCTAAATGGTCTTCACTACCTTCACAATCAAAATCCACCTGTGATTCACAGGGATTTGAAATGTGACAACATATTTTTGAATGGGAACAATGGAAAAATCAAGATTGGTGATCTTGGATTGGCAATTGTCATGCAACAACCAACTGCCAAGAGTTTTATTGGTAAGACTAACTAAAAACAAAACATGTTCTTCAAGTGTATTATGAATTTAATGTTGTTTTTTTCACTAGGAACACCTGAATTCATGGCACCGGGGCTTTATGATGAGGAATACAATGAACTTGTTGACATATATTCTTTTAGGATGTGTTTGATGGAAATGGTGGCATTTGAGTATCCTTATAGCGAATGCAAAAATCCAGCTCAAATCTATAAGAAAGTAACCTCAGTAAGTTTTGGAAATGGTAGCTTTATTAATGGAATCAAATAAGTTAAATGATTGTTTGTTTAAAAAAACTACAGGGGATTAAACCAGGTTCTCTTAGCAAAGTGGGTGATTCTGAACTGAAGGCATTCATAGAAAAATGTCTGGTTCCAGCAACTGAAAGATCATCTGCTAGAAAGCTTCTAGAAGATCCTTTTCTGAAAGAGGCAACACCAAGATCATTGAATTTCATGATGATTTATCAATCTGTATGTTTAAACACCAAAAATGGAGTTGCTGAATTCAAGAGGATTCATCAACAAAACGAGTTCAGGTTGAAAGGGATAAAGAATGATGACAATTCGGTTTCTTTGACCTTGTAGATTGCTGACCCATGTGGTGAGAAGCTTTTTAGTTAACATTTTTTTCTAATAAATTATTAAGATAAAAAAAAGAAATTAAGCGATTGGACTTGCAACGGGACCATAACTGATTACAGTAAGACAAGGTTTGAAACTCATCTCTTGAATTTTATAAAATTGTAAATGTGGTGCAAGGGTAGTTCTAAATATTTGCATCTGGTTTCAGGGGTTACTCAAGGAAAATGCAAATGGTAGCAAATACTGGGCATATGGAGGTGACTTTGGAGATACACCAAATGACTTAAATTTCTGCTTAAATGGTCTCATATGGCCTAATCGGACTCCTCATCCTGCTCTAAATGGTGATTACTCTAATTTTTTTTGCTTAGTATTTAGGTTTTTGTTTAGTTATTTCCAACAAAAATGTTTCCATGATGAATCTTTTGGTAGAGACAATGTATAAGAATTACTTCATTGAGCTAATTATGATGCGATCCTTTGTTTATTTGCTTTCAGAGGTCAAGTATTTCTATCAACCAATTAAAATTCCGTTCACCAATGGCGTAATTAAGGTATCAATATCATCACTCTTACTTATTTGTCTATATCATTTTCTTGAAAATGTTTATGTTGCGTATTATATATTCATATGTCTAGTTGTGCTTTCTATATAGCAAATATTAACCTTGGTGTTTGCGTTTTTTTTTTCATAGATTACAAAAAAAACAATTTCTTTCAAACAACAGAATATCTAGAGTTTAATTGGGTGATTGAAGGTGATGGATGTAAACTTGATTCTGGAACTCTCAATCTACCAACATTAGAGTTTAATTGGGTGATTGAAGGTGATTTTGGTTCTTGTAACGAGACTCAAGATATCATATTTTGGCATGGCTAGAAACTTTGGAGGAAACGAGACTCAAGCAAAAGTAAACACATAGAGAGTTGTTGGCACATAGTAAGCTAGATGATGCAATTGTATATAAATGAGTTCATTTTTACAACATTTACTCACTTTTGGAATAATTATTTGTATTTGACATATTAGTGAAATGAATTATTTTGTTATTTATGGTATTTTATTTTGTATTATGAGATTTTTAATGTATTATTTAATTTGAAAATTAGTAAATCTGTAAATAATATTTTTTAAAACATTTAAAATTATGATACGAAAAAATGTGTGTCATCTTCATTTATGACATGGCCTTTCTTGACAGGGGCTTTCTTGATACACATTGCATGTCATTAACACGCGTGTCGTAAGGTTACGACACGTGAATGCGTGTCGTCTTCCTTTATGACAGAGCCTTCCTTGATACGCATTGCGTGTCGTAAACGCGCGTCGTAATTGTGCGTCGTAAATGAGCGTCGTAAATGTGCGTCATCTATAGACGACGCGCAAAAGCGTGTCGTCTCTCTTTATGACAGGGCCTTCCTTGATGCGCACTTGCGCGTCATCTGAACCTTTTACGACGCGCAATGAGCGTCGTAAAAGGCTGTTTTTCTAGTAGTGAAGGGGTTTACGACCAAGCTTGGGTTTACGGCTATAAACCTACCTTGGGCAGTAAACATCCGTTGATGGATGATCTTGGCTCAATTTGAAAATCATAGATTCCTTACTCACAATTCATAGCATTAAGTCCTAAGTGCACGAAGCTTATAAACTCCTAGAATAACTCTTAGCAAGGCTAAATGGTAACAAATACAATTCTGCCTTTGGATTGCATTGATTGACTTTACAAGATAGAAATTTCAGGTTGTCACAAAATGTATGTTTGTACTTGAAATAGTATAAATGTATGTTTTCCATATTTGTAAAACTAGCTTTACTCAAAAAATAGTATGCATTTCTCATGTGAGAATATCACTGTATGAATGTACTGGAAAAATGAAGATTTACAGTAGTATTGTATAAAATACACTACTGATGCATTAACAACCTTCAAAACCAAACTGGTTAATAAAGGTTAAAATATGATAAGGTTGTAACCATGCTTGATAGACTAGTATAAAACATGACGTTCTTCAGGCATCGAAAATGATATGACATTTGTCACCCGTAGACCTACAGGTCCCACTATAGCTAGCAGCAAGGTGTGGGATGGTCAATCCCGTATACATGTATACACAAACTCACGCTCTCCCTCCAGGAGACCCTGGTTACAGAACGTGACATAGCAAGAATATTGTTATGCCATGAAATAGTATCTCAAATTTTAGTTATCTTGTTCTTGTTATAGTATGTAAGTTCCTTCTTGTTCTTGTAAATGAATAGTATACTTTGTAATGAATAGTAATAGTATGTATGTATTGACTCATTTATTGTTTCTCTGTTCTAGAAATAGTATGTAGTGATCCTCTAAACTATAACTATTATAGTTTACTAGTATGTTTGTTTGAACTGATACTGATTTGTAGAAAAGACTCAATTGGCCAACATATGCAACCGAGTTAAGTATGTTCCTAGAAAATGGGGTTTAATATTCATGTCTATATTTAGCAAGTATAACTATGATTTAACCGATAGTCAGACTAGTGATCCTACCGTAAGCCCACAACCAAACAAGGAACAGGAGTAAAGGTATTTAGCAATAGTCCTAAGTCCGTTAAAGCGTACTTATACATAAATATGTACATGAATATGATTTTGATATAAATAGAAATCTAAAAATAGTTTTAAAAGAGTTTTAAATTGATTCTAACAACATTTAAGCATAAGAAATCCTTTTTGTTTGTTTGTTTCCACATGTAAACGATTAACACAATTATATTGTGTTCTACTTGTATTTCCCCCCCCCCCCCCCCCACCCACCCATAAGAGCATTTTAAAAAGGTAAATTGTAAGGGTATGTGTAACATCCCAATTTTCGAGTCCAAAAAATTTCGTTTGTAATTAAGTAAATTATATATTCGTTTACTAAAAACATTGTCAATATCATATCAACCCATAAACCATCAGGAATAAGTCTAAAAATCACAACATCGAACAATAGTATAAATCAAAGCACAACCCTAGAAAACTCAATGTGGAATCAAATGTGTGTGTGATGCGTTGTTACGTTGCCGGCTCCTTCCCCTTGGATGAAGAGATACCTGAAACCAAAACTGAAACTATAAGCACAAAGCTTCGTGAGTTCCCCCATCATACCACATACCATATAATTACATAGCATACATACCGCCGGGCATTTCTGGGGTGCCCGACCTACCCATGTCAAGCCATTCTGGGGTGCTGACCTACCCATGTCAAGCCATTATGGGGTACTGACCTACCCATGTCAGGTCGTTCTGGGGTGCCGACTACCCTCCAGTCAATCTCAACCGGCATCGGGGACTATTTCGCCCCTACCTCTATCATACAATAACAAAATATAATCATACGGTCAGGTATATCTGGGGTACTGACCTACCCTTCGATGCTAACGACCAAGTCAGGGAAAAGCTATTCCCTGCTACTACCACTAACTCACATAGCATATCACATAAGCATATCTCATAAGCATATCTCTTAAGCATATCTCATAAGCGTATCACATAAGCATACCAAGATAATTATCACAAAGATAATTATCTACCAATTACTCTTGTTGGTGGGCCGACATTGTGGCCTTAGACCCACCCCTACTGGAAGGTAACTCACATCGATGTCGTGTAGCGTCTGCACTATCCTCGGTGTGAAATTTGGCTCTCCTCGACTCTTCAATCCCTACACGACAACCCTTCTATGTTATCAATTTGTACCCACAACCCCTACAAGGGTCAACTTGAATCCAAGTCAAAGTCAAAGTCAAAGTCAAACCTTGGTCAAGTCAACTCTTTGGTTGACCAGAATCGCCGAGTTGGTCCGCCAACTCGCCGAGTCTCTTCGTCCACATAATACTACAAACCCGTCCCCACTAGTCGAGTCTAGCAAGAGCTCGACGAGTTCACCTTCAACAACACTTCAGTCAATCTTTAACCGACTCGGCGAGTTCTTCCTTGAATTCATCGAGTTCATCTTCAGCATATGAATGCATCCAACTTATGACTCGCCGAGTTGTAAGAAAAACTCGTCGATCCCATCTTCGAATATTGGGAGATTGTCTTGGACTCTCCGTGTATGTTCTAGCACTCGTCGAGTCCCATGATTCCCAGGTCCCTTAAGAGTGTAAACAACTGGGGAACCTTCCACACTATCATCTGGTCCTTCGACAGAAGGGATTTGGTGGTCATTACACCCCGACTCGCCGAGTCCACCTTTGACCATTACTATACAGTCGATTTGAATGGGTTTTAACACATCAAAACTATATATCTGGGCTCCTAATGTCCATTTTACATGTAAAGTCTCAAGCTTGGTGCACATGCATGGGATCGTTGGCTCAAAAAGCCATAAAAGATGGTATACAAGATGCATGGGGTGTTTTGGAAACATAGTTGGCATCTTTATGCCATAAAGACCCCGAGTGGCCCCAGATCTGAAGTCATAACTTCGTATTCCACTTCACAACCCGAAAATTGCTTAGAAAGCCCTAAATATACCAAGATCCAAGCCCTAAAGATGATTATTTACATGGAAGATCAAGATTGGAGCTTTTTACCTTAAATGAGCTGGAAATGGAACACAATCTCTGGATCTCCAAGCTCCCACTTGAACTCCCAAGATCCTTTCCTCTTCTCAAGCTTCATAAACCACCAAAATGCGCAAAACGACCTTAGAGCACTCAAACAAGGCTAGGATTTCGAGTTAGGGTTTGCTCTGGACAATGGGGGTTGGGTTGAGGGGTTATGATGTGTTTAAATAGGGTGCAAACCCTCAATTTAGGGTTTCACTCAAACATCGTCTACTCGCCGATTCGGTCTCCCGACTCATCGAGTAGACTACTTAAACTTCTTGCGGATCACGACTCTACTTAACGAGTTGGGCCTCCAACTCGTCGAGTCCCAGAGGAAAACATTATAAATACTTGAATTAAAGGCATACCAGGAATCGAGTGTTACAATATGAACTCACCTTAAGTGAGTGATTCGATTGAATGTTCAATATAGGATGATTGTTTCTACAAGTTAGCTCCCGGGACAAAACCAAGTCCTAAATAGTAACTCATGCGATATATTGGCATGAAATTAGTGAATATAACCTCTAAGGTGTTAAGGAAATAACCTAGGATGTAAGGAATTCTAACAAAAGAAGTGATAGAATCGAAACCAAGTGACTGATTGGAGTTCACGACTGGGCTTCGGTGTTTACGGCCGTAAATGGTTCACGACCACTTGAGGATTCAAGCGTTTTTGGCTGTAAACTCAAATATGTGATCTTGGTGTTCTAGGTGAAACCAAGGAGATTCAAGGGTTTACAACTAATTGTTCTTGAGGAAATGAAGAATACATTAAAATCCAAGCAAGATCCTAAGAAGATTCGAAGGATGAAGAATGATCTTTAAGAGAGAAAGGGTGTTTACAGTTGGGTGTTCTTGAGAGAGAAGGGATGTGTTTTCGGTTGGAAATGAAGAAGTGAGGAGGTTTTCGACTCCCGTTATATATATATATATATATATATATATATATATATATATATATATATATATATATATATATATATATATATATATATATATATATATATATATATATATATAGGACCGAAAATGTGATGGGACACATCATTGGTTCTCGCACCAAAGGGATAATACCGGAGTTTGCGGTTTTCGGCCGTAAACCGAGGGTTTTCGGTCCGAAGAGTGCCATCGGCTGCAAACCGTTTGCGGCTGCGAACAGTTTGCGGTCCGAAGTCTTAGGCTATGCGAGGGCTTTCTATATAATTCACTTCTAATTCAAGCAACACTTTTGAATACAATGTCTATACACCTATAACTCATTAATCTAACCATATTATGATAATTAGAGAAATAAGGTTGACCTTTATTGGATAAGTTTGACTTCAGATGACCAAGTTTGACTTTTACAAGATTGAAATTACGGGTTGTCACATCATCTCCCTGTTAGAGGGAATTTCATCCCGAAATTAAGTCTAAGAGATACACATGGACTAAGGGAAAAGATGAGGATACTTATGTTTCAATTGATCCTCCCGCTCCCAAGTGAATTCAGGTCCTCGCTTTGCGTTCCAGCGAACCTTCACTATCGGAATACAACTTTGTTTGGTTTGTTTGACTTCCCTATCCATGATCTCTACCGGTTCTTCCACGAAGTTGAGACTCTCATTGATCTCGATTTCATCGAGTGGGATAACAAGAGTCTCATAAGATACACACTTATTTAGGTTCGATACGTGGAAGGTAGGGTGTACGTTGCTAAGTTCTTGAGGTAGTCGGAGTTTGTAAGCTATATGGACGATCCTTGCGAGAATCTCGAAAGGCCTAATGTACATTGGATTTAGCTTACCACGCTTTCTGAAGCCTATCAAGCCATTCCACAGTGAGACCTTCAATAGAACAAGGTCACTAACCTGAAATTCCAAAGGTTTCCATCTTTTGTCAGCGTAGCTTTTATGTCGGTATCTAGAGGCTTTCAATCATTCAAGAATCCAAACAATCTTCTATGTCGTTTCCCGAATGATTTCCGGACCTGTGAGAGTGTTGTTAGGAACTTGTTCTTTAGCTAGTTGTGTTTCACCCATCACAGAGGGGATCTGCACTTCCGTCCATAGAGAGGTTCAAATGGAGCAACTTTGATACTGGTATGGTAGGTGTTGTTGTATGCAAACTCAACCAATGGAAAATAGATATCCTATGCTTTACCAAAGTCGATCACACAAGATCTCATCATGTCTTCTAACGTTTGTATCACCCTTTCACTCTGTCCATCAATTTTTGGGTGATAGGCTGTACTCATGTCTAACCTAGTCCCCAGGGATTTTTGTAGCAACTGCCAGAATCTTGAAGTGAATCTACTATCTCAATCATAGATGATAGATATGGGAACACCATGCAGTCATACTATCTCCCTAATGTATGTTATGTTCATTTTCTCCATCTTGTCAGTTTCTTTGATTGGCAGGAAGTGTGTGAACTTAGTTAACCTGTCTACGATCACCCAAATGGTATCGAGACCACCAGTTGTCTTGGGCAACTTGGTTATGAAATCCATTGTAATCCGCTCCCACTTCCACTCAGGTATCTCTGGTTATTGTACTAAACCTAAAGGATTTTGGTATTCGACCTTAACCTTGGTGCAAGTAAGACACTTGCCCACGAAGGTAGCAATTTCTGGTTTCATGTTAGGCCACCAATATAACTTTTTGAGATCCAGATACATCATATCTAAACCTGGATGAATGGAGTATCGAGTATTGTGCACCTTATTCATGACAATGTCTCTAAAACCACCAAGTTTCGGTGTCCAGATCAGATCCATGATGTATAATGCTCCGTCACCCTTGACTTCTAGGTTTTCATCCATCTTTCTCAGGGTTTCACCTGCCACATTTTCAGGTTTCAAGGCTTCCTGTTAAGCCTCCTTAATTTTTGTGGACAAATGTGAATGGATTGTCATAGTTAATGCCTTGACTCTACGACCTGAGTATTCTTTATGACTTAGGGTGTCAACTACTACATTGGCTTTACCAGGATGATAATGAATTTCACATTTGTAGTCATTTAGTAGCTCAACCCACCGTCGTTGTCTCATGTTGAGCTCCTTCTGATCAAATATGTGTTGAAGGCTTTTGTGGTCTGTAAAAGAAAGTGCTTTCTGTACCATACAAGTAGTGTCTCCAGATCTTCAAAGCAAATACCACTGCTCCTAACTCAAGATCATGTGTAGTGTAGTTGACTTCGTGTGTCTTAAGTTGTCTTGAGGTATAGGCGATGACCTTTCCCCGTTGCATAAGAACACATCCAAATGACCAAGCCCTTGGTTGGATGCATCGCAGTATACCACAAAATCTTCTATCGCTTCTGGGAGGGATAATATCAATGCAAGGCATAAGGCTTGCTTCAGCGTTTGAAAAGCCTTTTCTTGTTTCTCTTCCCAGTCAAAGGTTATACCTTTCAGGGTCAATGTATTAAGTGGTTTCGCGATCCTTGAGAAGTTCTATATGAATCTGCGATAATAGACGGCGAGGCCTAAAAATTGACGAATTTCTGTAGGCGTCCTTGGTGCCAACCAGTTCTCGATGGCTTTGATTTTGGAAGGGTCCATGTGAATTCCCTCTTCGCTAACCATGTGACCCAAGAATTCGACTCTTCGAATCCAAAATTCGCATTTAGAGAACTTCGCATAAAGTTTCTCTGCTCGTAGTGTTTCCACGATCTGTCGTAAGTCTTTACTATGTTCCTCCTTACTGCATGAATAGATAAGTATATCATCGATGGAAACTATCACATATTATCTCCGTAAGGATGGCACACCCAATTCATTAAGTCCATGAACACCACCGGTGCATTGGTCAATCTGAAAGGCATCACTACAAACTCGTAGTGACCATAACGAGTTCGGAAGACAATTTTGGGAACATTTTTTCTAACACTCGTAGCTGGTGATACTCGGATCTCAGGTCAATATTTGAAAAGTAGCTTTCCCCTTGAAGTTGGTCGAACAAATCGTCTATACGTGGCAGAGGGTATCGGTTCTTAACGGTAAGTTTGTTTAGCTCTCGATAGTCGATGCACATACGGAATGATCCGTCTTTCTTCTTTACGAAAAAGATTGGTGCTCCCCGGGGTGAGAAGCTTGGTCTAATAAATCCCTTGCTGAGTAGTTCGTTCAGTTGACCGAATAGTTCCTGCATCTCAGCTAGTGCTAGTCGGTATGGCAGATTGGATACATGGGTAGCTCTTGGAATTAATTTGATTATGAACTCGACTTGACGTTGTGGTGGCAATCCTGGAAGTGCTTCAGGAAATATGTCGGGAAAGTCGCAGACTTCTGGATTGTTCTTTATGTCATACACCTTTCACATCAACCACGTGAGCAAGGAACGCATGATATTCCTTTTGTAAGGACTTCTGGGCTTGAATACTTGAGATGTTTTGAAGGTTCGTGCCTGGTTTGTCACCATAGATAGCTAGAGTTTCGCTATTTGGCAGATTAAGATGAACGACTTACTCAAAACCTAGGATGTCAGCACGATGAAGACTCAACCAATCCATGCCAATAATGACGTCAAAACTTTTAATTGAGACAAGCATGAGGTCGATTTGAAATGAATAGCTATCTAGAGTGAGGGTATATCCTGTGTATATATCGTTAGTGTTCTCAGTCCTCCCATTAGCCATTTCTACGGTGAACATTTCTTTTAGTGCTTGTGGTTGTTGTTTAAGTAAGTGTGCAAATTTTTGATTCACGAAACTCCTCTCCGCTCCATTATCAAATAGTATGCATGCATAAGAGTTATTGAGGAGAAATGTACCCGTGACCACTGTCAGGTCTGCCACGGCTTCCTCATGGACAATAGCCAAGACACTTCCCACTCCGCCAGTATTCCCCGCATTTGGGCAGTTCCGTTTGTAGTGTCTAACTTCACCGTACCCATAGCAGGCTTGACCTGCTCCAGTACCAGGGACCTGGGAGATTGGTCTTGCCGATGCCTTACAGAAACGGGCAGTGTGCCCCTTCCCGTTTCAGTTAGCACATTGCATCTCCCGGCAGGGTCCATTATGATGTAAGTTGCACTTGCTGCATTTTGGCAGACTCCCAGCGTATTTCTTTGTTGGTGCAAGGATGGCAGGGGTTGTTGCGGCATGAACAACCATAATCTATTGGTTATTGACAAAGTTCTATGCTGATTGGTTCTTCTTCTTGTCCCAAAACTTCCTCTTGTTATCGGTTGCTTTGGTCGGTTCTGGGACAGCAGGGGTAGCTGCTTGAGGACAGACTCCATAGTCAATGAGTCTCTGTGCCAATCTCTTGGCACTGTCGAATCTAGAGGGGTTGGAAGACAACACGTTCCCCTGAAATGGATGTACTAGTCCCCAGATACACCTCTCGATCTTTTTGCCCTCCGTGGGGACCATCCCTGGACATTGAGCTACCAGATCACTGAATCTAGTCGTGTAGGCTACTATGTCAGAACCTTTCATAGTAAGGCTCCAAAGTTTCTGTTCAAGTTTCTGAACTTCGCCCCTCGGGCAGTATTCCCTTATCATAAGATCATTCAGTGTCTCCCAGCCCATCGCATAAGCCACCATGAGAGTAAGTATGAAGGGTCTAATTAGTGGTTTGGTCTAGGCTTTCTATGTAATAGGTTCTTTTGAGTCAATTGATAGCTTTTGGTAGATTGTGTGTAGTTTACGACCCGATAATGAGTTTACGGCCGTAAGCCTGTTTATGGCCGTAAACCCAAGGCCGGCCCAGGTCCAGTATAAATAGAGGTGTGCTAGGTCTTTTGTCAATTGTTGATGCCTCAAAGTTCACGGCTGCTGTAAACACAAGTTGTACCAGACGTTATTCCTAATAGAAAAGCGTGTGCAAGCTTGTTCATTCTCAATTCTACTTGTTCTTTATTGTTAATTGATTGTGTTTTCTAATTGATCACTGGTAAGATCCGTTTCAGGACCTTACAATTGGTATCAGAGCAAAACTAGTGTCAAAGGCATCCTACAATTGGATTTTTGACCGTGTTCTTATTTATTTGCGACTAAAGTTGGTGTTTTCTGCGAAAGGGTTTCAAGCTTCATTCAAAACTGTGTTTTTCTCAAGTTTATGGGAGATTACGGCCATAGCTTACGGCCATAAACTTAGATTACGGCCGCAAACTCCCATCAATTCTTGAACCGTGAACTTGGTTCTTGGGCCGTGAATAAGGATTTTTCATGAACTAGAAACTTAGATTCTTGGACCGTGAACTTAGACCGGAAACACCTTACGACCGTAAACTCCGGACCGTGAACAGAGTTTACGACCGCAAACTCCTCTCTGACCGTGAACATAGTTTACAGTCACAAACCTACTTTGACTGTGAACTTGTGTTTGACCAGAAACTTAATTTATTCTTAAATAATTTAATTTCTATTCATATGAATTTAATATTAATGGATTCTCAAAGTCAAACACACCACCACGAGCTGGACTCTGTAATCGGTACAACCACTCGAATTCCTAAATTGTTGTCCGCTGAAGGTTTCCCTGAATGGAAGTACAGGATTGAAAATTACATCAAGATGAAGGACTTTAAAATCTGGAGAAGCATCATAAAATATCCTGTCAGAATAACCACCACTGTTGCAGGGCAAGTGGTTGACAAGAAGATTGAGAATTACACAGATGAAGACTTTGAGAAGGTTGAAGAGCAAGAAAGGGCTTTGGCCACTCTTACCATCGCCCTATCTCCGGACATAGCCAAAGGTTTTAGGGAGTAGACGTCTGCTAAGGCTTTGTGGGAAGCCCTAATCGAGGTTTATGAAGGGAATGAAGACATGAAGGAGAGTCACCAAGATATGCTGCGACAACGGTTTATGTTGGGTCAAAATATGGTTTATACTTTACTTTTCTGGGCAGTTGTATTTTTTTGTAATATTTTATGAATTTATCATCTAGTTTACGGCTGAGTTTACCGCCGTAAACACCTTATGGCCGTAAACTCATTTACGGCCCATTTGTTTCCGGCCCATGTTCCCTAGTATAAATAGAGGTGTTAAGGTGAGGAGTAGAGATTGATGAACCCTAGAGAGTTTTCGGCCAGAGAGAATAAGGAGCGTATGTGTGTGAATCTTTTGTATCTGGAGATTTAATTCATATCAATACATTAAAGATTCATATTATTCTTCTTCTCCTTCTCTTCTATTTTCATGTGACATCATCCGTTTGATTGGGATTCCGCACCATCAAACGGATTTGACTGATACACGGGCAGATTAGGGACTTACAATTGGTATCAGAGCCTGGTTGTATCAGTCAAAAGGATTTATTGTTTCATCCAAAAATCGAAGATTTTGTGTTCTCGGTCCAAGCTTACGGCCGTAAACACTGAGTTCACGGCCGCAAACCAGTCAAATTCATCAACCGTGAAGTCTAGATTCTTGGGCCGTAAACTCTATTTTGGAGCATTATTTGATCTTATTTTCAAAATATTTTTGCGTTTTTGGATAGATCTCGCAAAAATAAGGGGGGTTTGTTCTTCGTGTTTTTCATAAAAAATGGTTTTTGATCGAGTTTTGGAGCTTTAAAGTCGAAAAATCGCTGTTTTTCACGTAATCGTTGAAGGGTTTTCGGCAGGAGCTTACTGCCGGAAACAGTTCAGGGCCGGCGGCGGGGTTCGCGTTTGCGGCTAGGGTTCGGTAGCTTGCGGATCGATTGTGTGCGGCTCGGCTTGGACGGCTGGGTTATTCAGAGTTCAGCAGAGCATTCAGCAGTGTTTCTTTCTCGTTCAACAGCTCAAAAATTTAGGAAAGATTTCGGGGGTGCAGGGGATCGAACCTGCGACCTCTACTTCAACAGCCAAGCCCCTTACCATCTCGGCTAGCCAACCTCTTGTGACTTAAGTCCGAAATATTAAACTTAAACACTTCCAGTCGCATCCAACTTTCACATTCTTATCATTATCAGCCCAAAATTGATTTTTCTTTAATTTTAAATTCTTTTTTCATCCAAAATTAAAATAATAACTATAAATAAATTAAATTAAAATTAGTAAATAAAATTATATTTTAATTTTTTTTACTTTTGACCTTAAATTTGGACTTTGACTTTCAAGTTTGACCTTTGACTTTCAAGTTTGACCTTTGACTTTAAACTTTGACTTTTTCGTTTAACTTTTAAAATTTCAAATTTAGCTTTTCGGTTTGACTTTTTCATGTTTGACTTTTGAGTTTGATTTTTTTTTTATTTTGACTTTTAAGTTTTATTTTAGCTTCTAGTTGTGTTTTTTAATTGATTTTAAGGTCTACGAGGGTCTTGAAAACATGACAGAGAGTCGTCAAGATATGTTAAGACAAAATTTCAACATTTTTGATTATATCCCTCGAGAAACCCTCGAAACTCAGTTGCAGCGATTTACTACACTTATTACCGAGATGAATATAGCTGGGATCTTCTTGTCTAAATCTGAGACAAACAAAAAGCTATTGAATTCACTTCCAAAATCGTAGGATATGGACGTGGCTGACATCAAGAAGACAAAAGATCTCAACCGTCTTAGCTGGCTGATATAATTGAAGAACTTAACGCTTTGAATTGTCGAAAAACTATGAGTTCAGCAAACCTTCCGGTCAATGAAGTGTCGTGTTCTCATTCATGTGAAGTTTTATGTTCTCAATCATGTGAAGATACGATTAAATTTCTTCGGGAACGAATTGATTTATTAAAAGGGGAAGTTGAGGACCTGAGATACAAAGGATATCAACTTAGGAAAGGATAGAAACCCCTGAAGGCTGAGTTAGAAGCAAAAACCAAGGACTTTAGGAAACTTCAGGAAGAGTATAGCAACAAGTGTGAAAATTATGATTATGTTAAGAGACAACTTGTTGCTGTAACTAAAGAACTTGACGCTTTAAAAATCAAGTGTGGAAAAACTGATGTCAGTTTCAAAAATTATACTGCGTCAAGTCAGACAGTCGAGTCCTTATATGAAACCCAGTTAAGATTCAAAGAAAATCAAAACAAATGTCTAGGGTATGATAGTGTACCTCCTCCTTATAATCATAACTACACATCGATCCCTATAACACAGGACGAAACTGACAGGGAGCCACATCTTCGATATGGCAAACGAGCTGGATTTGTGTCAGGAGGAGTTATTAATATTGAAGATACTAATGTTGCTACTTCTTGTGTAGGCAAAGTAACAGAGGATGAGAACAAGGAGAGTTCTTCTGAACAAACAAACAACCCTTTGAACTCTGAATCTGTTGCTTCTAATCAACTTGTCGTTGGTAAATACAGGCCACCATTTCAAGCTAAACAGAGTGTCTAATGCAACTGTGCGTGTGGGAAAAGCAAGAGACAAGGCAAGGATACGCCACCAGGGGCAGAAAGAAATAACTTTACAGGGAATAAAAAGACATGTTTTCACTGTGGAACACCTGGACACATTGCCCGAAACTGTCCAAATCGCGCATATGTTCCCTACTATACACAAGGATGGCAGAACGCGCCAAGAGGGAGATACTCCAAAAGAAACCCCTCAAGGTCACGTTCAGACCATGATGACTGGAATGCGCACAAGGCCAAGCATCCGAATCCCAAGGGCAAGAAGGAAATGTCAGCCAACAAGCCCAGTTCAAGAGATGCTTATGTGAAGCCAAGACCGGTTAGGTCAAAGTCATCTCGGCAGTCGGCTTCAAGTTCCAAAGCAAGTACTAAGCCACCCATCAGATTGAAAAAGAAATGGGTTAAACCCAACTACAAATGGGTTCCAAAGGCTCACTCTCCCAAATCAACTAATGACTCTAATATTTCTTCATCTTCTGTTTGTGATAAGCAAGATATGTCATGGGAGAGAGTACCCTACATTGATGACAAAGGTCGACCCAGTTTCAAAATGGGTTGGGTTCCAAAGACCAACTGATCTTGCTCTGTGCTGGAGCAGCTATGGTGGCATATCATTAGACTTCAGTTTGTTGGTAGTGGCTGCTCCTGGCATATGATTGGGGACATCTCTCAACTGCACAACACTCAGAACATTATTTGAGAGTATGTGTCCGTTGCGGGAAGGGAAGAAAAGAAGGGATCACATGGGGTTAGTGCTTAATGACATGAAGAATTTTCGGATTTGTTCAAAGATTATGCGTGCTGTTCTCAGACCTTTTGAATGCAGATTCAATCGGTGAATTACGGTTTGTGTTTTCTTCTCTATACTCCTGTGTTTTTCTTAAGCTGATTCGCTTTAAAGACTAATTTTTGTTTTCGGATAGTTTAAATTTGCGCATTTACTTTCGTTTCTCTCCTATGCACAAATTTAGGGGGAGAAATAAAAACAAAACAAAAATTAGAAAATTTAAAAAAAATCCAAAAACATTACAAAATCAAAAAAAAATGGTGTAAATGAAATGTGCTTGAGGGAGATTTTTTGGGAAGTGATATTATTAAGTGATAACAGGCAACCTGAGTCTGCGTAACGTACCCAAAGTTGAAGGGTCTATGCTCTGGTTTGATGCGTCGGTAGGCACGAAAAATTTTAAAATGGACTTGACTAGGGAGAGTTGAACTTAGGAAATTTATAGACTTGACAAATCTTGAACTAGTTAGATTCATTCAGCCTGACAATACGATGCTCGGATAGGTTGAGCAGGGAGATATATATATGGGAATCTACTCGTCACATTAATTGAACCTGTACTTGGAACTGTGGTTTAACTTTTCCTCGATGTGCGGATTCTGTCCTTAATTCCGGTTGGATGGGGCGACTGGTAAATTCCGATAAATTAGGTCTGTAGAATATCATTTTCTTTTTTTCCGTCTGTTAGCCATATGTTGTCTCCTTTACGCGACTTCTAATCCGACCTGGTACACAACATATGCAACATATATATATATATATATATATATATATATATATATATATATATATATATATATATATATGTGTGTGTGTGTGTGTGTGTGTATGTGTGTGTGTGTGTGAAATACTTCTTATCTATTAGCCATATGCTTTCTCCTTTGCGCGACTTCTAATCCGACCTGGTACACAGCATATGTAACCTTCTTCTTCTCAACCCCTTTGAAAGTAGTTAGCAATAGAATTCTGAATCTCTTCTCTCTCTGAATGGTTGTCTGCTCACCCGGTGTAAGGAGTACTCTGGAAGTTCTTGATGGTTGGGGCATATCAGGAAGCGGGAAACACGTTCCGGTACAATTACAATTGAACACTCAAAGATTTTCTATAGATCTCGCTGCTCAATTTAGGTGGACAACAATATCCCTGGTCGTCGTCAGATGAATGGTCATTAAGATATAATATCTAAGAAATTAGGATCAGATATAATTTTTTAGGATTTTAAGTTCACCCTGTCTTGTAACAAATAGTATGTCCTAAATCTATCACAAATATTTCGTGTTTTAGTGGACAACAATACCGACGATCGACCAGACAAAGATGTGAATATAGAAGGTACCGACAAGCGGATAAAGGTTGTCTAAAAACTTTGATCCTAAATCTCTCTTAAAGTTAGATATTTTTTTGTTTTTTGTTGAATTTGTCATAGTTTCTTCTAATTTAAATATTAGGGGAGAATTAAAAATTAAAAATAATAAAAAAAAAATCAGAAAAATTCAAAAATCAAAGAAAAATCAGAAAAATTAAAAAAATCCAAAAATAGTGTTATTTCTGTTTTATTTATTGTTCAGAAAAATCAAAAATCCAAAAATATTTTTGTTTCTGTTTTAATTTGTGTGCTAAGTTTCTTTTAGTTTTGTTTTGTCTTAAAAAGTGATTTCAGGTATAGATAAGACTCATGGAGTTTGCGTTCAAGATTTCTGAGCCAAAAGCTTCGTCCGTGAGCATTGAAGAATTCTCATTCGAAGGAGCAAAAAATGAAGATCATTCTTTCAACATTCAATCCTTCAACCCCAGAAGCAAGGTGAAGCTGAAACTGAAGATTATGAGACGGATTGCATTGAAGCCTCCTCAATCAGTCTGCTGCTATTGTTGTACCTGCTGAAGTGATCTAGAAGATTTGTTCTCTCTGATGTTCTCTCTGAAGATTCTCAAGCTGAAAGCGCTATCTTTCAAGAATCAGTACGTCAAGCCTCTTCACCCGACGTGCGTTCAAAGCCAAATTCTGAAGAAATGTCCAACTGCTCAAGATGAAGTCATTCATTGAAGATTCATCAAGTTCATCTTGAAGTCGTGAAGAATTTGAAGATTAATGCTGAAGCCAAGTTCCCAATGAAGATTATCAAGAAAGCCAGATACTTTTTAGGGGGAGCTTGTTGGGTCAATTAAGAAAAGAAAGCTATAAACCAAGGGGGAGATTGTTGGGTCAAAATATGGTTTATACTTTACTTTTCTGGGCAGTTGTATTTTTTTGTAATATTTTATGAATTTATCGTCTAGTTTACGGCTGAGTTTACCGCCGTAAACACCTTATGGCCGTAAACTCATTTACGGCCCATTTGTTTCCGGCCCATGTTCCCTAGTATAAATAGAGGTGTTAGGGTGAGGAGTAGAGATTGATGAACCCTAGAGAGTTTTCGGCCAGAGAGAATAAGGAGCGTATGTGTGTGAATCTTTTGTAACTGGAGCTTTAATTCATATCAATACATTGAAGATTCATATTATTTCTTCTTCTCCTTCTCTTCTATTTTGATCTGACATCATCCATTTGATTGGGATTCCGCACCATCAAACATATTTGACTGATACACGGGCAGATTAGGGACTTACAGTTTAACATGTTCAATTACGTTCCTGGAGAAACTCTTGAAGCACAGCTGCAGCGATTCACATCCCTTACCACTGAAATGACTGTAGCCGGGATCTTTTACACCAAGTCTAAGATAAACAAGAGGCTACTAAATGCTTTCCCAAAGTCTTGGGACATGAATGTAGTTGTCATAAAGAAGACTAAGGATCTTAGCCGGCTCTCTCTTGCTGAAGTGATGGTAATCATCAAGGCTTGTGATATTGATGACAAGCAGCGGGAGATAAACCATGTGAATTCATACTCAGCTGCAAAACCTTGGGATCTCTTCTAACAATTCTCTTTCATCTCTCACCTTTTCTTCTGCAGGTCAACCATTTGCTGCTCAGCAAGCTCAGGTTCAGTCCTTTTCCACTCCATCAACTTCTTCTCTTCCTGCTGCATCAGCCATGCCTCTCTCTCAAACCCAATCGTTCATGGCTGCTCAAGCTGCTTCTTCCTCCAATGTGGCTTCCTCTTCAAAAGGAAAGTAGGGTGATGAAAATCTCACTCTTGCTATAGGGCTTGTCAACTACTACAATGCACTTGTAGCTGGAGATCTTCCGCCCCAATTGTCATTTACCGATCTCGATCAGATTCACCCTGAAGATGTAGAAGAGATGGATATCACATGGCAAATTGCCATGGCAGTTTTCAGGGTGAAACAGTTTGCCAAGAAGACCAGAAAGAACAACTGGGGGATGAGTGCTGACAAGAAGGTTGGGTTCAGCAAGGGAAAGTTGCGGTGTTTCAACTGCCACGAGCCAGGGCATTTTGCTCGTGAGTGTCCACAGCCAGATAGAAGATTGAATAATGATTGGACAATGGTTGCAATTGGAAAGAATCGAAACGGTGCTCAGGTCAATAGCGAGAAGGCCATGGTTGTGCAATCGTTTGACTGGGAGGATCAGATGCAGGCCCTGAACATATATGGACCTGAAAATGCCCATTTGGCACAGGTTGGTAATGATGCTCCAGCAGAGATTGTTGCAGTTGAAGATCAAATGATGAAGCTGCAGTTCGCGTTAATGGTATCTTCTTCTCATGAACCAAATAAAAACGAGGTAAGTCTACCCTCATGCTCCCAAGCTTGTATTGATTATGTTAAAATTCTGCATGAGGAAATTGAGACACTAGGTAGAGAAGTAGAGAACCTTAAAATTCTTCGTGAACATAATGACTTACTAAAAAGGGAAGTAGAGGACCTTAGGTATGAAGGTTACCAAATTAGAAAAGGCCAAACACCTCTTAAGACCCAGTTAGAATCTAAAATAAAGGACTTTAGGAGACTTCAGGAAGACTATAGTAATAAATGCGAAAATTATGACTACATAAAGAAACAGAACGTTGAACTAGTGGCTAAAATTGAATCCTTAAAGGGCAAATTTGAAACTGCTGATTTTGATTTTCGAATATATCATGTATCGAGTGAGGTAGTCGCCAATATGATAGACCATTGCATGAAATTTAAACGAAATCAGTCAAAGGGTCTAGGGTATAATCAAGTGCCTCCTCCTTTTAATCATTCATATCAGCTTCAACCCTTGTCCAAAGAAGAGATTGCCAATAAACCATTCATGGTTTATGGAAAGCCATCTAGTTTTGTTTCGGGAGGATTTATTAATGTTGAAAGTACTAACATTTCTACTTCTCCTGCAAATCAATCCTTGAATCAGTAAAAGCACGAAGTTGAAGGATCTGTTTCTGAAAATAAAACTAAGTTTGAACCTGAAGTTATAGTTTTAAATAAAGACAATAATTTTTCTGATGTTGCAAGTGAAAATGTTTTTTGTGATGTTTCTACATCTTCTGATACTGTTTTGAATGGTTTTAAAGTGTTTGATACAATTTTGAATAATGTGGTTGGCAATTCTAATGTTTGTGATGACAACATTGAAAAACCACCAGTTTCACAAGCTTCTCCATCTAATGTACCCTCACTTGTCTCACAACCTACTTCTTGTTCTTATTCATGTGAGAGAAGCAAGGGTGTTAGTATGGAAAACAAATCTGATCAATGTAGCACAAGTTATAACAATAACAAACAGATTTGTTTCAATTGTTGTATTGGTGGTCATATAGCTAGAAATTGTCCAAATCATATGTTTGTACATCTTGAGTCACCAAGAGGAGAGAACGAATTCAGAGGAAGGTCTTTAACTAGAAAGTCCTTTAGAAATCGTTCTCAGAATGATGATTGGAAGGATGATCAGAGTAGAAACAGGCTGTTTTTCGAAAACATAAAAAGGTCTTTCATAACAAAGTCCTAAGCAGTTTGCCAAAACCGAGCATGGCCAAGCCAAGGTCGGTTTCGTCAAGAAGCACCAGTGGGTCTTCAACTAATTCTGGTAGAAAACCCAAGTGCTTCAAGCAAACTGATAAACATCCAATTTCAAAACCACCTGGGACTGTTAGAAAACCTAATTATCAATGGTTGCCCAAATTAGCCTCCAATCCATCATCTGTGTCCTATGGAAAATTATTAAATAATGATAGATCTGAAAAGGCATCGGGACAACCCAGGAAAATAATGACCTAGGTTCCCAAATCTAAATAAACCCACACATTTTGCAGGGACAGTTGCGGGGGAATGTCATCAGACCTTGGTTCGTCGATAGCGGCCGCTCCCGACATATGACAGGAGATATCGCCCAACTGCACAACATTCAATCTTTTAATGGGGGATATATCTCCTTTGCGGGTGGAGATGGTGGCAAAATCACTCAAAGAGGAACTGTCACAAATGGGGTGTTGAGTTTCGAGAATGTCAACTTTGCTCCCGAATTGAAGCATAGTTTGTTGAGTGTGTCTCAGATATGCTACAAACACTATTCTACACATTTCACCGAAAAGGAAAGTACGATTCTCAAGCCAGGCTTTGTCATCCCAGAAGAGTGGATTCTTGTGAAATCTAAAAGGGATGGGAATGCTTACATCATAGATATGAATAACAATCTACCAGAACAAGTTACGTGCCTCTTTTCAAAGATCTCCGAACAAAATGCAATGTTATGGCACCAAAGACTCGGTTATGCTAACGCCAAGAACTTGAATCGTCTTGCAAAGAATGAGATGGTCCGTGGTTTTCCTGTCAAGGACTTTATCACATTTGAGAAGTGTGTGTCATGTGCCCAAGGTAAGCATCATAGAAAACCACACCTGCCAAAACAGGTCAACTCAATTAGTCAGGTGTTTCAATTGCTACATATGGATTTGTTTGGACCAGTAAACGTTCTCAGCATCAATAGAAATTCATATTTTCTGGTTGTGATTGATGATTTCTCTCGTTTTACGTGGGTTTTCTTTCTATCCAACAAAGCTAGAGTTGCTGATCTAATTAAGAAATTTATTGCGTTGATTGAGAACGAAACTAACAACCGGGTGAAGGCGCTTCGTACCGACAACAGAACAGAGTTTAAGAATTCTGTACTCGATCATTTTTGCGCAGAAAAGGGTATTATGCGTCAATACAGCTCCACTCACACACCCCAACAAAAGGGTGTTGCTGAGAGGAGAAACAGAACCTTAAAAGACACTGCAAGGACGATGTTGTGTAACTCCAAACTACCAGTTTTCTTTTGGGCCGAGGCGATAAACACTTCTTGCTATGTTCAGAATCGCGTGTTGATCAACAAAGCTCAAATGAAGACCCCGTATGAGATTCTATATGGTCACAAGCCTTCAGTCAGTCATTTCCGTGTATTTGGATGCCCTTTCACCCTTCTTCACTTTGAGTCCTACCCGAAGTTTAATGCCAAAGCCGATGATTGTTACTTCGTAGGGTATGCTACTCGCACCGCTTATAGGGTCTATAATAAGAAGACAAAGCAGGTTGTTGAATCTTATTACATGCGCTGGTTGGAAGAAAATGAGACGGATGCTCGAGTAGGTCCGGATTGGTTGTTTGACTACACATCTCTGTTCAAATCCATAAATGTGTTTTCAGGTAGCTCATCTGGATCTGTCTCTGGTTCGAAGAATGTTCCTGAAGACGAAGAAGAAGAAGTTGTCTACAAACCTCCAACGGTATCCTCTTCTCAACCCGAGGGGGAGTCCTCTACTTCGCCTAAGGGGGAGACCTCCGCTTCGCCTGAGGGGGAGTCCTCTGGTTCACCTGCGGGGAAGTCATCTGTACATCCTGATAGTCCGAAATCTCCAGTCCAGAATGATACTCTTGATGCTGAAACTACACCACTCACTCCTATAGAAAGAGAGTTCATATCTAAAGATACTTCCGCTGCTACTTCAACTTTTATGGAGCTACTCTTTCCTGAAGACTTTTCACATGAGTTTGTGGCAGAGTCGTCTGGCGCGGCTCAATCAGAAAATGAGGGAGGTGTCAATATTCACAATATTCATGTCTCGCTTAATGATATCAGCCATGAAATACACTCAAGGATTCAACGTGATCATCCGATCGACAACATCATTGGTTAGCTGGGCGACGTCGTTAAAACCAGAAGTCGGAGTAGAGATGTAAATACCTGTCTCTACTCTTGCTTTATCTCTCAAATAGAGCCCAAGAAAGTTGAAATGGTTTTGAATGAGCCCAACTAGGTAGATGCAATGCATGAAGAATTACATCAATTTGAGAAACTCGGGGTTTGGAAGTTGGTTGAGTTGCCAAAGGGCAAAAGGTCTCTTGACACACGATGGGTCTATCGAAACAAACAGGATGATTCGGGGGTTATAGTGTGAAATAAAGCTAGATTAGTAGTTCGCGGGGTTCGACAAGTCGAGGGTCTTGATTATACTGAAGTTTATGCTCCAGTAGCTCGCTTGGAGGCTATTTGTATCTTCCTTGCATATGCCTCTTACATGAAATTCACCGTTTACCAAATGGACGTCAAGACTGCCTTCTTGTATGGCAAGGTGAAGGAAGAAATCTACGTTGATCAACCCCCTGGGTTTGTTAACTCAAAGTTTCCTAATCATGTCTACAAGTTGGACAAAGCATTGTATGGGTTACATCAAGCTCCTCGAGCGTGGTATGCAACTCTAACGAAGCATTTTCTCGAGCATGGATACTCTCGTGGCACTATCGATTAAACCTTGTTTATCAAGCATGTCGGTAATGATCAGATTCTAGTTCAAATCTACGTTGACGACATTATCTTTGGATCAACCAGTCCTCAGCTTTGCAAACAATTGGAAGGTGTAATGAAAAAGAGGTTCGAAATAAGTTCATTGGGGGAGATGACCATGTTTTTGTCGCTTCAGGTCAAAAAAAATTCAACCGGGATCCTGCTACATCAAGCCAAGTATGTGGAGGATATTCTTGAGAAGTTCGGGTTTCATGAAGCTAAATCTGCATCGATACCAATTGCGGAAAGACCTCTTCTGAATCCAGATCCTGATGGCGAATCCGTAGATCAAACTCACTACAGATCGATGATCGGATCGTTGATGTATCTTACTGTAAGCCGACCTGACATCATGTTTGCAGTTTGTCAATGCGCACGTTATCAGGCTAATCCTAAACTTTCACATCTTATTATTGTCAAAAGAATTTTTCAATATATATAAAAGGTAGCCTAAAATTGGGTCTTTGGTATCTGAAGAATTCTGAATTTGATTTATATGGTTTTGCTGACAGTAATTATGGACGCTGTGAGCTTAAAAGGAAATCTACTTCAGGAGGGTGTCAATATCTTGGTGACAGACTAGTGTTGTGGCAGTGCAAGAAGCAACACACTGTCTCAACCTCAACAGTGGAGGCGGAATACGTTGCTGCATCTACCTGTTGTTCTCAAGTTATCTGGATCCAACATCAACTGTTGGACTACGGTTTGAATTACTTAGAAACCCCCATTTACTGTGATAATGAGGCCGCAATTCAAATTGCCAAAAATCCACTCCAACATTCTAAAATCAAGCACATCGATATTAAAATTCACCTCATCAGAGATTGTTATGAACGTTCACTAATCTGGTTGGAACAGGTTCCCACTGGTAATAATGTGGCGGATCTGTTCACTAAGCCTTTTAACAAAGCTCGTTTCGATGTGCTTGTGGGATTTCTGAAAATCATTTGTTTTGAGGATTACGTTTTTCTATTTTTATTTTATTTTATTTTCTTAATTCTTCAACACTTTTTAAATTTATTTTTGTTTCTGTAGGTAGGTTAATTTAAATTTGCGCATTTTATTATCTTTTACTTTTATTCACACCCATGCACAAATTTAGGGGGAGAAATAATCACAAAATCCAAAAACATTAAAAAAATCCAGAAAATTAAAAATATTGTTGATAGTCTTGTTTGCAGGCGTTGTGACGGGAAATGAAATTAGCAAGTGACAACGGGCAATCTGAATTTGCGTAACGTACCTAAGTTGAATTGTCAACACTCTGTGCTCGATGCGCTGGTAGGCACGAAATATTTTAATTGGACTTGACTAGGAAGAGTGAAAACTTAAGTAATTCAAAGACTTGACAAACATTGACCTAGTTAGATCCGTTTAGCCTGACAATACGACACTCAGATAGGTTGAGCAGGGAGATATATACGGGAATCTACTGGTCACACTAAAGAACCCGTATCTAGAACTGTGGATTCACTTTTCCTCGATGTGCGGATTCTGTCCTTAATTCCGGTTTGATGGGATGACCGGGGAATTCCGATAAATTAGGTATGTAGAAAGTCATTTTCTTTCTCTCTATCTGTTACCATATGTTGCCTCCTTTGCGTGATCGAGAGTTCTGACCTCGACTATAACATATGCAATTCTATCTCTCTGCATCTTCTTTCTATGCAATTCTTTCTATCTGTTAGCCATATACTGTCTCCTTTGCGTGACTCAAAATCCGACCTAGTACACAATATATGCACCATTCTCTTCTCAATCCCTCTAAAAACTTCAGTTAGTCATATATTTCATCCTTTGCGTGATTGGAAGAGATCTGACCTTGATGTACAACATATGCATTCTAAATCTATCTTCTCTCTTAATAATTGTCTGCTCACCCGGTGTAAGGAATATTCTGGAAGTTCTTGATGGCTGGAGCATATCAGGAAGCGGGAAACACGTTCTAGTACATTTAAAATTTGAACATATACAGATTGTCTGTAGATCTCGCTGCTCAATTTAGGTGGACAACAATATCCCTGGTTGTCGTCAGCTAAATGGTCCCTAAGAAATTTACTTAAGAATAAGGGCTAAAAATGTCATGTTATTGGTAAATTGTCCAAAATTATCTCACAAATGTTTCGTGTTTAAGTAGACCATAATACTGGCGATCGATCAGACGAAGATGTGAAAATAAGGGTACCGACAAGTGGAATAAGGTTGTCCAACAACTTTGATCCCAGCGTCACAAATTTATTCTCAGTAATTAAATTCTTTTTTGTATATTTTATTTGGTGTTATTTCTATTTATTTTTATTTTTATTTTTATTTTTATTTTTAAATTTATTTTTATTTTTATTTAATTAACTGTAAAAATATAATAATTATCTTTAATTTTTAAATTTTGCAGAATTAGTTTTATTTTATTTTATTTTATTTTTTTTATTTTTAATTTTAGTTTTAATATTAATCCCCAAAAAGATTTGTTTTTAAAATTTTTGAAAAATATTGGACGGTATTGGACTCTGCCTTATATTGTGTGGACATCAGGTAAAGGGAATCAAGGTATAAAAGGTGTTTACAGCCGGAATCCTTCTCACTTTTCTGGTTCCGGCCGCAAACCCTCCCACCCTCTCTCTCTCTCTCCTTGAAAAAAAATTCTTGATTTTTTGCGAAATTACTCCGATAGCTTTGAAGGTACTATGATTCCGACCGTGAATATGCATTTCTTTCAGAGATTCACCGTGTTTTGAGCCTGAAATCGTCGAAAAATGATGTGTCGGAGTTTGCGGCCCAAGCTTACGGCCGTAAGGAATTTACGACCGTAAACTCAGTTTGCGGCCACATGATTGCGGTCACGAGTTTGCGGCCGTAAACTCCCGTTGATCGTAACCTACCCACTAATTATGACGTTTAAATTTTTTTAAAATTAATAATTCACTCTTGGGCTCAAAATTAAATTATTTAAAACATTATTTGATTAAATTTCTCTCTTGTCTCACTTGGTGTGTTTTAGTGCAGATAAAATGGCCACTCTAAAATTTGCAGATATGCACAACCTGGCTATGGTTCTCGTTGATCCTCCGTTGGCCCATGGGGACTTCAAATCGATGATTCACGGATTACGAGAATGTTGTTTGGCCTCTGCCATCACTATGAACATGGTTGTCTACCAGAAGATCATTCGGTAATTCTGGCAGACTGCTAAAATGACAAGGGACGATGAAGGAGCTGTGACTGTGAATGCAATTGTTCAGGGATGCAAGATTATCATCAATGAGACCTTTGTCAGAGAGACCCTGCTGATAAACGACCTTCCGACCTTTCCCACAGAGATTGGTATTGAGGATTCTCAAAGAATACTAAGGAAGATGGGGTACGAGGGTGATTCTCCCCCAACAATGAAGAAACTGTTGCCGCCCTATTGGAGATATCTAGCCCACGTGTACGTGAGCTGCATCTCCGGAAAAAGGTCCGGTGCTGATGAGATATCCCTGAGAAACACTGGAACTATTGTTTCTCTCACAACGGGGATCGACTTCAACTTTTCTAGGTTTATCCTGGATGAGTTTGTGGTCAACATTAATGCCACTACTCGGGATACTTTCCGAATGTACCCTCGGTTCGTTCAGCTCTTCATTAATAAGCAATTTCCCAACTTGGTGATAGATGGAGATACTCTCGATATGAAGTCTTTGGGCCCTTACACCATTGGGCTCATTAAACAAAACCACAGGGGAAAGTGAAGGGATTAAAAGAACCTTTAATCTATGAAGATCGATTAGATCTTGAACAAGTATATAAATATAAAACAGTAAAAACTCAATAAAAAGAACAAGACAAGATTGAATCAAACGAGTCGAATGATTAAAACAAAATCCTCAGAAGAGCTCGATTAAGAACATCAACTGTAGAGGATTGGTAGGTTACAAGAACGATTAAAGAAACCTTGAAATTACTATCGTTAAGCTCTCTATCGTTATTCTCTAAATCGTTAACCTAATATGCATGCAAGCATTGACTTATATACAATACATAAAAGGCTCTCAGTTGGACAGGCCCAAACCGGAGTGTACATGGCTAAACTATCGAGCCCAAAAGACGCAACATCAAAATGATCTTCAGCCCAACAATCTCCCCCTTTGCGTCAATTTGGAGCGAGACCTTCACTTTTTACTTGGGCCAGCAGCTGAAGCAGGTACCTTCTTCTTCACGGTGCTAAACAGACACTTGGTGATGGAGAGAATGGTCTGTCTAAACCGAATGTACCAATTGATCATATCATTGAAGTACTTGATGTCATCAGCCGAATTCTCTTTACACCGCTTGATAATCGATAAAACGTGCTCCAAGCAAGCTGTGGTGTAAAGGTGTTTGTCAGCTAAAGCGAATAGACATTTCTGTCCTTCGGCTCTAGTGAACATAACCGAGTTACGCCTCGGATCAATCTTGCCCATTTTCATTTGGTTGAGATCACTGGCCGATCCCACAGGAGCTATCTTTGGTTTCTTCTTGAAGACTGTGGCAACCTCCTGATCCATTAGGGCAACCTCCATGATGTAGCATGCTAACATCCTCTTGACATGGTCTATGATGGGACCATATTCGGCTTCATCAGTCAAAAGGATATTGTACAGGACAATCCAATCATGAGGATTTAGATTCGGCAGATCCGCCAGGGAGATAAGATGAGCAGTTCTTGCTGATCCTCGAATGAGCTTGAACTTAACGTTTGTGAATCTCCCCACGGCATAAGGTTTCAGCACCCGAACGTTCACAATCTTCTGAGCGCTCCATGTAAGGTATTGAGGGCGAGCGGCCTCCAGATAGAAGTTAATGAACTCCCTGTCAAGCTCATCGTTCGGATGCGGGACTTCAAAAATGTTAGAGAAGGCGTGGAAGATGAACGCCTTTCGAGTCAGCGGCATATCAAATTGCGAATCGACAGTGTTGTTGCAGTCGAATGATATAACCGGCTCGAGCCATAATATGCTTGGAGTTTCTATGGCCTCTTTTATCATACGATCCCTGGTCCAGGCAGGGAAGAGCATCTTTCGGCTCTCAAGGAGATCGTGGGCTTCTTTTTGCTTGCGTTCGGCTTCTTCAGCCTCTCGCGCCACACGACTGGCATCATCATCAGCATTGCGACTGTTCTTTCATTTCAACATGTCGGCAATGGTCTCCCTGTCTTCATCTTCATCTTCATCTTCCTCAGCTATGTTTTTACCCTTGTTCTTCAAACCCGAACCCGAAGCATGATCAGCAGAGGGTGGTTCGTTTGTGTGAGTAGCCTTGGAGGAAGGAGGTGGTTTCGATCCCTTCTTCTCATCTCCCCCTTGTTTCGGAATGGACACGAAACTCGGTAGGCCTTCGATTTTGCTGAGAAGGTCCATGGCCGGAGAGAGCTTTTCAGCGAGGGTACGCCTCACCGAATGGTTTAGGATGGGGTCGTGTGCTTCCAGGATGTTGGATAGTGCTGCGTGGACATCCAAAACACACGTTTTGATCACCTCCCTTTTGGATCGAAGAGCTTCCAATTGTTGTTCGGAGTTGGAAAGTTGCGTGCTCTTGACCTTTAGGGCAGTTGTTTTACTCGCCAGAACGTCCATCAAAGAGTTCTCAGCTGCAAGATCCTCTTGTAGCTTAGCCAGACGGGCATCGATGGAGGCACGAAGTGCCGAGTTGTCGTCGCTTATATGTTGGCGGAGTGTAGCGAACGAAGACAGCTCCGTTGAGACGAACTTGGCCAATTGTTGAACAATCGGTTCCAGAGTTGTCTTGGTGGCATCGGCGCTCTCCTGCAAGGACTTCAACAGGATGGTAGCGTCGGAGAATAGTTTATCGACTTTTTCGGTCGCAGCCTCACACGCTCTGGTGGAGGCATCAATCGCAGCAGTTGCTGAGGCCACCGAATCATGTTGAGCCCTTGAGAAGGCGTCAACAATCTTCTGAAGGGCAGCTTCAGAAAGAGATGACTGCTGGTTGGTGGAGGAGGCGAGAAGTAGATCAACCTTCTCGTTTAGCTCTCGGAGATGCTTCTTTGTCACTGGAGCATCATCCTCCTCGTCACTTTGAACTTGAAACGGACTATAGTAGACCGAATCAAAGTTCATGTGATCACCACCAAGGTAAGGGTTGTTGCCATCGGAGGCATTTTCTGGAGATGGAGGTGGTGTTGAAGCTGGGGGTGTTGTGGTTGGTGTATGTTGAGTTTGAGTGTGGGGTGGGGTAGTTTCGGGTGGTGGTTGAGTTTGGGTTTCGGTTTGTGGTGGTTCGGTTACAGGAGGGGTTTCGGTAACTGGTGGTGTTTCGGTTGATGTGGTGAAAATGGGTGGTGGTATAGGGAAAGAGGTTAGGGGAATGGTGGGGTTTATGGTGGGAATGGAAATAGGAATAGTTGGTGGAGGTGAAGGAACTGGGGATTGATGAAGTTCCATCTCTGGGGTTGGGGACCGAGGTGGTGTGTTGCCTCGTTGAGGAGATTCGTCTCCTTGAGATCCTTCAGAGTCCGAACTTCCACCCTCAAATTCGCTTGAAGAGGAGGGAATAACTAGCTTTCGCTTCTGTTGGGTCTTCCTCCTCTTTGGCTGTGGGGACTGTGCAGCCTTCGGTTGTTTCCTCTTTTTGGGAGAAGGTCCCTTTGGAGCTTTGGACACTTGCTTCCCTTTCTCTGCCTTTTTGCCCCTGCCCACCGGTTTGTCGGCATCATGAATCGACCTTAGCATGTCCGGTGTCAGTTCCCTTGGACCAGTTGACCTAAACTCCTTGATCGTTCTGATCAGTCTGCTGTCGGAGGGCACATCTGCATACATTGTCTCCGGGATGGAGCCAATGAAGGAAAATTTCGATGCATTTGATACAATGATCTTCTTGGTATGGAACGTACCAATAGAAGACATCGATGCACCATCAGCAGTTGGAATATTAAACTTGTCCATGGCCCATCTTGTTATCAAGATCCAGAACCGGGCCAACGACACCTCAGAGTGTCGGGATGAGGAAGAGAGGCTCTGAATCAGCTGTTGCCATAGGACAAACCCATAGTCCAGGTTTATCCCGTTGTATACCCCATACATTCTCGATAGGAAAAGACGACTTGCACCGTCAGATCCTGAGCTCCTCTCTGACAAACCCTTGAAAAGGACTGTAAATAGGTCATTCCACTGTGGCGGCAGGCAAGACTTCTTAAACTTGGCGACAGAGGTGAGAACCTCTGTGTATCCCATGTTGTAAAACATGTTAAACAGCATCCCAACCGGAATAGTCTCCGGATGAACTCGTGAAGGGTCAACGGCAAACCCTAGCATAGTGCAGAACCTTTGTCGTGAAACGGAGGTCTTGTGTTCTGCAAGCTCGAAAAATACCCGGTCAACGGCCTTGTCGTAGTAAGCCGTCGCGTAGACCTGCGATAGGGCCACCATTGGTACAGTTTCAATTCTGGATAGTGCAGGTGCAAGCTGGGAGTACTTCAGGCATTCAATGACCGGCGACATGTAGGAATCGTACGCCAGTGGGTTAAGATTAATGACAAGACATTGTTGGGGTCGGATGGGAAGAATCTGTGAGGTTACATGAACAGAAGAAGATTCAGCCATTGTTGCAGGTTTGGAGAAGAAGATGAGCGGGAGAGTGTTTGGGAATATTTGTGCTTTGGAAATTATGGAGGCAGTAAAGAGGTAAAAGGTGGTGTAGACGGCTTTTTATAGTGGGAGATAGGAGAGAGAAAAATCGTTTCAAATCTCTTAAGGAAATACGAAGCGGGTTTTTGAGTGACTGATTGGTGACAGTTGGGGCGTGCGATGATCACGTAGGAGAGAGAGTGTCAGTTTCCTAGGATTACGCCGCCCAATAAGCGCCGGTTCAGAGAGAGGAACCGTTTCCATTTCCACACGCGCCTTTAATGCCAGAGTGATGACGCTTCGATATTGCACACGCGTCCATAAGTGTCAGGAAAAGCGCGGCCGTTTCAAATTCACGCGCGCCTCCTTTTTACCGTCGTTTGAATTTTATCCCTTTAACTCCCGCCGAGTCAGCAACCTTTCGTCTTATCCCTTTTAAACGGCATTTTTGAATTAATGACCCACGTGGATAGTTTTTTACCACAACTTCATTATTAACCATCCAGTAATAATCCAGCCTATAAATAATTAGTAACGGAATTTTGGAAAATCTAGGATTTTCGTGCAAAGAGTGTAAAAGAAAAAGAAATAAAGCAACTCTTTTAAGGATATTCTGTGATGTCAATAATGACACGAAACTGATGATCCCGGGCACGAATCTCTTCCTTCAAGGTCAAGAGAGACCTCAAAGTGTTAGTGTGGAATCCCGTTGAATTACGATCAAACACTTATTAATAAATGTTGAAAGGCTTCTTTTAATTAGGCTATTTGAGGGTGGTTTCGCTTTGATTCATCAATTCTATTCTTGATATAAGAAAGAAAATGAACAAAGTACTTGTGAGACCGGTGTAGCCTGTTGAACAAGTAGGTAGGAATTGATTTTGTATTGGCTTGGATTAATATAAAATCTCAGATAAAAATTTAAAACTGGATCCCTTGGGAAGAAATGTTATGGTGTGTAACAATTTCATGGGAATCACGCAAAAGAAAAATTGAGATTTCATTAAGGTACATTCATCAATTCATTGGTGAAAACTTGAGCAAATTAATTGGTCACCGTCAATTCGTTGGTGTTGAATTTTGGGTTTCACTCAGCTCGTAGTGGCACGAAACTAAGATCATAAACACAGATGTTGTGTAACCATAAACCTCAGTGGTAGTTTCTGAGAGTCTCAAGGGTTACGATAATGAAAAGAATGTAGTGGAGAAGAGTAATAGGGATGGTGTAAGAAGATATAGTACCTCTGCTGCGAAAATAAGGACCAAGCAGGAAACTCTTAACTCATGTGAGAAAAGAGTGAGGTAGCTCACGATTAGAATAAATGTATTAGCCTTATTGGGAAGACAAGGTTTGTGTATACCAGGTCATGAAGGCTATTATTCAAAATCTTATGAGGCTTGGGACACATACAGTAGCATGCTTCTAGGGACACTTAAGTAAGGCATCAAATATATCCCCATAAACGAATGAGCACATAAAAAAATAAATAAATTATTTTTGGAGTTTTTGAAATTTATAATAAAAATAAAAAAAATAACAAAAAAATTAGAAGAAAAAAAAAATAAGACTTAAAAAAACTTTGGAAAAAGAAAATGAAAAACCGAACCCGAACGTTCGGTTGGTTTCGGTTGGGAAAAAGTTGAAAAACCGAACCCGAGCGTTCGGTTGGTTTCGGTTCTAGAAAATTTTGAAAAACCGAACCCGAACCTTCGGTAGGTTTCGGTTTTGGAAAATTTTGAGAAACTAAGGAATTTAGACATACAGGAGATAAATACTTTTAACACAAAGAAAAACAAAATTGTACAAGAAATATACAACAAAGAAAAACTACCTTTGAAGTAATGAGCGAGTCAGATGGTTGAACCGAACCCGAACGTTCGGTTGGTTTCGCTTCTTACGTTTGAGGTTGAGAGGTAGTGTGAGGTACTGACTCTGATTCCATCATACCTAGCCCTTGCAATATTTTATTGAATGATGCTTCTGGAAGAGCTTTGGTAAAGACGTCAGCCAGTTGATCAGTGGTTCTTACGAAGTGAACTTCGACATTTCCATCTTCCACATGATCTTTGATGAAGTGATACCTCAATGCTATGTGTTTGGTTTTAGAGTGTTGCACTGGTTTATGACAGATCCTAATTGCACTTTCAGAGTCACAATATAGTGGGATCTTCTTCATATTGAGTCCATAGTCTCGAAGTTGACTTTGGATCCAAATCACTTGTGATGTGCAGGATGCAGCGGCAATGTATTCCGCTTCGGCAGTAGACAGCGACACACACGTTTGTTTCTTGGATTGCCAGCTGACTAACTTCCCGTCAAGGAATTGACAGCCACCAGTTGTGCTTTTACGGTCGAGTCTACATCCTCCAAGGTCAGCATCAGAATAGGCTTGAACGAAGAAGCCTGAGTTGGATGGATACCATAGACCTAAGGAGGTGGTTCGCTTGAGGTAGCGTAAGATGTTCTTCACTGCAAGCATGTGAGGTTCGCGTGGGTTTGCCTGAAATCTAGCACAATAACACACAAAAAACATGATATCAGACCTGCTAGCAGTTAGATACATCAGTGAGCCTATCATTTGACGATAGAGCGTGATATCGACAGCCGGTTTGTCTAGAGATGGGGTAAGCTTGGTGTCGAATGCCATTGGGACTTTGACTTTTGAGTCTCCCATCATGCCAAACTTCGCTAGGAGAGTCTTTGTGTAAGCTTTCTGATTTATAAAGATGCCTTCGGGTCCCTGTCTTATGTTTAAACCAAGGAAAAAGTTAATAGGACCCATTGAGCTCATTTCAAACTTAGTCTCCATCAGCTTTCTGAATTCAGCTGTTAAGCTGGGATTCATGGAGCCAAAGATGATGTCATCGACATAAATTTGAACTATCATAAGGTGGTTACCTTCCTTTTTGCGAAAGAAGGTTGGGTCAACCGAACCTTGTTTAAATTTAGACATCTTTAAAAATTTTGTAAGTGTTTCATACCAGGCTCTCGGAGCTTGTTTGAGGCCGTACACAGCTTTATCCAGAATATAGCAATGATTTGGATACTTTTCGTTCACGAACCCAGGAGGTTGCTCCACATACACAGTTTCTTCGAGTTCTCCATTGAGAAATGCACACTTGACATCCATTTGGAAAACCTCAAAGTTTTTGTGAGCAGCATAGGCCAGGAATATTCTAACAGATTCTAGCCTAGCAACTGGAGCGAAAGTCTCTTCATAGTCTATCCCTTCCTCCTGACAGTATCCCTTTACCACCAGACGAGCCTTGTTCCTTATGACATTACCTTCCTTGTCCATTTTGTTCCTAAAAACCCATTTGAGACCAACAACCGAAGCATCTGGAGGAGTTGGAATGAGGCGCCAGACTTTGTTCCTTTCAAATTCGTTCAGTTCGTCTTGCATTGCTTGAACCCAATCAGAGTGATCGAGGGCAGTGTTCACTGTCTTCGGTTCAACTTTTGACACGAATGAGTTAAACATACAAAACTCAACCTTTGAAAATAAGGATGTCTGTTTTGCCTTCATTTGAGATCGGGTCAGAACCTTTTCAGATACATCACCAACTACTTGAGAGATAGGATGATCTCTGGTCCATTTGGTAAGAGGAGGGTAATTCGGATCAAAGGTTGGGTCTAGTTCAGCGCTAATCATTTCTTCTGGCTCAGATTGGCTATCGTAATCAAGCGTCATATCATCATGCTCCCCCTCAATTGATGAGTCTTGAGAAACATGAGGTTCAGGGGTTTCTTGTGGTGCTGGACTTTCAGGCGTTGAAGCACCTTCGTTTGGAGGGGCATCTTCGGTTGGTGAAGGACCTTCGGTTGAAGTTGTAGAGCTTGGCTCCCCCTGGACTTGTGAGCTTGGCTCCCCCTCTACATGAGAACTTGGCTCCCCCTCGACTGAAGCATTGTTGGATGGAGATTCATCAGTGGGCGATTCTCCTTCATGCATTCTTCTTGCAGCATCTTCGACAATCTGCTTCATATGATCAACTTTGTTGTCAGCTGCACCTGATTCTGAGAGAGAAGCTTTTTCCGGTTCGTCAAAGAGTTCCAGAAATTTCTCGTATAAATTGGCGATCGAGACTGTGACTTGGCCAGTTTGAGAAAAGATTTCCCCGGCAGTGTCTTCTATGGCCTGTAGCTTCTTGACATAGCTATCGTCAAAGGTCACATAGTATGTCTCTTCAATCCTTCTTGAACGTTTGTTTAGGACCCTGCACGCCTTGGATGTGAGCGAATAACCCAGAAAGATTCTCTCGTCGGCTTTGACATCAAACTTGTTGCGGTGTTCTTTAGAGTTAAAGATGAAACACCTTGAGCCAAACACATGGAAAAATTTCACATTGGGCTTTCTGTTGTTTATTATCTCATATGGTGTGAGCGTGAATCGCTTATTGAGATAGGACCTGTTCTGTGTAAAACAAGCAGTAGAAATAGCGTCAGCCCAAAAATAAAGAGGTAAGGAGGCGAAACTTAGCATAGTTCGGGCAGCTTCACACAAAGATCGGTTTCGTCTTTCGACTATTCCGTTCTGTTGTGGTGTGTAAGGAGCTGAGAAATTGTGACTAATTCCCTTTTCTGCAAGAAACTCTTCAAACTCCCTGTTCTTGAATTCAAGACCATTATCGCTCCTGATATTACGAACGACTTTCTTGAGCTGGACTTCAATTTGCTTGATAAACACTTTCAGCCTTTGAGTCGCTTCAGATTTGAGCTTCAGAAAGAACACCCATGTAAATCGTGAAAGGTCATCAACAATAACAAGAATATACTTGCTACCACCGATGCTTTCGATAGATGAAGGACCACACAAATCGATATGAAGTAATTCGAGTGGTTCAACAACTTTTGTGTTGATTACAGATGGGTGACTTTGACGACTCTGCTTCCCCATTTCGCATGCAGCACACAAATGCTCTCTGATGAACTTGAGCAATGGAAGACCCCTAACATGACCTCCAGTGACAAGTCGGTTGATATCTTTGAAATTGAGATGAGGTGGTTTTCAAGGGTTGTATCAATTGGTCAAGTTCGGACGATTTGCTGAACCGAACGAAGCAACCGAGTCAAATGGATCTTCGGACAAGATTTCTTCGGAGCATACTTCATCGGAAACGGTGATCTCAGAAGGAGATGTGATCACCGTTTCGGATCAAGAAGGAGAAGAAATTGTTGCTCCTGCTGTGTCAATTGCAGAGGAGCATGACCTACAAAATGTCCAAGTTGAAGGAGATTATAATGAAGGGTCTTCTAAGAACACTGTTGAGCCTAATCAATTTAAAGACCTTGATCTCATAGGTTTCGACAGAGATGAGATTCCAACGAATTTTGGAACTAATGATGATTTTTTGTTAAACGTCAACCTCAACTCGCTGCTAGATAATCTCAGTGATGTTGCGCACACGACAACGGAGAGTAGGGAATCGGAAGACGCTCTCGAGTCAACTCCCATTACTACAGAAAAAGTGGTTGTCTCTACAATTCCAATGGTGACAGTGTCAGGGATTCCTCCCCTTGACATTGCTTCACCTACATCTGAGCCACTTCAGGGTGATTTCTCAACCGACCAGACTTTGCAGCCTCCGTCCAAAAGAAGACGACGAGATTCTAGGTTCGAGAATCTGGAGTCTAGTTTGTCTCAGGGTTTGCCTTTTACTCCAACTACCATTTCTGCTATTGCGACTTCAGAACCTTTACGTGAAGGCCCTAACACATTCCTTGAAGCCGGTGGTTCCTCTATTCCACCAGGATTCTCTCCTCCAAGAACTGATCTTGATGCAGCCTCTGTGCGCTTGGCCCAACATCTTGCTCAAGAACAAGCTGCTGTACTCTCTTTTAAGGGCAAAGGGATTGCTTTTAGTGAAGGTCAGCTAAGAGGAGATGACTCCGTGATCGATGAACTCCAGAAAAGAGTGAATGTGCTGGATCAGAAAAACATTGAGCTCAGCATCCAAGTTGAAGATCTTTTTAATCAGAATACGAATCTGAAGATTCAAGTTTCTGATCTCCAAGAAGATAAAGCAATCAAGTCTAGACAAATCTCTGAGCTCCAAGATCATTTCAATCTTTTGACCTCCAGTTACTTTAATCTCAAGAAGAAGCTTGAAGACGATTTTGGTGATAAGTATAAGACATCTGCATATGAGCATAGAATCGATCTTCACTCTCAAGCTCACCCTATTGCCATGCCAGCTGCTCAGACTTCTCGAGTGGTAAATCATTTTGAAGAAGAGCCTACTCATGCTCCACATATTTCAGAGATTATTCGAGATAAACAAGAGAAAGCTGCCAAGAAGGGACAAATCTTGTTCAAGAGGAGTTCCGATAAGAATGCACCAGGAAATCAATCCACGATCACTGTTACGGATCTCGAAGCCGTAAGGTTTAGAGACACGTATGGTGATCGGTCAGGAATCATATCTTGGGGTTTTTATGATCCTATGAAAATGTGGATTGTTCGCAGAAAGCGCGGCAATACGGAGCTCTATAAAGACTGACATGAGTTCAACTCTTGGACCAGGGTGGATCTTTCAGAGCTATCTCAATCTCCATTCTCAAACCTGACAGATAATCAGCAAGCAACTAACTTCAAGCACTTTCTGGAAGATCAAGTAAAGAAGGGTTTTCCAGCTATGAAGACTGTTGAATCTATAATAATGGATCATCCTGACGTCATTGATCCCAAAACTGTTAATCCACTCCAGGTGGTGATGTGGCCTGCTACAAATCAGGTCAAACAAATTCCCATGCTTCAAGATTACTCAGATGGATCTCTAAGCTCTATGCTATACTGGGTGTTTGATGAAACCATAGCATCTGCTGTCATCAAACTAAAGGAGGGGTGCATTCATTTGTATGACAGAAGGGATTTGTTCCGGTTTAGAAAATGGGACATTCATTATTTGAGTCATTTTCAAATTCAGGTTGCTGAGGAGATATTTGAGTCTGCCGCGAAAGAATACACCACTATGGTTGCTGAGATCATAAATAAGCGGATATGGAATGGAGCTATGGGGCTGGACAATGTGATGATCGTGGACAAAGATTGACTTCAAGCTAGCACCAAACAAAGGGGGAGATTGAAGGGTCTAATTAGTGGTTTGGTCTAGGCTTTCTATGTAATAGGTTCTTTTGAGTCAATTGATAGCTTTTGGTAGATTGTGTGTAGTTTACGGCCCGACAATGAGTTTACGGTCGTAAGCCTGTTTACGGCCGTAAACCCAAGGCCAGCTCAGGTCCAGTATAAATAGAGGTGTGTTAGGTCTTTTGTCAGTTTTTGATGCCTCAGAGTTCACGGCTGTTGTAAACACAAGTTGTACCAAACGTTATTCCTAATAGAAAAGCATGTGCAAGCTTGTTCATTCTCAATTCTACTTGTTCTTTATTGTTAATTGATTGTGTTTGCTAATTGATCACTGGTAAGATCCGTTTCAGAACCTTACAAAGTGACTTGACATGGCCATTCCACCATGTGAGGGCCCTGTCGAAGAAGGTGCATGTAGCAAATTTTACTTTGCTTCCTTCTGGGCAGGAGTAGATCTCAAAGATAGACTCTGTTTTCTCAAACCATTGCGACAGAGCAATGATTCCACCGATACCATTAAAGGCTTTGGGTTTGCAGTTGGTGAAGTCCTTGTATGAATACTCCCTAGGGTGTCCATGACTATCACCTTGGGTAGAGTTAATACCCGTTCCATCCCCGCCAGTCCTTGTATGAATACTCCCTAGGGTGTCCATGACTATTACAGTTGCAGTCACTGCAGCTTGAAAAACCACATGATCAAATAGAGGTGGATGTGGTGGTTGAGTTGGAGTTATTGGCACATTGCGCCTGTTTAGTTTATGAGGAGGCATCTTTCAACTATAAGTTTACAAAGATGGAGGTAATTGTAAGTATTCAATAGAGAGCAAAATAAGAGTGTTCCTTGAACTAATTCACCATAGTTCAATATGTAACTGTTTGCAATAGGGATCTACCACTAGAAAGATGAAAGAATTTGGATAGAGATTTTCCAAGAGAATTAGATGCCTGTCAATATCATTGGTATTATAGATGTATGGAGTTTGGGAAAAAATTGACCTTGTAATAGGTCTACAACATACCAATATACAGAAAACATTGACAGCACTAAGACCTAACGAAACTTGAAAGTTCAAGGTCTAAACATAAGTAGGAAAAATAATACGAGAGTCTAAAAGTAGACTTAATCTATATCCAACAGAGAGAGTAGAGTATGCTCTACTCGCGAGAAGTGTTGTTCTGGTTAGTACTAGATTTTTCCATGGATTCAGCCAGCTGATGTTTTGTTTCCCACACACGCCTTTGCAATGCAACTTGGCTCTATCGAAGTTGTCTAACCTCGGATCGGATGGTATTCAGTTCCATCTGTAGGGCGTCAGTGTGAGTCCTGGTTAAGTCCTGGTCATCGGTCAGATGGCGGAGACGAACTGTGTTGACTCCTGAGTTAGCACGAATCTCCATGACTTGGTCGATGGTTTCTCTTCCTTGTTTAGCATTGCGAGCAACACGACGGACCAAGATAGGGAGGATTCTGTCAGCAGAGCCTCCCTCGGTCAAGTTGTAGAAGCTTCAATCTCCATTATAAGGAGGTGGTTGTCCCTGTTCGTGGCTCCACCTTCCCAAGTTTACTGCCCACAGAGGCGTCAGGCCATGGAAATCCTATTGAGGGTTAGGATTTTGGGCAACTTGAGGTGGATTATAGACCTCTGGTTTGGAGTTAGAATCTTATTGAAATTCATCTTTGTTCTCTTCCTCAAAACTCTCCTCGAGGTCTTCTTCTTCTGGGACTACCGGGTTATCTTCTTCTTGTTCAGCTTCAAACCATCCACCGTTCTCTTGATCGGGAAAGTACGGGTCTCCCCGCAGATGAAATCCAGCCATGTTATCTAAGCGAGAATAGGGGTGTAAGAAACATATAAATAGATGTATTACTACAGATATTTATAGGATGATCCTCACCAATTACTTCTATACTTACGTAGTGCATAGTAGTTATATATAACTTAAGATAGAATGACCTGCGAATAAGTGATCCAACTCTAAGACTACAACCAAACAAGGAATAGGAAGTAAAGCGAAGATCACAGATTCTAAGTCTATAACATCTTAGTCACATATAACCTTAGTGTATCCACTCAGCAACTATAGACCTACTAGTAAGGGTCATTTTAGTTTTCACATAAGTAATTATAGCACAATAAAATACTCCTATAATATTTTAAGTTTATGTTATGTTCTAGTGTTTCTTTGTAGTATAGTTGGTAAGTTTTAGACTTGTTGAAACACCACAACCATTCCTAGGCATATGCTAATCACTTCTCAGATAGATAAAGTTGATCAGGATATATCAATCCCAGACCTGATTATATATCCCCAAGCCTACTTGTGTTGTTCAACAATCCCAAGACTTTTGTTTTGTTCTAGTATGACATTGTTCTAGTATGAATGCATGTATGTATACTTTAGTAAAATATTTTATTATTTAAATAGTATAACTCTTAGTCAGAGTGTTTTAATCCCGTTGTGTTTATAGTTGTATATCTTTTATGGGTTGATATACTTAGTTCACTATAAACAATGCTCTGATACGAATCTGTCACACCCCCAAACCGAGAACGGCGGAAACATTCGGGGGCGGAGGACGTCATGTACAATATCATAACAATGCACAATAGTAAAACAAGCAAAAACATCCACTACATTAATAGAATAGTTAGTACATGTGTGTTATGTGAATAGTTGTACGACACCAAAAATGTATATATAACAAAAATAAAAGACGAGTCTTGAACATGCTTCGTCTTCTCAACACATGATCCAGTGTACCTATCTGTTGGTTCCCTAAGAATACAAGTTTTTTTTTTGAAAGAGAGAATCAACATTTACGTTGGTCCGTTCATAAGTATTTTAGTATCAAGTGTTTGCATTTGTTACATGAAAATGTTTGTATTTGTTTAGTGAAAATGTTTGTATCTGACTAGTGAAAATGTTTATCTGACTAGTGAAAATGTTTGTATCTGTCTAGTGAAAATGTTTGTATACTTCCCAGAAATCCTATATTTTCTGCATTAAATGAAAAGTAGTCTTCTACCAAGACTCAATTGTTTGTATGTTCTGTTCTCTTGAAAATAGTGTAAAATGTACGTTTGTACTTGAAATAGTATAAATGTATATTTTCCATATTTGTAAAACTATCTTTACTCGAAAAATATTATGTATTTCTCATGTGAGAATATCACTGTGTTGGGATTAAAACCCTAATTGAGATTTGATGAACAAGATGCGGAAAATAAGAACAAACACAAATATGAAGATTAGGTCGAATGATCACTCGATTATTGAATTATGAGGAATAAATTACACTTAAGAAATAAGAATCTAACTATACAGAAACCTCACAATGTGGCGGCTACATTTTGCCTCTCTCTTAACCCTAATAATGAACAATACATAACTATTTATAGGGAACAGACAAGTCGTGGGCTTTTAACCTACATTTCATCAAGGGGGCCCATTGTCATCATCCACGGAGTCCTTTGAAACCCTACAATCTCCTCCTCAAAGTATGAAATGGATGACAATGCTTTAACTTCCAAAACAAGCATCTAGCAAATAAAAAGATCTTGCAACGAAGAATATATGAAGCAATCCACGAATCTTGATTCTTAATAGTCTTCAAACACGGGCTCTCGGATATATAAACCAAGCACTGAAGTAATGTCTTCAAACTTCATTTTCAAATGTAATCTAAAAAAAATCTTCATGAAAACCAAACCCGCCATAAAAACCCATTTCAGAATAAAAAAAACCAAATTATTTCTTGTCTTTGAAGAGCTCCCCCTCCAAGTCACAATGATCTTCAAATAAGATAATGATATAAGCCACCAAAAATTATCATGTAACAACCCAAATTAAGATTCGTAATGCCACTTGATCGAGAAAATACTAGAAGTCAGAGATATAAAGGTCCTTAGAAGAGCTAGATGAATAACTGCTACTGTAAAGGATACTTTTCCGCAAAAGCTTTAGAAGAGCTAGATGAAGAACTGTTACTGTAAAGGAAATTTTTCCGCAAAAGCTTTAGAAGAGCTCGATGAAGAGCTGCTATTGTAAAAGCTACCTTCATAATTCTACCACAAGCTTTATCAAAAATCTTGAAATTTGAAAAGTTACAAATCCAATTTCGAATGGCCATATCAAATTCTCCCCTGTTTTATAATAAAAAATGTGATTATAAAGCCTTCAAATGGTCATGAGAATGATCTTAAATGGATAAATAATTACCGTGCTCCCTTGTGAGAAAATGATATACACAATGAAGTATAAAATCCAAAGAAGTCGTGAAATTTTGACGTTATCACACAAAACGACTTTCCGAACCGCCAAGACTTGATGGAATCTTTATTCTGCTGTTCACGAAAAAAATATGTGCGTTAAAAAATCCAAAACTATTCACCGGCCCTTAAATTTGTAAACTATTCTGAATATTGGGCCGAAACTATCACTTGCTAAAAGACAGGGGCTGGAATGGAAATTCTGCATCAATATACCCTTTTATTTGTAACAAAATCTGGAAATGGACCAATATTGCCAAGTCACGAAAAATTCGGGGACCAGAACTGTCAAATCTTTGAAGTTGAAGGGACCAAAAGTGAAACATTAAGTCTTCTTTCCCATTGCAGATGAATGCAACTGGAACGGACAACAAATCGTGATTGAAATCCAAATCTTTGAAATTACCAACCCCCTTCGTTCCTAGCTAAGAAACGAACCTAAGTTCGTTCCATGTTCGTCTTGAGCACAAGCAACCGAATCCAAGTTCATTGATATAAAACCAAAACCATGTTCGGTCCGAGCATCATGATGCGAATAAAAGAGAAAACTTAGCAAAACTGAATCACAGGGTCGCTTTCGATCCTCCCCTCTTTCGTTCCAAGTCCATCGTTTATACCCCAAAGCAAATCCATGTCAACGAATCCAAACACAGGCGAACGTTCGCGGGTTAGACTTTTATAGAGATTTTGACTTTTCGATTTGACCATCGTTCATCCCAATTGAGTCCCCGAATCATTCCGATTGAGCCCCAATTTCCGTTTTCATAGTTCGCATCTCACATCCGATTTTGACTTATGCCACGATTCCAAGACTCATAACGCAGCGAACTTGAAAAACGTAATGCACCAAATTGCAAGACCCATTTAGCCGAACACGACTTCTTGCATTGACCACTGGCAACAGTTAACGCCAAGCAATAGAATCAAGTTTCTCAACATGATTTCTAGATCAAGCAGGTCAATTCCCAGATGAAATATCACATTCAATCTAAAATCAGTACAAACACCCACCAAATGTTCTTTGGTTTCTTCTCTCAGCTCCTCAATCCAAGATAACTTGATTTCAAGTCAATTAAAAAAATTGATACGGGAGAAATTGACTTGATAAGATGAAGAATATGAACTCGTTCTTGGATTAAAACTAGAAGCAAAATCTTGAAATCGAATGGATAATCATGAATCAAGAATACAACGTGAAGGAGAAACACGATTCACATATATGATCAATCAAGAAAAATCGATTCAATGAAAATACAATCAATGAAAAAGATAGAAACAAATTGATAATCAACATCGATACAACATTAACTCAATTTCGGGAAAATCAAATTAGATGAATTTGTGATTACAAACGAGATTTCGACTGGAATTGATATCGACGACAGAGTAAACAACGAAATCAAGGATATGTCAGTCTCGAAATTTTGGTTTAGAAATTGAAACAAATTAGAACTTTGGGCTTTAATAATACCATGAACAGTAAGCGAAAACTATGGCCCAAATCAAAAGAAATTGATTCACGAGGCAGTTGACTGATTAAAAAAATCAAATCCAATAGAGAATACGAACAAAATACGATTTGGATTGAAATAATACCGAGATGAACAGTAGATGAACAGTAACTTGAACAAAAATCTTGATTCCATACCGCCAAAACACTAAAATCTTCAATAACTTGTGCAAAAAATCATCAAATCAAGAACCGGTACTTCAAAAATCAATAGATATTCAAAGACACGCTCTAATACCACTTGTTAGGATTAAAACCCTAATTGAGATTTGATGAATAAGATGCGGAAAATAAGAACAAACACAAATATGAAGATTTGGTCGAATGATCACTCGATTTATTGAATTATGAGGAATAAATTACACTTAAGAAATAAGAATCAAACTCTACAGAAACCTCACAATGTGACGGCTACATTTTGCCTCTCTCTTAACCCTAATAATGAATAATACATGAGTATTTATAGGGAAAAGACAAGTCTTGGACTTTTAACCTACACTTCATCAAGGGGGCCCATTGTCATCATCCATGGAGTGCTTTGAAACCCTACACATTATATGAATGTAATGGAAAAATGAAGATTTACAGTAGTATTGTATAAAATACACTACTGATGCATTAACTACCTTGAAAACCAATCTGGTTAATTAAGGTTAAAATGTGATAAGGTTATAAGAATGCTTGATAGACTAGTATAAAACACGGCGTTCTTCAGGCGTCGAAAATGATATGGCATTTGTCACCCGTAGACCTGCAGGTCCCACTGTAGCTAGCAGCAAGGTGTGGGATGGTCAATCCTGTATAGATTTATACACGAACTCACGCTCTCCCTCCAGGAAACTCTGGTTACAAAACATGGAATAGCAAAAATATTGCTATGCTATGAAATAGTATCTCACATTTTAGTTATCTTGTTCTTGTTATAGTATGTAAGTTCCTTCTTGTTCTTGTAAATGAATAGTATACTTTGTAATGAATAGTAATAATATGTATGTATTGACTCATGTATTGTTTCTCTGTTTTAGAAATAGTATGTAGTGATCCTCTAAACTATACTTATTATAGTTTACTAGTATGTTTGTTTGAACTGTTACAGATTTGTAGAAAAGACTCAATTGGCCAACATATGTAACCGAGTTAAGTATGTTCCTAGAAAATGGGGTTTAATATTCATGTCTATATTTAGCAAGTATAACAATGATTTAACCAACAGTCGGACTAGTGATCCTACCTTAAGCCCACAACCAAACAAGGAACAGGAGTTACGATATTTAATAATAGTCCTAAGTCTGTTAAAGCATACTTATACATAAATATGTACACGAATATGATTTTGATATAAACATAAATCTAAAAATAGTTTTAAAAGAGTTTTAAAGTGCTTTTAACACATTTAAGCATAAGAAATCCTTTATGTTTGTTTGTTTCCACATGTAAATGATTAACACAATTATATTGTGTTCTACTTGTATCCCCCTTAAAAGCATTTTAAAAAGGTAAATTGTAGGGGTATGAACAAACCTTAAGTGAGTGATTTGATTGAATGTTCGATATAGGATGATTATTTCCACAAGTTAGCTCCCGGGACAAAACCAAGTCCTAAATGGCAATTCAGGTGATATAATGGCATGAAATTAGTGAATATAACCTCTTAGGTGTTAAGGAAACAACCTAGGATGTAAGGAATACTTACAAAAGAAGTGTTACAAGAGAAATCAAGTGACTGCTTGGAGTTCACGGCTGGGCTTCGGTGTTTACGGCCATAAACGGTTCACGGCCACTTGAAGATTCAAGTGTTTTTGGCTGTAAACTTAAGTGTGTGATCTTGGTGTTCTCAGTGAAACCAAGGAGATACAAGGGTTTACGACTGAGTGTTCTTGAGGAAATGAAGAACACTTGAAGATCCAAGCAACATCCTAACAAGGTTCGAAGGATAAAGAATGATCTTTGAGAGAAAATTGGTGTTTACGGTTGGGTGTTCTTGAGAGAGAAGGGATGTGTTTTCGGATGGAAATGAAGAAGTGAGGACGTTTTCGGCTCCCATTATATATATATATATATATATATATATATATATATATATATATATATATATATATATATATATATATATAGGACCGAAAACATCATGAGACACATCATTGGTTCTCGCACCTCAGGGATAAGACCGGAGTTTGCGGCCTTTGGCCGTAAACCAAGGGTTTGCAGTCAGAAGAGTGTTATTGTGACAACCCGATATTTCAACTCTTTGTAACGACCAAAATGGGTCAAGTATTGTAACCACTTCTGAGTAATAAAATTTACTTTCATAATAAAATGTACAAATAAGTTCTATTTAATTTCCTTCTATGATTAAATGTCTTTGAACCATGATCGTACGTGAAAAGAACGCCCAAATCCGACTTCATATAGCGAAGTTATAATTTTTCCAAGTTCGAATTAGCAACAGACAGCTAAAAACTCGAATCGGAAATCGAGCGACTTTTGGCCGGAATGACCTAAACGAGAATCGAAGGTCTCGACAATGGTATTCCAGCGGTAAAAAGTCTGGCAAAAACCGACATCAGATAAAGAAGTTATGAATTTTCTAAGAAATTCCTTAAACACGATGGATTTTTAATAAATAATAAAAAAAATAATTTTGGAATTTGCCGACGGAGTCTAAACGAAAGTTGTAGAGCGTAGTCTCACCTACGCGAGGATATAAAGACCATCGAAAACGGAGTTCGTATGAAGAAGATATGAATTTTTGAAGTTTATTAAATAAATTAATTATTTATTTAATTCAAAATTCGGATATTATCCGAAGGGGAGTCAGCATCCTCCTCCGAGGTACGCGTTGCGTACCCCTGTACGCCCTGCGTAACCGAGAGGATTGGCCTCTGATCGTCCACGTCGCGCTATCCGAAGAAACCGACCTGTCCGAAGCCCCGACCCGTCCGACCCGCCGTCCCATCCGACCCGCGTACCCAGCAACCCGTCCCATCCGAAGCCGAGGCAGTCGAGGCTTCGGTCATGCATGACGTACGCGTACGCGCTGCGTACGAGCGTACGCCCCGCGTACCGAGGCAGACCAGCCTTACTATAAATAGGATGCGAGGGTTTCCAAAGAAAGGGTTCATTTCTCTTCTCTCTCTCTCAACTTTGCCTCGTTTTCCGTGTCCGTTCAAACCCGAAGCTCTGGTCTTTTTGGCTCAAGTCCCGAAGGTCGATTTTACTCCCGAGATTCCCGAGAATCCCGAGGAAAATCCGTTTCCCGAGACGAAACTCTGCCCGGTTTTCCATCTCGCTATCTCCAAAACTTTCAAGTGAGTTTCATACCCCTAAATCAACCTTTTTAAATATTCTAAATGCTTTTATATGCTTTCAAGGGGGGGATTACAAGTAAAACACACGAGTATTATCGTGTGTTACATAAAGAAACTCTTTTATATGCTGTTATATATTCAAATCACATGCGATTTATAAACCTTTAAGGAACTTTTATATATACATAACATATGTTACAATAGCATTCTATCTTGTAAAATATAAAGTTGTTGTAATGCATGTATGAACTAAACTGTTCTTAGATTATTCTTGTCTATCTTAGACTCTACACCAAAAATCTATGCTTTCATAAACAAGTGATTCTTTTTCTAGGTATTTCTAAACAAACAAGACACACTTTTTGAAAACTATAATAGGTATAGTTTTACGAACAGATTTCTAACTCTTATGTACTAGAAACATATATTTCAAGAAGTTTACTTTCGTATACAAGAACAAACGTAACATTTTAACAAGTAGATCTGTTTTTATACCACGGTTTTGTGAGACACTAACTTCATGTACGTTTGAGTACACATTTCAAGTCCTGTATTATATACCAGAATCCCTTGGAGGGGGAGCATGGTGTTTGTGTATAGATCTATACGGGCTTGACAACCCGCGCCCTGACTGTTAGCTGCAGTCCACCGTTTGGGGTGACAAACGTCATAACATTCCAACGCCTGAAAAACGTTGTGTATAGGCATTCAGAGTCAATAGTATGGTTATAAAACTCACAAGGGGTATTAAAAACACATTGATTTACGAGGTTTTCAAACATATTGGTTATTTTACCCTTACATACATTTTGGAAACAAACATTGGTCTTGAGTGAAGGCTACTTTTATACTAGTAGAAAATATAGGATTTTCTAAACACAAACAAACAAGGATAAAACATTTCATTTCATTCAAACTTTGTCACTTAAATACTTATGAAATTCACCAGCTTAAATGCTGATCTACTCTTTCAAAATTACTTGTATGTCCTAGGAAATCAGTAATTTCAGGTATTCATTTCGCTTTTGATGAAGGGATGCTGCGGCGCCAGTTAAATCTCGTATTTTGACATCATATTGTAATTGAGTTTTGAACATGTAACTTTTGACAAATGTAAACTTTCAATTATATATATGATGGTTGTATTGCTTTCTTTACTATGTATTCATTTGTTACGTTACCACATGAAGTCATCCGCCCCCGAACGTTTCCGCCGTTCAGGTTTGGGGGTGTGACAGTTATCGGCTGCGAACCATTTGCGGTTGCGAACAGTTTGCGGTCTGCAGTCTTAGGCTACGTGTGGGCTCTCGGTTCTTTGTAATTCACTTCTAATTCAAGCAACACTTTTGAATACAAGGTCTATACACCTATAACTCGTTAATCTAACCATATTAAGATAATTAAAGAAATAAGTTTGACCTTTATTGGATAAGTTTGACTTTTACAAGATTGAAATTACGGGTTGTCAAACATATTCATCCAGATCAACATTATTGACGTTAATAACCCTTCATAGTTAAGGTCTAAACCGTTGTCTTCTTGTTTCTCTATATTCAGCTTTGAAAATTCCTTCTTCATTTTTGTTTTGAATAATTCTTCCCCCTTCTCCATGAATCACACTTAAAAACGAATTAACCCAACTAATCAAACTAGTAATTTAATTCCCATGATCTAATTAAGGAACTTACTGAATTGGGTTCTCAAAGAGTTAAAAAGTTTGATAGAATACATAAGATGCCATGCGAATATATTCAAGTTTACCTTTGAATTCTTCTTATTCCAAGGTAAAACCATGACGATTAATTTACAACCTGCAAAAGACGAAACAACGAAGAAGAAACTCTTCCCAAGAATAGTAGAGTTTTCGTCACCGGAATTGGTGTGCTATCTTTCGTTGGTGATGTTGTCAAGGTCTTCTAGTTTACCAATGGATTCTTCTTTTTCTTGATCAAATGGATATCTAGGAAAATCGCACATAAATTCTAAGATTACATATGATCGAATTCAATCCTAAGGTTTTTTCACAATGAGATTCGTCGAAAGTATAACCTAGAAATCAGAAGACTATAGGCGACTCACCTGTTGACCTTCAAGTAGTTATCAGTATGATATCCATCGATCGATTAGTGAGAAACAATAATTTGTGAAAATCAATCGATGAGATATATATATATATATATATATATATATATATATATATATATATATATATATATATATATATATATAGAGAGAGAGAGAGAGAGAGAGATATAGCTCCTTTAAAAAGATAAAGGATAAAACACAAAAACCAAACAAAAAACAAATGACAAATAAGCATCCGTATAGGCAATCATGTAATCAATTTAATGTCATATTACTGCTAACTTGTGTTGAAAATGAACATAATAAATTTAAGACAAAATTGCAAAAATGGTCCATGTGGTATGCATTTTTTTGGGGTTTTAGTACAAACAACGATTTTTGGTTGCATGGTCCTTTTGAACTAGTTTGTATGTGAAAATAGTGCCTCCGAAAATTGAAATGACTATAATACCCCTGCGGTATTTATTTTTCATTTTTCTTTCATTTTTTTTAAATTTAATATTTATTTATTTATTTTAACAATTAAAAAATAATAAAGGACTCACCTCTCTCTCTCTCTATCTCTCTCTCTCTCTCTCTCTCTCTCTCTCTCTCTCTTTCTCTCTTCAAAACAATTTCTTTTTCAAAACCCAAACCTAAAATTAAATTCAGAACTTGAATCATAGATAAAAAAAAATTTAAAGAAATTTAGATCTTGAATCGTTTACATTCAAATTACTAAATTGTGTTATACAACCTTGGTGGTTGACTTCTGATTAGTTTCTAGTGGAGGTCAACTCCTGATAAGTTTTTCACTTTTGAAGATGAACTTCCAATAGAATGATTATTGATCTGAAGGAGGTGTAGCAATGGCTTTTCGTGTATTGGGTAAACCCAAAGAAATCGAGAATGGGCTCAATGATCAACTATCTATGTTTGAATTGATTGCAGATGGGTATGACACATAAAAAAATCAATTTTGAGGCACTTCAAAAACCCATGTTCAAGAACCCAAAATCTTGACAAGAAATTGAAAACCCAAAAACAAACATGGTGATAAACACATACATGCAAAGGTCTCGACTGACGATGATGATGGTCCAATAGGTTTCAAAAACAAGTCTTAGAAATGGATCTCGTTCAGCATATGTGTCGCCCCGATCGACAACAATGGTTGTTAAGAAGGATTTATTCAACTGGGTTTACAAACCCAAAGCTTGAAACCCCTTGAGATAACATGTGACCTAGCGAGAAGGAGACAACAACCATGTTGTTTTTGTTGCTGCTGCCAACTTTGTGGTGGCGAAACCGTCGGTGGCAGCATAGAACGACTGCCAACTTTGCACCATCCACAATCGTTGCATCAATTTTGCACATTAACAAATGATAAATCCAACTACAAGCACAATCAACGAAAATTAGGAATTTAGATAGGGAAAATTGTACTTCAAATGACATTGTCTGATATCCCCAAAAAGCGATCGTCTATTTAGGTCGATAACAATAAAAAAAAAGAAGATAAACATGTAATGGCATTTTACACACCGTTCCCGAGTTCAACTTAACGAGAGATAGGAAAGGAAACGGGTGGAAACAAGAAAAAAATGAAAGAAATTAGTGTTCCCGAGTTTCATTAAAGGAAGGAAGTGGAAGGAAGTGGAGAGAAATGAAAGGATCACTTTCCCTCCTATCTTTCCTTCCGATTTGGGAGGATTTGGAAGAAAACAAGAAAATGATTAATTTTCCTTCCACTTCTTTCCAACTCGGGAACACAAAAGAAAATTTTATTTTCCTTTTCTTTCTCTTCTTTTCTCTCGTGACTTTCTTTTCTCTTCTTTTCTTTTCTTTTGATAAACTCGGGAATGGGGTGTTAAAGTCAGATTCATTGGAGGAGGGTATTGTTGACAAAAACAACTTCATCAAATCTAGGCTACAAGTTGTGGCTCCAATGGAGGTTTTTTGGTAGTTCTCATATCCAGATTTAGATCCAAGAACCGAAATCGGGTGTGGGTTTTCTTGTTTGTATTTAAGGTTCGAAGATATGGGTTTACTCCTGCAGAAATAGTTTCAAAAATCAGATAGATGTGTTTGTATATTCTTGGCTTTAAAAATGAAGAACAAGTTTTTGGAGACGAACATGTTGATATATATATATATATATATATATATATATATATATATATATATATATATATATATATATATATATATATATATATATATCACTGTTGTAAAAATCCCAACTAGGTCCCGATTAATCTCTAGGCGCTACTCGACCGATTAGAGGGCGTCTAGCGACTAATCCTTACATACATAATGAGTGAAACATTATAAAACAATGAAATTTTAACATTTTGAAGAAGTTTTATCTCAATGGAAGCTATATGAGGCATGATTAGTGTTGTATTAATCATATTAACCTATTTTGTTATCATATTAGTGGTATTTACGAAATTTGATAGGATATTAGTCATATTTAATTTCTTAAAATTCAACAAATTAGCAATTAATGGTACCCGATTAATCCTCCGATTAATCTCTGCCTAGCCGATTAATCTCTTGACCCCAGTCCACCGATTAGCTAACGTCGAACGTTTTTTGCAACCTTGATATATATATATATATATATATATATATATATATATATATATATATATATAGAGAGAGAGAGAGAGAGAGGTGGATCCTCTATTATTTTTATAATTGTTAAAATAAATAAATAAATATTAAGTTTTTAAAAAATAAAAGAAAAATTAAAAATAAATATCCCAAGGATATTATAGTCATTTCAATTTTCGGAGAGACTATTTTTACATTTAATTAATCAAAAAAATGCATACCACATAACCATTTTGCACTTTTGTCTAAATTTAATGTCATATCACTAAGACTTTTGTTGAAAATGAACATATAACATGGTGTCCAATTGTACAAATTGTTAGAAGTTAAAAAGACTAAAAGAGTAGTTCATAATCCATTAAAAATAAATTGGACTGCGGTATTATCTTCTAGCATATATAGATAGATGAATAAACGTTAAAATTTTGTTAAAGGGGATTATAAATAAAATAAGTCCAAATAAGGTTAAAATATTATTAACTTAACAAATGAGTTTCAAAATTTTGATAGTGGCCCCATATGTGACACAAAATAAATAAGATGCCAGAAAAATGACTTTTAATAAAGGAGAATTTGGTGTTAGCTGCTATTGTCAACACAGATTTTGCTTTAATTGATATTAACTTTAAATAATTTTTTAGAAATTCTGGTGGGTAGAGGAAACCAATTATATTCTTTGTTATGATGGACGGGCATATAGTGTTAGTTGGTGGAACTGGATTGGACTAGAAAAAATCTGAAATTAGCTATGGACCGGACAGTAATTTAATATTATCGATGTGGTTCTCAGTTACGAGAAATACATTTTTTTTGTTTTCGGTTATTCGGTTCTCAATTACGAGAAATACACTTTTTTGGTTTTCGGTTATTTGGTTCTCAAGTTACTAATCATAATAAAAAAAAATTGTGGGCTAAATCTGGTTCTGAAACCAAAAACCGATGTCAGAACTAGAATTGGCACCGTTACTGGTACCCACTTAACCGGTCTGACTTCCGGTCCCATTTTTTGTTCATTTCAATTCTTGGGTATTAGGTTCCTGATCAGGATCAGTACGGATCAAAATTTATGCTCATCTCTAATTACAACTTCGAATGTTAAGTGGACTTTGTGGTTTTAGCATGCTTTTTATAGCGACTTGATACAACCTTTATAATAAAATTAATCTATTGTTAAAAAAAGTTAATATAAATATTATAACTTATATGAATACCAAATTTTAATAACCGAATGCATCTTTGTCCATTAATCATCCATTGGCCTAAATACGGGGAATCGATTGAAATTGGACTTAAAGCCTTGCTTTTAAGGATTTTGATTAGTGCTTCCTCTTTGGTAAATAACCCCAAAAAGAAATCACAACAATACTATTTTTAACAACTTTAAAATGTCCACAAATATTTTAAAAGTATTTTAATCATTTCAAGTAGAATCTTTGAACAAAAAAATCTGAAATGATAGATTGATAATGAAGTTCTTATGGATGCAAATAGAAATGGGGTCGCTAAATTTAAATATTGGAAATATTCTACTTTGATAAAGATTGAAAAAAAATATTTCCAATACCAAATTTCTTTATCTTACCTCTATATTATATGCACTTGCAAATTTAATATTATTATTTCATTTTTATTAATAATCATGATTCACTTACTTGTTGAGCGTTAACTTTATGAAGGAAAATTAAGACAAAAATGCAAAAAAGAAATTACGAAACGTTTTATTGGATCATAAAAGCTAAACATAGTGAGCGCCCTTGTCTAATTAATCATGATTAAAGTGGATAATCAAGTGGCATTCATGCTTCTGTACGAACAGGTTGTGCTAAAACAAAAAAAATATATATATATTTAAGTATTTTGATAGGAAATATATTAAACTCACAATCTTTAAAATATTACCATTTAAAAAAAATATATTAAATCACAACGTATAGAATATTATAATTTAAATACAAAAAATTACCATTAAAGGTGCACATATGCACCGTCTAGTTTTGTTTTTGTTTTTTTTTTTTTTTTTTTTTTTGAACAGCAAATACCAAGCGGAAGCCCGGGTTCGAGTTCTTTTACAGGGCAAACTCTCACCCTTTTTAATGGGATTCCAAAGAAAAATTCCCCATGAGTTGCAGTTGAACTCCCCACCTTGCCCCTCAATGGTTATAAACCCAACACCTCTTTCCAACTGGGCTAGGCTTCATTGTCTAATAGTTAAGGTGCGAAATTGTCTAATAGTTAAGGTGCGAAATGTCACACATAAAATCCATGGTTCAAACATGATACATCAAAAATATACTAATGTTTCGTGATTGAAATTTTGGATGAGTTTACGTATACTGTTCAAATTGTATGATTTGTCATTTTTTTCATATGCACTATCTAAAAAGTTTAGTTGAAAGAAGAAAAAAAAAACAAATCCTTTTCTATACATATGTAAACATTAAAAAAAAATGTCGTTTGTTTTTCCAATTGAAACCTTTAGATGGTGCATATTTGCATTTTTGGTAGTGTTTTGATTGAAAAATATTAAATTTTCACATATGCATGAAAAAAATAAACATTTTGTGGTTCTTGTAAAGGGATAATGACTTAAAAGGGTAATATATTTTTCGATTTGTATATATTTGTTCATTGAGTTTTTTTTTTCGTCCACATTTACCCCTTCAACTTGTTAAACTGTACACACTCAGTTTTTATGACCGGTTTCTCTATGTTAGCCGGGAAAAATGATTTAATAGGATAATATAGTTTTCATTTTGTACACATTTAGTCCTTAATATTTTTTTGTTTTGAAATAAATCATTTTTGTTTTTGTACTCATTCAATACTTATAAATGATTTCTTTAGGTTTTTCTCACCACATCTTATGTGGGATAATCATTGATGAAGTGTGTGGGGTGTTGATGTTTATGTGTAACGTCTCATTTTCACCATAAAAAATTTTCATTTTTAAATAAGGTAAAAGTTCCTAATTATAAATCCATTATTAAGAAAAAACGTTTATTCCAAAAAACGTTTATTGAAAATCAGAGTAATATAATAAACGCGGAATCCTCAATATTGTTGATGAGTGTGTACAATCATGCCTTCGTTTTCCCACGATCAACGATAGAACCTGAAAACATAAATAACTAGGTAAGCACAAAGTTTAGTGAATTTTCCCCAAAATATTCGATACAACAAATGTATTATCATGCATAATGAGAACACACTCATCAGATTGGAATACCTTGGCCCAATCAGTTATCGGACTGGAATGCCAACACGCAACAGATCCAATCAGTCATCAGACTGGAATACCGAGGGTTTGTCGGCATGCCGCCTTAACCCAACCGCTCTTCTTGAGCCTTCGTGCCTGCACCTTACAGCTGGCCCGCACCAGGTATCTTGACCTACAACATATATCAGAACCACATCAACCTATCCCACCACCATATGACTATCCCACGTAAGATGTCGTGAGAAAAACCTAAAGAAATCATTCATAAGTACTAAATGAGTACAAAAACAAAAATGACTTATTTTGCAACAAAAAAATATTAAGGACTAAATGTGTACAAAAAAAAATTAAGGACTAAATGTGTACAAAGTGAGAAATATATTACCCTATTAAGTCATTTTTACCAGCTAACCTGGAGTAGCCGGTCTTAAGGACTAAATGTATACAGTTTAACAAGTTGAAGAGGTAAATATAGACAAAAATAAAAGTCAGTGACTAAATATGTACAAATCAAAAAATACATTACCCTTTTAATTCATTAAACTTTATCATTAGGACAAACCGTGTATATGTAAATATTGATGGGTTTTAGCCATATGAACATTCCTATGTGCACATACAAACCCTAATGCTTGGATCTAGGTTTCTCTAATTGAACATGCATTGAATCCAAGACTTCTAATGACAATTCTAGTATAATAACATAAGAAATCAGATTTAGATGATTACCTTGAATCACTTGCTTGAATCTTCTTGTCCTTGGAGCTTTAGAGTCATAAGTGTCACTCCTCTAATGGCTTACAAACACCAACTTAGCAAGAGGATGATTAGAGAGAGAGGGGAGAGAGCTAGAAATCGGCCAGGGTTCTTCTAAAGGCAAGAGTGCCGATTTCAATGACCCCTTGGGTCTATTTATACTTGTAAGGCTCCTAGGGTTTCACCCTTAAACCCTAATTGGATAACTTAAGCCATAAGCAATCCAATACCCTAATGATAAGCCTTGTACGATTTCAAGGTCTATCGTAAGCCCCAAAACCGTCTCCCCTTATCCATAAGGGATTATAGCCCAAAGTACAACTATCATACAATTGACAGTTTATGCCCTTCTATTTAATTAATCTCTTTAAGTCACCAAATTAATTTCTAATTAATTTATGACTTATATTAATCAAATAATAATATTATTATTCCTTATATTATTCTCATAATATATTAATAATATTTCTTCTCTCATTATAAATCATCCTGTCAAGTTGCTATGGTGAAGACAACCCAAAAGGACCATGCTCAATCGGGTCAAATACTTTCCTAATATAGTTGCAGCCTTAGACACTATTCCAACAGTCTCCCACTTGGATAAGTCTAGTAACTATATATACAAGTATAATCCGATTAGCAATCGTAGCTCTCAAAAACGCTGTCAAACTCTGATCTTATTAATCCTGTCCTTTAGATAAGGGATCGTACAGTCCTCTGTTTAGATATCATGCTGACAATTCTATGGAACCAATTTGTCCAGCAATTGGTTTCTCGATCTCGGATTTATTCGACATAGAACTTAATCGAACACATCAATTTAGTTCTGACAGGGCCCGACACATAAGTCAAATCAAATCATCGAGCGGCCGATATCTTACCCTCTTATGATAAAAGTAACAGATAAACTTTGACTTATATGCATTTACTTATTCATTAATCAACTATACACAACAATGTGTTTTATAACATCAAGTTACTGATGCGGTTTCGCATTATCAATGTACAACCAATTAACAAATAACAAACCATATATCTAGGTTTTAAGACCATATGATATTATCGTCTTGCGATCATGCTTTTTATCACATTCCATAAGGTGATTCCAGCAAGCGCGGGTTTATTCCAATGCTCAAAATTAGTTCATAAGCACTCATGAACGTTGCAACAAAATTTTGCTATGTCTAATACCATTTAGACAATCTACACACCAATTCATGACAATCTTCATTCATACCTACTTCCAACATATGAACGATTGTGGATAATTTGAATAATTCGATTATTCTTAATAAACTCAATTATTCTGGAAGTCAAAACATGCAAAAATGAAACAAAAGCTAAACCATTAGCATAAGACAGTAACATTACTCATAAATAATACTCCTTTATTTAATCATCAAATGTTAATTACATTTATCTATTACACATTTCCAATACTATCTAATCTATACTAATATCATCCTTCAGCCCAATACTCCTAGCATGCTGCAAGTGCTTAACCCTGCTCAGTCCCTTCGTAAGCGGATCTGCTGGGTTATCTTCTGATGATATCCTCTTAACCACGAGTTGTCCTTCTTCTACTCGATGTCTAATAAAGTGATATTTTCTGTCGATATGTCTAAATCTACCATGATCTGTCGGTTCCTTGGTCAAGGCAATCGCTCCTTCATTATCACAGAAAATCTCCATGGGCTCCTTTATGGCAGGTACAACTCCAAGATCACCGATGAAGTTCTTCAACCATATTGCCGCTTTTGACGCTTCGCTCGCTGCAATGTACTCTGATTCGCACGTTGAATCGGCTACGGTTTCTTGCTTGGAACTTTTCCAAGTCACTGCTCCTCCATTTAGGGTAAAGACCCAGCCTGATTGCGAACGGTAGTTGTCCCTGTCGGTCTGAAAGCTGGCATCACTATACCCTCGCACCTTCAAGTCATCACTCCCTCCGAGGACTAAAAACCATTCCTTCGTCCTCCGAAGGTACTTAAGGATATTCTTGACCGCAATCCAATGTGCTCTGCCGGGGTTCCCTTGATATCTACTAACCATGCTCAAAGCAAAGGCTACATCAGGGCGAGTACAAGTCATAACATACATGATTGAGCCAACTGCGGAAGTGTATGGAACTCGGCTCAGTTCTGCTATTTCAGCTTCGGTACTCGGACTTTGAGTCTTACTCAACTTGGCATTACTTTGTATCGGTAATTCTCCATTCTTCGAGTTTTCCATACTAAAACGTTTTAGTACTTTATCTAAGTAAGTGTTCTGACTAAGTCCTATTACTCTCTTACTTCGTTCTCTCACTATCCTTATTCCCAGAATATAGGAAGCCTCTCCGAGGTCCTTCATAGCGAAGCACTTCCCGATCCAGGACTTAACCTCTTGCAGAGTCGGGATGTCGTTTCCTATGAGTAGGATGTCATCGACATACAAAACGAGGAAGCTTACTATACTCCCAGTGGCTTTGACATATACACATGATTCATCTTTGCTTCGTACAAATCCAAACTTTTTGACTTTCTCATCGAAGCAAAGATTCCATCTGCGAGACGCTTGCTTAAGTCCATAAATGGACTTCTCAAGCTTACACACTCTATTCGGATGCTTCGGATCAACAAAACCCTCTGGTTGAGCCATGTAAACATCCTTAGCCAACTTCCCATTAAGGAAAGCGGTCTTGAAATCCATTTGCCAAATCTCATAATCATGAAATGCAGCAATCGCTAGCATCACTCTAATAGATTTTATCTTCGCAGCTGGTGAGAAGGTCTCATCATAGTCAACTCCGAGAGTTTGAGTAAAGCCGTTCGCAACCAATCGCGCCTTATACGTGTGTACGTTTCCATCCACGTCAGTCTTCTTCTTGAAGATCCATTTGCACCCAACGGTTTTACGTCCGGGCACATTATCAACCAAATTCCAAACTTGGTTGTCATACATGCATTGGATCTCGCTGTCCATTGCCTCTTTCCATTTCGCAGACTCCGGGCCTGCCATGGCTTCCTTATAGCTATTAGGTTCATCTAGATTTATTAGTGTACTATCACTAATATACGTGTCCCCTTCGGTAGTAATATGAAAACCATATAACTGGGGTTGAACTCTAACTCTTTCGGAACGTCTAAGAGGTAATGACACGTCAATCAGTTCAACCGGAGTTTCCTCCTCGGGTTGAGTGCCAGCGGTAGAGGTTCCTTCATCAATCGACTCTTGAATCTCTTCAAGCTCGATTTGCCTCCCACTGTCTCCTTGGCTTATGAGTTCTCGCTCTCGTAAAACTCCTCTCCTCGCAACGAAGACAACATTGTCCTTCGGTATATAGAAGAGATATCCAAAGGATTTCTGTGGGTAGCCGATGAAAATACATCGCTCACAACGAGGTTCGAGCTTGTCGTGAGTATCTCTTCTTACGAAAGCCTCACAACCCCAAACCTTGATATGTGCTAACGAGGGAGCTTTCCCTGTCCACATCTCGTGAGGTGTTTTGGCAACCTTCTTGACATGTCCAAGACGACAATGCCACAAGGATGCTCTATCCATACTATTGGAAGAATCTATGCATAAAACATCATATCCTAGATTATCTACAATCATAACAGTTTCATAAATTCCATTACATGGTATTGCTTCAAAATATAAGACACCATTTAGATAAGCATAAATAGAACCATTCTCATTATTAAAAGAAAATCTAAATCCTTGTCTAAACAAACCATGAAATGAAATGATGTTTCTTGCCATTTCTGGCGAATAGCAACAATTGTTCAAATCTAAACATAAACCATTCCTAAGCACTAAAGAATACACTCCAATCTTTGTCACAGGCGACGATCTTCTGTTCCCCATGATTAGATTTATTCTTCCATGCTCCGCATCCTTATTTCTTCTTAGTCCCTGCAATTTAGAACAAATATGGTAACCACACCCGGTATCTAGTACCCAAGAAATAGCATGAGATGAATCATTATATTTAATTGTGTATATACCTGCGAAAGACGGCTTGATCTTTCCTTCCCTGATGGCTTGCAGTTAGTCTGGGCAGCTTCTCTTCCAATGCCCTATTTTGTGGCAATGGTGGCACTCTGCCTCCTTTGGGTTAGGGTTAGGCTTAGCGGGATCAACTTTGGTCCCACTAGAAGAGGAACCATCTCAAGAATTTCCCTTGCGGTAGCTCTTAGACGGAGCCTTCCTCTTCTTACCCCTACCTTGCCCAATTGCCAAAGAAGGAGCAGCTGGTGGATTGGGAGTTGGTGCAACAGACTTGTCCTTGAGGTTGCTCTCAACAACCCAAAGGAGACCTTGGAGCTTACTTAGGATGACCTCCTCTTTGTTCATGTGGTAGGTCATCCTAAATTGATTGTAACACGGAGGCAATGAGTGAAGCACCATGTCGATAGCCAAGTCTTCCCCAAAGTCAACATTCAACTTGCGAAGACGATCGACATAACTTTGCATCTTTTGCAGGTGCACGGTTAGAGATTCTCCATGACCCATCTTAGCGGAGATCATGTTAGTGAAGATCTCATAACGTTCCTGCCTCGGGTTTTGGTGGTATCTCTCCAACAAGTCTTGGTGCATTTCGTACGGATACATGTCCTCGTAGGACTTTTGGAATTCGGCGTTCATTGTGGCTATCATGATGCAATGAACCTTCGTCGCATCACGTTCATGAGTCTCAAGAGCAGTCATTTCATCCGGAGTAGCGATTTCTGGGTTGATCTTCTCGAGCTTCTCGTCGAGGACATACTCCTTGTCCTCGTAGCGAGCAATCGTGCGAATGTATCTTATCCATTCGCTAAAGTTCGTCCCATCGAAAGTCACCTTTTGGCAAAGGCTCATCAATGTGAACGAGCTAGCAGCAACGTTGTTCGCGTTTGACATCTACAAATAGAAAGGACAAAGATAGATTAGAATTTGAATCCCTAATTTTCACCCAATAAGAAAAATTAGGGCTAGGATCCAACAACAATATTTACATATTAGAAAAGGGATGCCGTAATCTAACATGCAAACACTTTGAAGGTAAGTGAATGACGATTCACTAATTCTCCACCATGAAAACATAACTTTAAGTTCTAAATGTATTGAGAATTCCTAGGTTTCGATGAGATTCATTGAATTTTTCAATGGCATGTTTAAATCTCGATATGCCCCTCTCATTTGTGACTGGGATACCGAGGATCACAAAGTGGGTGTGAATTACCATGCAAACTTACACGGTGCCTTCATTGTAACAATCACCTATTCAATGTGCCGGTAAACCACACACGCTCCATCAAACTATGATAAACAATGAATCACCCTTTGCCACCTTTGCTTAGAACCAATTAGTGTGCCGGTAAACCACACACTCTTCACTAACTTCTTAGCAAGGGTGCAAAGTGTAATTTCATAGGATTGCATCAATTCACTTTTCCTAAAGTAACTAAGATTGGGAATTTTGAAAAACATGTAGTTACTTTGTATTTCATCTTATACTTTTAATGAGGAGATGAGGTTGCCATATCCTACCCGTTCGGCTAACGACCCTCCACCGATCAAGCAAGCGGTGGGTGTGAGTGTACACCCATTAAGCGCCATTTTATAGGCCGCAACCTTATACCCACCTTATAGACCGGCTTCGTGAATGAGGCCTACTAACGGTAAGACTAGCATTTTTAGTTATACATATATATACATATTAATCTTGTAATATTATATTAGTATAGGGTTGAATTTTAAACTTGTAAAATTCTAGGGTTTGAAATTTAAATTGTCTAAATTAAACTTTTAATCACAAAACATAAATTTCAAAACTTGAGGGCAAGTTTTAAACTTTTCAAAACATGGGGGATCAAATAACAAATAATCCAAATTAACATTTAATCACATAATTATCCATATTTGATTTATTTAATTATTTCTTGCAAAACAATTTACCAAATTAATTAAAATAATTAATCAATTATCACATAAGGAAATTAATATTTAATTAATTGATAAATATCTTCAATTAGGTCAAGAATATACTCAAATATATCACAAAATCGGATTTATATTGACCTATTAAGATTATGGTAAGTATCCAAAAGATAAACAGCAAGAAATCCCGAAATTAGCTCTTTCTGACGCTCGAACTCGCCGAGTACCACAATGGACTCGCCGAGTCCACTATGGAACTCGCCGATTTCATCAGGCAGAATGACAAAATTCGAATTTTGCAAGCAACAAACAAGCAACCAATGCATCAATTCAATAGAAACCAATCAAGGCTTTGATACCACTGATGGGTTTTAGCCATATGAAGATTCCTATGTGCACATACAAACCCTAATGCTTGGATCTAGGTTTCTCTAATTGAACATGCATTGAATCCAAGACTTCTAATGACAATTCTAGTATAATAACATAAGAAATCAGATTTAGATGATTACCTTGAATCACTTGCTTGAATCTTCTTGTCCTTGGAGCTTTAGAGTCACAAGTGTCACTCCTCTAATGGCTTACAAACACCAACTTAGCAAGAGGATGATTAGAGAGAGCTAGAAATCGGCCAGGATTCTTCCAAAGGCAAGAGTGCCATTTTCAATGACCCCTTGGGTCTATTTATACTTGTAAGGCTCCTAGGGTTTCACCCTTAAACCCTAATTGGATAACTTAAGCCCTAAGCAATCCAATACCCTAATGATAAGCCTTGGACGATTTCAAGGTCTATCCTAAGCCCCAAAACCGTCTCCCCTTATCCATAAGGGATTATAGCCCAAAGTACAACTATCATACAATTGACAGTTTATGCCCTTCTATTTAATTAATCTCTTTAAGTCACCAAATTAATTCCTAATTAATTTATGACTTATATTAATCAAATAATAATATTATTATTCCTTATATTATTCTCATAATATATTAATAATATTTCTTCTCTCATTATAAATCATCCTGTCAAGTTGCTATGGTGAAGGCAACCCAAAAGGACCATGCTCAATCGGGTCAAATACTTTCCTAATATAGTTGCAGCCTTAGACACTATTCCAACAAATATTTGGTAATTTTCTCATTAAACTTTCTCATTAGGAACAAAGCTCTAAAATTCTTGACGTTTTTTAGTTTTCATTTGATCATTGAATATATATATATATATATATATATATATATATATATATATATATATATATATATATATATATATATATATATATATATATCAAATAAAGACCAGTAAAAATTAGAAACTATATGAACCAATCATTTTTAACTTAACATTAAGGCTGTATTTTTTTTATCTTTTCAAATATTTTGATTCCTTTTAAGTCTTAGAAATGGAAAAAGCTATAAGGGTATTATAGCTAATATGCATATAAGATATTTATACCTAATAACTATTAGTTATGGTTCACTATATGTCACCAACATAAAATACAAAGCTCCACCAAAAGTTTATTTCTCTTCTACTTCTCTCCTTAGACACCATCAATGTCGGCCACCTTCGACAACCAACCCCAAGTATATTGCGGAATAGTTAATCGCGAAGGATCTAAAAGCTCAACAATAATATTTAGAGTTAGATGGTTAGAGAGTTAGTCGTGGAAAAGTAAAGAAATGGAAATGACAATAATTGTTATATCAAGTATACACATAAGTTGATTCATAACGAGGAATGCATTCAAGCCAAGTTAATAAGTGAGATCGAACATAGTGATTAAGTCACAAAAGACTTGCTCCGAAGAGATATTGTAATCGGTTGTGTGAGAGTAAGAAGTGTGAGTAAGAGAGATAGAAATGATAACTTTAGAGATGTGTATTTATAATAATAGATGTGTGTGTTGAATACAAGAGAATGAGCTCCATTTATAGAGACTCAAGGAGTTACATTAGATTCAATCTCTAAGAGTAGTCGTGCAAGGCATACTGGACAATAGAGAGGATTACAGTAAGACAAAATGAACTAAGTAACATAGAGTGATTGTGGTAGACAGAGACTCCGGATGCGGTTCCTGATGAAGGAGCTTGACTGTGGGTGCTTGTCGGCTGCGGTAGCTGAAGTTCAAGAGGGTCACTTTTTATGATTCAACAATTTCCCCTAAGTGGCCTCTCTAACTTTTTTTCAACTATCAAGCTTAAGAAACTTGATCAGGATCCACCAAAACTTCATGATGTTTTCCAACCAGATGGTTCTCCTTAGGATCTCGAACTTGACTTTTGCAGTAGTGTGCTTCGATTTTTCAACTGCGTTTTGGCAGATATCATGTTGCTTCCTGGTGAGGCGATGCATGGCAGTCATTGGAATGAAGTATTTGACATTATCGATCTTCCTTTTGAAAATGACTCCGAGTTTAGGGAAGTTGGTTGCACCTAAGGATCTTTCTTAATAGCCTTCGGTAGGCATTGGTGCAGGGTCGAGTGGTGGCAGATCAAATTTCTTGGCAATGGTGGGGTAGATGTCTGCGTTGATTTTAGCAAAATCACAGACCGTTTCCTTCAAAAAAGTATTAGCCCTTTCAAGCGCAATCTTCATCTTCGGGTGCTTCTCCGACTTGTTCTGGAACACCTTTGCAATGAGAAATACTTCTTCCAGATTCATACAGGGGAAGTCAGCTTGGGTGCGGACATAGTCGTGTTCTCTTCTAGTGAGGGTATACTGGATGAAGTCAGCCTTCTTGAACTTCCGAATCTTGTAGTTCTTGACTACAGATAGTCTATCGTTAGACCATATTTTCTCAATGGGAGAGGCATGCTTAGCATAAAAAAGATTATGTCTCTCAAATTCTATTGGTAGTCTTTTGAGGTCTGGGAGGCTGCGGTCAAATTGCTCAAATACTGTGAAGTATCTGGCATTTGGAGAGATTGGGACATCCCAGAAGCCATCTGAAGGGGGTTCAGCATAAGTGAGGTGAGGTTTATAATCATCATCTACCAGTCTGCGGTGAGGATTGATCCAAGAGTTTATCAAGGATTCATCCATGATAGTATCAAAACCGCATTCTCTCCATATGAGCTCTGCAAGTTTAGCTGCTTTCCAGTCAACTTTCTTCTGCTTTGTTACAGGAGAGTCATTTGAGCTTGGAGAGGACATGTACTCCGCAAGATTTTTGAAGTGAGGGGGAGTCTCTGGTTTCTCAGGAGTGATCTCCTCTTGCGGTGGAGTGTTATGAGGTGGAGTATGATGAGATGGTTGCGGTGTAGGAATTTTTTCTGTAGTGATGGGGGACTTTGATGTTGTGAGATAGAGTGAGTGGAGTGATGGACTTCTTCATCACTTCCCCCTATTAAGGAAAGAAACCTAGGAGCTTCCTCAAGCCAATTTAGAAGGCCATCAACTTTGGAAAAAACCTCTTGAGATGGAGTGATTGGAGTTGAAGAGAAGCCGATGAATTTCCTTGGTGAGTTGAAGGATTTAGGGACCATGGAAATTTGTGGACAAAGATCGCTGCAGGCAGTTGATGGTAGCTTGAAGGACTGAGATAGTGGACTCATAGGTAGTGTGAGTCTCAGCTATTAGCTTTTGAGATTGGGAGGCTTGATCCGTAATGGCTGCTTGAAGGTCTTTCTTGATTGTTGTTACCTCAGAGATGAAGCGTTCCGCATCAGCCATGAAGTCCTTGTGATCAGCTTGTAGATTGTTGTCAAGGGACCAGATTCTCATTTCTACTTTGAGGGAGATACGCTCAGCAGCCAATCTCTCACGAGTTTCCAAGCGCTATATACATTCAATCAATGACTGTGGTCCGGGGGTGTCTTCTGGTTGCGGTTGAGTTGGCTTGACCGCAACAAGGATTTGATCAAGCTTTGCTTGTAGGCTCAAAAATTATTTCTGAGTGACAACATTCTTCTTCTTTTTCTTTTTCTTTTTGGGCTTTGAAGTTGAATGGTGAGAGCCACTGGATTCTTCTTCTTCATCAAACATCATAAGATCATTATCAGAGGGAGAGGGTTTGTTTACCTCTTGTAGATCAGCATCATCGAGACCGAAGGTAGGAGCAGAGCTTACTTCTATTGCGGTTCCTTTGTCTTGTGATTCTTAGACAGTGAGAGTGGGAGGAACTTTGGAAGTATTTTTATCAGCAGTTGCTTCCTGAGCCTTGTGGAGAGTTTCTACCATCTTAGACATCCAGTCTTGAACTTTCAATATGGTGGCTACGGTATTGGAATTGTTAATTGCATCTGCCTAATACTTAGCCACAACTCGGATTTGTTGTTCCTTCTGCTGCTGTTGCTTGATTTGTTGATCTTTGCGTGCTTGGAATGCCCTTCGGAAAGCGGCATATTTCTGAATGTCGGCTTCAGATACCGGATTGTAGTTCAACCAAGAGTCATTCGAGTCTTCACTTTCAAATCCTTTGTATCGCACCGAAGTGTCCTTCTGGTCCACGGATCCATGCACATTTATGCTCACCGTGCCTAAACCACCTATTACAGATGTAAGCAGAGTAGCATTTCCTGAGCTTCCTCGGTCTCCTTGACCCGTAGTCAAGTTTGGCCTCGGCTCAGTTCCGGCATGGGCGGAAGAAGTGCCCTGCGGTTGGGAAGGTGTTTGAAGTGTATGGGTTACGTTCAAGAGGATAGAGTTCAACTCCTCAGGTGAAAAGAAACACAGTCGGGAAGCCCTGGAGACCTTAGGGCGAGAACCAATATTATCATCTTGGGATAGAACTGGGGGGGGGGGGGAGGGGGGAGTCTCCACGATGTGGTGAATCAGACTCACTTTCTGAGCTTAAGTGGTGTTCAATGGTGGTGTTGAATGGGTCTGCGGCGACCCCAAGGACTACCGGAGCCTTTTGAGAGGCTAAGGTATCAGTCCGGTCACACATATGGCTAGTGGGATCGGTTTTGCGTTTCTTGAGGATTGCAATGGGTTGATCATCCTCGTCAGAGTCACTACTGGAGATATGTTTACTTGGTTCGAGTATAGTGATCACAGGTGGAGTTTTTCTTTTCTTGGAGGGCTTGGAAGCATCCTTTTTAGGAGTTCGTTGTTTCTTCTTGGAGGCCAATTTGTTTTTTCTTTGAGAAAGATTGGAGAGAGTAGTGGAAGAAGGGACTGCGGTGCCTTCAGGGTTAATGATTGCGGATGGATTTTGAAGAGGCGGGGTAGGAAGGTATGGGTCAATACCTTCCGTAGCCTCAATGTGATCTGAGACATCAACAGTCTCAAGACCGAGGGTAGAAAGAATGTGGGTAGGAAGTCTTCGAATTGGTCTAAAAATAGATTGATCAGATGAGGGACTGTACCTTTTGAGATCCTTGGTGACAAAGAAGTTGATGTCACTGCCCATGTTGATCCCTGCATCTGCAAGAAGGTCTGAAATGCAGAGGGACCAGAACCTTGCAAAAGTGAGTTCGGTTGGGTTCTCCCTTGGGCTCTCCTTGGGAATGTATTGAAGAAAGTCGTCCCATAGGATTTGCCCGTAGTTCACGTCATGAACTGTGAAGATACTCCACACTAACTCTAGAAGTTTGAGTCCCATATTATTCGTGCCTCCAGTTCTGCCGGATAGACTGCGGATGATGAAATAGCAAACGAATTACTAGACCACAGGCAGTTGGTTTTTCTTGAATTCCCCAATTCCTTTAATCTTCTTCTGATATCCCATTTGGTAAAGTGCAGAAGTAACGTCCGCCATGGATGGGGTGAAAATCTTGATGGAGGGATGAATAAGGAGGTTAATGGCAGAAAGAAACTTTTCTTTGGATAGAATGACCAAAGAATCATTCACCAGGTTAAGATGAACTTCTTGTGGGTTTTCGAGTGGGCAATAGGCTGAGAAGGCACATTTGAAAAGGGTTGAGATAGGGACAATGTCTGTGAAAGCATCGAAGGGGCCAAACAGGGGGTGATTCTTCAGAAACTTGATCATCAGCTTGATCGGAGCATTGTAGGATGAATGATCTTCGAACACTGCTCTGAAGTTGCTTGAAGCAATTGTGGGAGAGTTTGAACCAGTAGGGTTCACTGATCCAGATGCATTGGATTGTTTCTTGGATATACCGGATTTCACCATTATAGGAGCTTGATAGAAAGAGTAGAAAACAGAGTGTTTGAAGGAATTCGAGAGGGAAGAATCAATGTTCAGAGAGCGTAAAGTGGTTTTGGGGAAGAAGAAGGGTTTATATAGGGACAAATTTGAACAGCAACTGGTTTTTACCCTAGGTAAAAGGAAGGATAAGGTACAAGGTCGTTTGGGGGGAATCTTTTGAATTGGAAATTAAATCTCAGCCACATAATATGAAACAGTTTTAAAAAGTTTTTAAGATTTATCAAAATGGGTTTGCATTTAATGAAAAATCAAACGTACATCATCACATCAGGTGATCGTGTGGTGAAGGGAAAAGAAGTTGTAACGGATGGGACGTGTTGGGTATGAGGAAAGGACATATTAAGGATGTGTTTATGGAAAAACGTTCTTTTTGTCATCATACCTAAAATAGGCCTGACACAAGGTTTATAAAAAAGAGAATGAGACAGTTTCTCAAGGAATGTTTTTATTTAATGTTTTATTTAATGAAGGATCATTAAATAGCACACCATGATTCAAGAATTAATGAATCAGTTGAGAAACTATCAATGTGATTGCAGATGGATCCTTTGCCATTGCGGATGGGTAGATGTATGACTGCAGTAGAAGAAACTGAGGAGAGCACTTGTACAATAAGTTAGTAATAACAAACAAGAAGGACCAGTGAAGGATAAATATAATAAATGGTTGCGGTACATAGACTGTGGTACACAGGATATACTAAAACCATTTATTATAAGTAACTTTCAGTTAGGACCGTAATAGAGACCAAGGATGGTCTGCGGTACCTATCAATTCAAGAAGAATTGAGGGTCCAAATTCATTATTCCTAACATTTGTAAGAAAGTGTTGAGTTTGGTAGAGTCAAGTGCCTTTGTAAATACATCAGCAATCTCTTCATGAGAATGGACAAAAATTAGTTCAATGTTACCTTTCAGAATGTGGTCTTTAATGAAGTGATACCGTAGTTCAATATGTTTGGTCTTGGAGTGTTGAATAGGATTGTGAGAAATCGCTATAGCACTTTCAGATTCACAGTAAATTGGTATCCGCGACATTCTGTATCCGTAGTCTAACAGTTGTGTTTTCATCCATAAGACTTGAGAGCAACAGCTGGCTGCGGCCACATATTCAGATTTTGCGGTAGACAATGATATACAGTTTTGTTTCTTTGAGGACCAGCTGACTAGTCTTCCACCCTGAAATCGGCATCCACCTGAGGTGCTTTTATGATCCAGTTTGCATCCAGCATGATCCGCATCGGTAAATGCTTGAAGACTGAAGTCATTGCCTTGCACATACACCAGTTGCAAAGACATTGTCTGGTTGGCTTGCGGTGAGGTACATTAGAGAGCCAATGATACATCTATAAGTCTTGTGATCCACAGATTCTCCTAAGGGATCAGCAGAGATCTTATATCCGAAGGCCATGGGGACCTTAGCCGAAGAACAGTTGTCCATAGGATATTTCTTCAACAGTTCTGAGGTGTATTTTTCTTGATGAATGAATATCCCTTGAGGGACTTGTTTCACTTGAAGACCTAGAAAGAAATTAATCTCTCTATTCATGCTCATTTGAAATTTGTTGGTCATGAGCTTAGCAAATTCATCCACCATTCCTTGATCAGTCGATCCGAAGATGATATCATCCATATATATATATATATATTTGTACAAGCATAAGGTGGTTACCATTTGCTTTTCTAAATAAAGTGGGATCAATTACTCCTCTTTTGTATCCTGAAGAGACAAGAAATTCAGAAAGAGTCTCATACCAAACTCTTGGGGCTTGCTTCAGACCGTAGACTGTTTTTTCAAGTTTGAAGCAGTGATCAGGAAATTCAATACTTTCAAAGCCTGGAGGTTGCTGAAGATAAACCTCTTCTTTTAATTCCCCATTGAGAAATGCAATCTTAACGTCCATATGGTATACCTTGACGTTTTTGTGGGATGCGTATGCTAAGAAGATTCGGATGGCTTCCATTCGTGCCACCGGAGCATACGTTTCATCATAGTCAACACCTTCAAGTTGAATGTAGCCCTTTGCAACTAGCCTTGCCTTGTTTCTGACTACCACACCAAATTCATCCAGCTTGTTCTTGAACATCCATCTTGTTCCAACAACAGTGTGGCCTTGCGGTTTTGGAACGAGTTGCCATACCTTGTTCCTTTTGAATTCTTCCAGTTCTTCTTGCATTGCAAAGATCTAGTCTGGTTCGAGTAATGCTTCTTTGATCGATCGAGGTTCGATTGAGGACATGAACATTGGATAGTGGCAGTGATCAGATAAGTCCTTGGATGACCAAGTCTGGATTCCTGTGGATAGGTTGCCAATAATTTGACCTGGTGGGTGTTCTTTCGTCCATACGTGTAGACGGGGTTGTAGATGATCATCAGCTGCGGTAGAGGGAATGTCTTCAATATCAGAAGTTTCTTCGGTTGGAGATGGCAGTTCCCCCTAGATTTGAGAACATCCTGTAGAATCATCTTGGTTTGAATGAGAATGGAATTTTCTTGAGTAGTTTGGAGAGGTTCCCCCTGGATTGCTGATGGGAGTTCCTCTGGAACCTGAGAAGGTTCCCCCTGGACTGCAGATGGGAGAGTGATAATCGTTGAATCGGTTCTTGTGTCAATGTTCTCTATGATTTCATCATCGGATTCCAAAGATATATTTGATGGTAATGATTCCCTGCGGATAGGAACTTGAGCGTCATCAAGTATTGGAACCTTGATGGTTGTTGCTTGATCCGGAGTAGAGTTTTCCCCCTCAACCGAAGAGGTGAAAGTATTGAGAGATGCTATTTCAGATAGAGAAGGACCAGAAACATCAGCGTGTTGTTGTTGAGCGGCCGGTGACATAAGAACTTCGGATAGTTTCGCTGTTTCAACAGGGTCAAAAAGATTGTCATAATTGACTTCAACTAGATTTAAAGGACCAGAAGAGGCAGGAATATTGCTTTCCATGATTGCGGTGGTTTCAGTGGATGGAGGGGCATTGCGGATGTGAGAATCATCAAATTTCACATCGAAGCTTTCAACGATTAGTCTTGTATGTCTGATGAGAACTCGATAAGCAACCTTGTTAGTGGAGTAACCAAGGAAGATGCCTTCATCAGACTTCGGTGCAAACTTGTTAAGCTGATCTCTGTTTTTTATCACAAAACATCTACACCCAAAGATATGAAAGAAGCGAACATTTGGTTTGCGGTTGTTAAGGCCCTCATACGGTGTTTTGTTGAGTCGTTTGCACACAATGCTTCGGTTTTGTACAAAGCATGCGGTTGCTACTACTTCAGCCCAGAAGTAGAGAGGAAGGTGTGCGAAGTTGAGCATGGATTTGGCTGCTTCGACTAGTGTGCGGTTCCTTCTCTCTACTACTCCATTTTGTTGTGGTGTATAAGGAGCTGAAAAGTTGTGAGTGATGCCTTTGGACACCAAGAAACTGTTGAGAGGATGATTAGTAAACTCGGTTCCATTATCACTGTGGATACGTCTTACTGGCAGCTTAATCTGAAGTTCTATTTCCTTGATGAAGTTAATGAGAATTTGCGGTGTTTCTGACTTAAGTTTGAGGAAGAAAACCCATGTGAAGCATGTGAAGTCATCTACTATAACCAGTATTTACTTTTTGTGATGGAGACTGGCTACGGCTGATGGACCGCATAGATCAATTTGCAGGAGCTCAAGTGGTTCAGAAATTGAAGAGTCAATCACTATGGGGTGACTTTCTTTGGATTGCTTACCACATTTACATGCAGGACACAGAGTATCATTGCTGAACTTGAGAATAGGGAGTCCTCTGACCAATTCTACAGTGACCAAAGTGTTGATGTAACTGAAGTTGAGATGAGCTAGCTCGCGGTGCCATAGCCAGCTGACTTCGGATACAGCTTTGGAAAGGAAACATAATTGCGGTTTGCCTATGATCAGAGAGACATCCAGAGGATACATAGTACCATATGATCGAAACTTTATCAAACATGTGCTCCTATCACTTGTCATTACATAACAAAATTGATCATCAAATTCAACTCGATGGTCTGCCTTACATAGTTGGCCAACACTGATGAGATTGTGTTTAAGGCTTTCTACATAAGCAACCTTTTGAATAGAGAAGTTCCTCGTAGTGATACACCGTAACCTCGAATGATTCCATTTGCATTGTTGCCGAATGTAACATTTCCACCGTTGCAAATTGGCCTGAAATCCTGAAGGTATTCTAACCTTTCGGTCATGTGCAAGGAGTAGGCACTATCGATTAACCATTCATCTTCTTGTTCCTCCTTGCACAAAGCCTGAGAATTACACGGTTAGTTTAGGCATCCAAACTAGTTTGGAACCTGGAACAACAGATGAGTTTCTAAATGATGTTTGGACCGAGGTTGCAGGGACTGGTTTCGTGTCAACTTTGAATCCTATTCCTGGGTGTTTGTGTAGTTTTGGAGTGTTGTGTGTTTTTGAAAAGTTACGAGGTTTATGATTTTGGCAACTACACTGACATTCACAGGTTGAGATTTTGTCTTTTATTCTGACACCATGTTCGATCAGCGGTCTAAAGGATGAGTTGTTGGACTTCTGACTAGTCCAAGGTTGAAAAGATCTGACATGAGTGTTGTTTGGTTACTGAAAAGTTTGTTTTGAAAAATGTTTAGCACATGTAGATATTTTTTTTCCTTTTTGTTGGATTTGGTAAAATACCCTTCCACTTGTTAAAATTTTGATGTGACTTTAAAAGTGTTGGAGTGGGTAAGATACCTTTCCATTTCGGATCATCTGAGGAATAGATTTGAAAACCATTGTTTCGAAAAGACTTTACACCTTTTTGGGTTGTGTCAGATGAAGTAGGAATGACTGTTGAAACTGTAGATTCCTTTTTGTATGTTTTCTTGATGGTAGAATTTTTTGAAAAATAGTGAGAGAAAACAAATTTTTCTGGACTTTTGGACTTTTGAAATCTGACATGCTTCTTGTTTTTTGAAAAAGTTTGTCTATTTGTGCCTCAGGAGCGAATTTCTTCTTTGAAAGCCCTTTTAGCTAAGGATTTTGGTGAACCGCAGTCTCTGTTGTTCAACTGCGGTTTCCTAGAACCCTTTGAAATTTTGTGAAAACGTGGGCTTGAGTCATCCGAACTTGAAGATTCAGGTATTTGAGAGCATTGACCCACTTCAAAGTTTTCTATGGGTAATTCATGATGAATTGTTTGAAGAGTGGCAAAACTTTTGTTCGAAGACTGCGGTAGGGATGACTTGACTACCGCAGAGTAAGTCTTAGTTGGGACTTTAGTAGGACTTTTGTGGGACTTTTGACTACAGTGTGAGACACCACGGTCTGAGGACAGAGATGGAAAGTCTTTCGAGACTTCGGGGTCCTTAATGACAATTTCTTCATCAACTACAGATGAGGTTTGAGAATTTGGGTAAGTGGCACCACAGATAGGAATTTGATCACATGTGTGACCCGAAACCTCAGGCACAATTTCCTCAATGACACAATTATTGCTTAGATTATGTAGTTTACCGAAGTGAGTTTTGATATCTTCGAGAGAGGTCTTGTTATTGACTGGGAAATGAAATTCTCGGTCAGGAGGAACATATAGTCTGTCTTTGTTGAACCAGGGTGAGGAATCCATTGCGGTAGGATGTCCATTTGACCAACCCCAATTGTATGTGTTATCTACGGTTCCATTATTTACCAAATTTTCAATAGCTTCCCTTTCATTGAACAAATTTTCGATTAAGAGATTTAAACATACAATTTCACTCTGAGCTAAATCTCTCTAGTTCAAAGCTATCTCTAATTGTGTTTCACTCAACATTCTTGCATCTTTTTCTAACTCTAAGTTCATTTCTAACATAGCCATTTTGAGTCTTTTGTTATCCAGTTGTCCTCTCACATGGAACATCTCCTAGGACGCAATGTTCTTCTCATCTAAGGCTTTGTTATAGTCTGTAAGGACGGCAACACATGTGTCATTAAGATCATCTATGTAAGGTTGATAGTCATTCATGCTAAAGTTTAGAGTCTGGATCATGAGTTTTACCTGTTCGATGATGCTTAGAGTTTCATCCTTTGCCATGTAGCAGTAGTTCTTGTCCAGCTTTGTAGACCCATCATCATCCGCAGTTGCCAGCATGCAGATCTTCCCTTTTCTTTTGACACTGTTGATGTCTTCATCTTCCTCTCCGGATGACAAAACTTGATGGTCTCTTTTGACATGGGCTACGTATGCCCTTGCCTTTTCCTTATCTTCCAAATCTTGAGCCATTTTAAGGTAGAATGCTCTGTCTTTTACTACATTGGCCTTACAATCTTTTGCAAAGTGATTTTCTTTGTTGCATTTGTGGCAAATTACAATATCAGATTTGTCTTCTGAGGGAGTACCGGAGTCAGTGGTTTGAGTAGACTGCGGTGCTTCCTTTGGTTGAGTATTTTGAGAGTGTGATGGTGGATGAGAACTTTTAGGATAATGAGAGTGATTGTTTTGTGGGCTGAAGTTACGATTGAAAGGTGGTTTGTTGAATTGTTGATTTTTGCGAAAAGAGTGAGGTGGTAGTCGGTTGAATTGTTTGCTAACTAGGGCAATCGCCTTTTGAAATTCTTCTTCATCATCATACTCTGAATCAGCTTCGTATGATTGCGGTGGAGTGTCATACAAGGGAGAGTAAGATTGGTTATGTGGAGCTTGTGCTATGAGAGCAAGAGGTTCTCCGAAGTCAGCACAATCTTTGAGTACGGTGGATTCTTGTGCTTGCAGTTCTCCATAGAGCTTGTAGAGTGACAAAGAATGAATCTTTCTATCGCCTTGGACTATCATCTTAGCCGTAGTCCAATGTCTTCCCAAACCATTAAGAAACTGAAGATTTGTTTCATGGTTACAGGAGTCTTCTAAACTTTCGCCAATATGAGCTTTGAAGTTGTTGAACTCATTGAGTGCGGTTGTAAGCTTCTTATCTTGTGCTTGTTCCGAGCCTTCGTACAGATTCTTGAGAACTTCCCAGATCTTTTTTGCTGATTTGCAATTTATGATAATATCGAAGTTGTTAGGAGCAACTCAACAAGAGATTTCATAAAAATCAACAACATCATTTTCCATTTTATCGAGATCATCCTTGGTGGGTCGATTCATGACTGGTTGACCTCTTCTTAGTCTGGATGTGGCACCATCGGTTTGAATAGGTATAAGAACAGGGACATGTGGTCCTTGTTCAACAGATCGCCATACATCTCTACCAAGTCTCCATAAGTATCTTTCCATTCTTTGTGACTAGTGATGATATTCATTTGCTACCAGTATTGGGGCTCGATTAGAACCACCAACACTGTTGGAAACATTCAGAGATAACGATTGTGCCATATTTTTGAAGTTTTTTTTTAAGAAATGAGCTTCAGTGGTATAGAAGGCCCTTTGAAAATCAGAGTTCCGTTTTCAAATAGCAACCACTATGGCTCTGATACCAATTGTTGAGAGAAAAACTTTGAGACACATTTGAACAAACGTTAGATCAAGTATATTGCGGAATAGTTAATCGTGAAGGATCTAAAAGCTCAACAATAATATTTAGAGTTAGATGGTTAGAGATTTAGTCGCGGAAAAGTAAAGAAATGAAAATGACAACAATTGTTATATCAAGTATACACATAAGTTGATTCATAACGAGGAATGAATTCAATCCAAGTTAATAAGTGAGATCGAACTTAGTGATTAAGTCACAAAAGACTTATTCCGAAGAGAGATTGTAATCGGTTACGTGAAAGTAAGAAGTGTGAGTAAGAGACATAGAAAAGATAACTTCAGAGATGTGTATTCAGAATAATAGATGTGTGTGTTGAATACAAGAGAATGAGCTCTATTTATAGAGACTCAAGGAGTTACATTAGATTCAATCTCTAAGAGTAGCCATGCAAGGCATACTGGACAATAGAGAGGATTACAGTAAGACAAAATGAACTAAGTAACATAGAGTGACTGTGGTAGATAGAGACTTCGGATGCAGTTCCTGATGAAGGAGCTTGACTGCGGGTGCTTGTCGGCTGCGGTAGCTGAAGTTCAAGAGGGTCACTTTTTATGATTCAACAATTTCCCCCTAACTATGGCTCTGATACCAATTGTTGAGAGAAAAACTTTGAGACATACTTGAACAAACGTTAGATCTAGTATATTACAGAATAGTTAAGCTCGAAGGATCTAAAAACTCAACAATAATATTTAGAGTTAGATGGTTAGAGAGTTAGTCGCAGAAAAGTAAAGAAATGGAAATGACAACAATTGTTATATCAAGTATACACATAAGTTGATTCATAACGAGGAATACATTCAAGCCAAGTTAATAAGTGAGATCGAACTTAACAAGCACCCGCAGTCAAGCTCCTTCATCAGGAACCACATTCGGAGTCTCTATCTATCGTAGTCACTCTATGTTACTTAGTTCATTTTGTCTTACTGTAATCCTCTCTATTTTCCAGTATGCCTTGCATGGCTACTCTTAGAGATTGAATCTAATGTAACTCCTTGAGTCTCTATACATAGAGCTTATTCTCTTGTATTCAACACACGCATCTATTATTCTGAATACACATCTCTGAAGTTATCTTTTCTATTTCTCTTACTCACACTTCTTACTCTCACATAACCGATTACAATCTCTCTTCGGAGCAAGTCTTTTGTGACTTAATCACTAAGTTCGATCTCACTTATTAACTTGGCTTGAATGCATTCCTCATTATGAATCAACTTATGTGTATACTTGATATAACAATTATTGTCATTTCCATTTCTTTACTTTTCCACGACTAACTCTCTAACCATCTAACTCTAAACATTATTGTTGAGCTTTTAGATCATTTGAGATTAACTATTCCGCAATATACATGATCTAATGTTTGTCAAACTACTTCCTCAACTTTCTTTTCTCTCAAAACCACCGAAAAATGTCAGACCTATATGTAATTCGACGAAATATCTCAGATCTAGAGAGGAACCGACAAAAAAGACAACCACAAGCAAAAATATCTCAGATCTGAAACCCTATTGCCGCTACTGGAATGTATCTTCGTCGGCGCCATTATCGTTTGGCGTATCAGAGGTTAGCTTTATGGGCTCCAACGACCAACAAGGTCCTATCTAGAAGCTCTGATGACCAACAAGGATCCACCACAACCGCCTCCATCTAAGGATCCACTACAAACTCCTCCATTTATTTCTTTCTCTCGTATCTCTCTGGTGAAACACATCTGGCATGTCGATTTTTTTTGTTGTTTTTCCTTATATTAAATTGTTTATTTAATGTTTTAATCTCTTTTTTTGGTTAATCTTAGTTTTAAGTGTTATTAAGTTATGAATCTAAGTTTATTTTATTATTTGTTGTAATATTTTCGAAAATTGTTATTCAAAGTTTACGTATTATGGTTGTTATGTTACAGATTAAAATTTATAATGTATGTTATTATGTTAGTGTTTTCTCGAATAATGCTAGTTTAGGTATGTAAGATGTTTTTATATTATAGATGTTGATTAGTTCTGTTAATGTTAGTTTTAATTTTGAATTAGTGAATTAATATGTTTTAAGTTGTGAATACTATAAATAAGTTTCCTAAACTGTTTTATTAAACTATGAATGAGATCCTGAAATGCTTTATTAAACTGTGAATTTTTGTCTTGCATACAAGGTTTTTGATTAAATGTTTCAACAAAATCAAGTATGTTTTAAGTTGTAAATACTGTAAATGAGAGTCATAAACTGTTTTATTAAATTGTGAATTAAAGTCTTAAAATGTATGTTTTAAATTAAGTATATGGTCGTGAATGTAATTTTTGTGTATTAAACTTTGAATTTATTATATTAAGTTGTTGATTTTGTGTATTAAAGTACAAGTTGACCATATTAAGCTATAATTTATTGTATTTATTGTCAATTTACTGTATTAAGCTATGAATTGATTATATTAAGCTGTGATATTTTTGTGAATTTTTTGTTTGTTTCTAAAATATAAGATGAAAGTAGCATTATACACATATTTGAAATATAATATGGTCTAAAAATGTCTAGAGTTTGGGTTAAAGTTGTAGGCTCTATAAATCAATTGCAGGAGAAATGTATTAGTCCACATTCGACTTTGAAGAAACGAGTTAGTAATAATAAATTTACATATTTTTGAAACTAGGTTTTGTATTGGAAACGAAACATTAATGGTGTATTATCATGAAGTTTGAAGAGAGGAGTTAGTAATAGTAAGTTTATGGATTTTTGAAACTAGAGAATGTATATCATATCTTTATGAAGCATGAGACATTGATGATCTATCTTTATCTTAGAAATATGCCACTCCTAGATGCTATTATCATGAAGACTTGATTGATTATTTGGAAATTCAGGGACACCCAACCTGATTAGCAAGGGAGTCCCCTATCTCACTCAAATACCAAGAAGCTTGTTCTTACACATGCTGATTTTTAAACCAAAAGGTAGGAATTTCTTTTTTTAAAATCAGATCAAATTAGTCATGTTCTCATATGACCAATTACTAATAAAAATCACATCATCGACGTACAAAAAATGAGATATAACAAAGTCTAAAAAACCAACTACTCCCTTTAAAACACCATTGTACATATATTCTTACAACGCAACATGAATACCTTTCATAACCAGAACGATAAGAAAATATGAAAGCAAGTCATCTTGTCTGAATCCCTCTTGAAACTGAAACTTTTGAGTTGGCTCGTTGTTCACTATAACCGAAACCATAATAGACTCAAGTCAACCTTGGATCCAGTAAGACCACCTAGAACTGAAGATTGTCTTCTCGAAAACGGTATCTAAAAAGTCACATCTAGCCCCTCCCCCCACCACTTTTTTGCCTTTTGATATGTTTATCTAATATTATTAAATATATATGAAAGGAATATTTTTGTTTGCGAAGATGGCATATTATACGAACAAAAATAAACATAAGTTCAAAAAACAAGTGACAAAAATGGAAGAATAGACAAAATAATATTCAAATCATTTATCAATAAGTATTAAAATGTCAAAAAAAAAAAACCTTAATATGTCATTTATATTATTGTCCCTAACGAAACCTACTAGACGAATCAGAACTTTTTAAAATCTATGACTTTTTTACGATGCTACTCTTGAAATTTTGGATGTTCCTTAAGACCTTAACTCATGCTAACCTGGATTATTTCAAACAAAACAATACATCAATAAAATACGAGCTTTTCGTTAGACGAATTGCCATTATTGTTTTTATACGTGATGCATGTGAACTATATATACTCCTTATGTTGATACCGTTTGGTAAATTAACTTTAACTTTTTAATAGATAAATAAAAACACGGTAAATTAACTTTAACTTTTTAATAGATAAATAAAAACAACTTAACTAAATTGATAGTACCTATATTCAACTATTAATATTTCCTTCAATAATGTTATAAAAAACTTTAAATTTGACATAAAATGTCAGTTTAACCCTTCGACAGATTTTTGGTTCGTTTATGCTGTAAACTTTTTTTTTTTTTTTTTTTTTTTTCGGTTTTGCCATTTTTACTTGTAATAGTAGGTTTTTCAGGTTACTATAAATTATTTTTGCGAGAAAATCCTTAAGTTTACAAATATTTTGCAAAAAAACCCTTAAGATTATAAAAGTATAAAATACAAATATATATTCAAATTTTGATAAATCTAAATGGTTTTTAAAATCCATTGTGATTCTTTCCCATTTCCACTCAGGTATCTCCAATTGTTGAAAGAGTCTCGTGGCTTTTGATATTCTACATTCACCTTGGTGCAAGTCAGACACTTGCCCACGTAGGTAGCAATTTCTGCCTTCATATTCGGCCACTAATATTGTTGTTTGAGGTCTAAATACATTTTGTCGGAACCCGAATGGATGAAGTACCTTGTCTTGTGTGCTTCGTTCATGACCACGTCTCTGAACCCTCCAAATTTTGGGGTCCAGATCCGGTCCACAGGATAGTAGGCTCCGTCCTCTTTGCTTGTAAGATTCCTGTCCATCCCTCACAAGGCTTCGTTTACGATGTTCTCTGGCTTCAAGGCTTCTAGTTGAGCCTTCTTGATTTACGAATACAAGTGGGAATGGATGGTCATCGTTAGTGTTCTTGCCCGACGACCCAAGTATTCTTTTCTGCTTAGGGCATCGGCCACCACATTGGCCTTACCCGGATGGTACCTGATCTCACATTCATAGTCATTCAGTAGCTCAACCCATTGCCGTTGCCTCATGTTTAGTTCCTTTTGGTTCAGGATATGCTGGAGGCTTTTGTGGTCTGTGAAAATGGTGCACTTCGTCCCTTAGATGTAGTGCCTCCAAATCTTTAAAGCGAAGATCACGGCTCCCAACTCGAGATCGTGAGTGGTATAGTTTATTTCATGGGTCTTTATTTACCTGGATGCATAGGCTATAACCTTCCCGCACTACATGAGTACACAACCTAACCCTTGATTTCATGTGTCGCAATAAACCACGTAATCTTATGTTCCCTCTAGAAGAGACAACACCGGGGCACTGCAGAGGGCTTGTTTCAAGGTTTGAAAGGCAACTTCTTGTTTCGCATCCCAGGTGAAGGGTACACCCTTCTAGGTTAGAGCGGTGAGTGGCTTGGCGATCTTGGAAAAATTCTGAATGAACCTCTTGTAATAACCAACGAGGCCCAAGAATTACCTGATCTCCGTTGGGGTTCTTGGGGTTGCCCAGCCCTCAATCAATTTGATCTTGGAAGGGTCCACATGTATCCCCTCTTTGAAGAGTTTATTTACAATAAGGTTACATTGTGAATTCACTTGCACATGGCTACAATCTAGACCTTGCTTATTCCAAATCTTTCGGGTTGTCACAATTTGATCATAACTCCATCAGGTGCCTTTGAATTTTACTTTGACGACTCTTTGTATGGTTTTGTTAGTTTCAGTAGATAGAAAAGCTAATGAATGGAATTTCTAAAAGAAAAACGTATATATATTATGAAAAAAGGGTAGAGATAAAATGAAAAATTACTAGAGAAGCTTATGGTTCAGGAGATAAGATGAGGATGGATTTTTCAGATTGTACATTAGAGGTGTCGATAGGAGCCTTCAAAACCAAGCAAGAGATACCGGAAGACTAAGCAGGTAACAAATACAAAAACATGATGTTGATAGTAGCCATCAATCTGAAATAGTGATTCCATAGTTTCATTCTTGTAACCAATTCAGAGAGACGATGATTGGAAAGAACAACTACGGAGGGATGCAAATCAATCTATATTTATCTAGTCGATTTTCAAATATAGAGAGATACCGGGTACACAAATTACGGCTGTAAATTTAAAAGAGTTTGAATTTTAAATTTTAGTTTCATAAGGGCAAAATAGACACTTCACTGTGTAAAATTCTAGGTTTAGCAAATGCCATGTGGCAAAAAAAGAATCTTTTATTAGATAGGAAGAGAAGATTTACTCATATTTAGCATTTTATTTCTAATGAAGTTAGACCGAATAATCAACAATACAAAAAATAAATACACAAAAATTATACGAGCCAAATTTTCAAAAGTTGGACTCATAGTGGCCATTTCAGTAAACCATATGGACCATTTATATAATTTACTCTAATATTAATTTCCATTTCTTGTTCTTTTAATTTGAAGTAACATGAATCTTGTACTTCAAAAAAATTCTACACAACTTTATAACTACCAATAAAAATAAAAATAAAGTATATACGAAAAAGCGAGTCTATATATATAACGCACATGTAGAGATACACACCTATGACTTCACCTCCATCATCCTTCATAAACCAAAACTCCCCTCTATTGGCAAAGTTCTCCAGGTGTTTAATTTTTTGATTAGAAACTCTAATATTTGAAACAGATAAATTTTCTTGATTAATTTCCTCACCTCGTATTTATCCATATCTCCCTCCTGAAATCTCTCCCAAATCATTCTGATTGATATTGATATCCATAATAAAATCATGCTCCTTTCTTCATCTCAGTCATCATCCTAATCCAAAATAACAAGATTTTTGGATTAAGTTCAAGTTTAACAAATCAACTGATCACAGGTTTGTGCATTCTTCAAGAATCAAGATTCTTCTCTGGTTGATGGAAGAAGTTGAATTCAAGAAAGTTCATGATCCGTATCTTCAACCCAAGATGATAACTTCAACAAACTCAGACTCCCTACCTCGCCGTGTTTGGGTGCCAGGGCCGGTCATTGTCGGAGCTGGTCCTTCAGGCCTTGCCACCGCCGCTTGTCTCAAGAACCACGGCGTCCCAGCCATGATTCTTGAACAGGCAAACTGCATAGCTTCTTTATGGCAATTCAAAACCTATGATCGACTTCGCCTTCATCTTCCAAAACAATTCTGCCAGCTTCCGCTTATGTCCTTTCCTGTAGATTTTCCAACCTACCCTACAAAAGAACAGTTTTTATCGTACCTTGAATCCTACGCGAAAAACTTTGAATTGAAGCCAGTTTTCAATGCCACAGTTTTAAGTGCAGAATATGACGATGGGTGTCGGTTCTGGAGGGTGAAAACGAAGGGTACTGAGTATGTTTGTCAATGGCTAATTGTTGCGACTGGTGAGAATGCTGTGGAAGTTGTGCCTCGATTTGAGGGGATGGATGAGTTCAATGGACCAATAGTACACACTAGTTCTTACAAAAGTGGCGAGGGTTTTCAAAATAAACGAGTTCTGGTTGTGGGGTGTGGTAATTCTGGCATGGAAGTTTGTTTGGATCTCTGCAATTCTAACGCTTTTCCTTCCCTTATCGTTAGGGATTCAGTATGTTCTACTCTCTCTCTCTCTCTCTCTCTCTCTCTCTCTCTCTCTATCTCTCTCTCTCTCTCTCTCTCTCTCTCTCTCTCTCTCTCTCTCTCTCTCTCATAAATTGCTGCGATCTTGATTTATAAAAATGAAAACTTTTATTGGTATACTAACAATTGTCACATCCAAGATTATAAAACGATGCAAGAATCCTTTAATTTTTTTTCCCTTGGAGGATTGTGTTACTATTTCAATAATTTTCAACAGTTTAATAGAATAATTAACTAAAAATCCAAGTAACAAAAGATTGAGGACTTTTAAACCGTTCTTTCTTTATTTCTTTTTGCATAACTGGGATGGACCGATGGATAGTCACTTTTTCGTGCTAAACTCAAAGAATGATAATGTCAAATCACGAGGACAATGGTCCTGTTTCATTGAGCTTTAACTTTGCTGTGTAGTTTTAGAGTGATTGATGTACTTCTAGAATCTTCAATACTTATATTCAATATAAAATAAATACTTTAAAAAAAGAATATCAAGTGCATCAGATCTTTTCCAGTTTCATTTCCAAAGATGTTTCTAAATTTGCTTTTGTTGGAAAGTGTAGAACAACTCTTTTGCCAGTAAGAAATAGCTTATACTGGAAAGTCAAATAGGACAACAACCCAAAGAGTCAATAGATTACTTAAGCCTGTTAGGGTTAGAATTTTCTTGAAATTCGTATGCATGCGCATTGTTGCGTCTCTTTGATAATCTTTCTTTTCCTGAAAACTCAAAAAAAGATTCCAAAGGGCATTGAAACCCACTTCTGCTTCACTTGCTTTTTAAAACCCTAGTTTTTGATTTGCTTTTGTGGGTAACTTTTTCAGTTGCATGTGTTGCCACAAGAGATGTTTGGGATATCAACTTTTGGTATATCGATGTGGCTGCTTAAGTGGTTTCCTGTGCGAATAGTTGATCAGCTCTTGCTTTTCATATCACGCTGTATGCTCGGTGACACGAGTCTTCTTGGCCTCACTAGACCAAAACTTGGTCCACTCGAACTAAAGGGCATTTCTGGAAAAACACCCGTATTGGATGTAGGCACGCTCGCAAAGATCAGAAGTGGCGATATCAAGGTACTACTTTTCTACATTAATCGGTTATATATATATATATCACAGTATTGTGCATGTATCCTAAGTGTTAAACGTGATCGATTACAATTGAATGATTTGATAAACCTCTCAAATATGCTTCGGATATGTATCTTGTGTAGGTTTACCCAGCAATAAAGAGACTAGAATGTAACATTGTGGAGTTTGTAGATGGCAGAAAGGAGAAATTTGATGCCATAATTCTAGCTACGGGTTATAGAAGTAATGTTCCCACTTGGTTGAAGGTATACTACAAATTCTAATAAGTTGATTTAAAATTGATACAGAAACATTCAATTTTTGACATGCAATACGACATAATATTTATGATATTATTTTGTTTGTAGGACACGAATCTATTCTCAAAAAAAGATGGATTTCCTAAGAAAAAGTATCCAGAAGGATGGAAAGGAGAAAGAGGGTTATATGCAGTAGGATTTACAAAACGAGGTTTGTTTGGTGCGTCCATGGATGCTTCCAGGGTTGCGAAAGATATTTCACGTCAATACTCAGATGGAAAATGTGTGTGTCTACAACGGACATAGAACTAGTATAGATTTATATATAGAGATTATTATTTTTACGTGCGTGTTCTTAGTTTCATTAGGGAATGTGTTTTATGTTTGCTAAATGTACATAAACATTAAGTTTGTACATAGTTCTTGTTGTCCATAGCTAGTAACTAGGGTAAATTTTGAGGTATATAAATATGAATGTTTATTTCCTTTATGCTTTGAAATAGGGGATTTTAACAATCCAATAATTTTGCGTTGTATTTTTTATCTCCCATAGTGCTTTGGGTTAATAGGAATAAAATTTTGTAGTCGTATATATACATTCTTGACTAGTTGTCATTTTTGGTTGAAATTTGTTGATCTTTTGAACCTTAATACCCATATATATATATGCATCTATCGGTCTCTTATGACTTTTAAGGTACTTGGATTTTGAAATAAGAGCACAATCTATTATCATCTGTTTGACCTACTTTTGTTGAATATTGATTCGTCAATATCCAAAAAAATAATTGATAAGAGATACGAAATTTGTCATTTGTATGGGGACCGATACGTCTTTGTCGATTTCTTGTAAAAGGACTTGATTACAAAAAAAGCTGTGAAATTCATATAATGTCAGTAAATAGTTCAATCTTGATTTTACTAGTTCTCTTAACAAGATATTCATAGGTGTCTATATCAGTATATCTAACTATATACGTATGTGCTTATATACCCTATCTTGTACATACACTCCTATTTGAGACGCCAAATATCGTCTCACTAACATTCCTTGAGACATCACCAAGACTTTGGTTCTTGCATAAGAAACGATGACACAAGAAGGTTTTGTATTTGTGTTATGTCTTATATTGAAATAGGACCGAGACTAATTAATTAATTCTCGATGACGAAAAATACAAATTTTTTTCTACCAATTGAGGTGGAACAAAGTGGAGAGGAACTCACTCTCATTCTCTCTTTTGTGGAAAAATCATAATAATATATCACTAGAAAACTTATGAGTCGCGTCCATTTCCGTGTCAATACAAATTCATAGCGAATTAATGTGTGAATTTCCATTGCAAAACCATGACAAAACTTTCAAAGTGATGACAACAAAGATCCTTATCAAAGAGGAGACCCTAGGGGAGGAGGACCACACCAATAACCCAAGGCATGGGGTGGGGTGGAGGTGGGGTTAGAGGCTCTAAGCAAAGTGCACCACAAATCTAAAACACTTAACTAAGTTATATTTTTTTCAATGATTGGATTGGGGCCTACTCCAATTTAAGACAAAAGCTACTGCTGATGTGGTGACAAATGGAAGGATGGATGAGATCAATGGAGGTACAACATTATCAGCATGGTGTACAAATCTTGAAACATGAGAGAACCCTGTCCATTGATAGGTTAGTGACTGATAAGGACCGGTTGGGAGAAGTGAAAAAACAGTGAGTGGGGATGATTTGAGTTCTTTTTTTTTTTTTTTTTGTTACGTTGGGGGATGCTCCGGTGGCAGCTCTAGCCGCAGCGGCAACGATGGTGATGGAAATATGGAATTTATTTTAAAATTGAGTTATACGTTCACAATGTAACTCAATTCTATTCAAAGCACTTCTGCACTTGGTTTTATAACCAATTACACGTTTTTTTTTGTAAAGAGGTCGAAGGTGAAAATTGGCTAGGACAATTCCCTAATGAAGGACAGGAGGAAAACGCCCTACAAAATCATTGGGAGGGCCCATAAGATCCCATGTTGAAAAATCCCTCTTTCCTTGAATTAGTTTTGTTTTACTTTGGCATTGAATTGACCTAGTTAATAATAACGTATAATTTTTCAAGGTTAAAAATACTAAGCTATATTTGTTTATAACACACACACACACACACACACACACATATATATATATATATATATATATATATATATATATATATATATATATATATAATGATCAAATGAAAACACTTAAAAGATTAAGAATATGAGAATAATTCTGGACCAATCAATATATAATAACATATTAGTATTTTTTATATTTTAATTAAATTAAAATAAAATAAAATTTAATCAAATTTCCTTAAATTTAGGGTCAGTTACCAAAAAAGAAAAAAAATATTCGATTTTTTATTTTTCTTATTAATGAAATATAAAAAATATTTTTATCAAAATTTATTTTAAAACTAAAAAAAATTTATTTTTTTCTTAAAAAAAATCAATTTTTTTTATCCTATTTCACGTTTTTTTAGTGTTTAAAAAATGAAAAGAAATCGAACCCCATATTAATACATTTGTATTCATAAATGAATTTTCTTTTTCAAAACACCTGATACTACTCCAATCACAAATGAATACACATCAATTTACAAGTAATCCAATTCATTTTTTCAATCAACTGAAAATAAAAAAAATTGTAAAAATTATCATTTCTTTATAAAAACAATACATCTAATCATAAATAAATACAATAATTAACACATGATAACACTGTTCTTCACAAATGAATACACTGTTATTAACAAATAAGTACCATTTTATTCTAAAATGAATATATGAATACCTCTAATCATAAATAAATATATTCATTCACATATGAATGCACTGCTATTCACAAATGAATACACTTCTATTCATAAATAAATACACATTCTAACGTAAATGAATTCATCAAAAATATAATATAACATACATCTAAAAAAAATATAGAACATAATACAATTTTTCATTCTTCTCTAGCTCAAATTTTTCACCTTTCATCTTCTCAAAAAAATCCAAAGGACCTCCACAAAACCCATATGGAAGAACTCTTAGAACCTTCATAGTCAGTTCAAAACTTTCTCTCGCATCTCTCCGATTAGCAATAAAGCATTGGATATTGACAATATTGTTTACCTTTGTCGAGCATTCAAACGTAACAAAAAAATTCAAAGAATTTCCCATGAGGACGGTTGGCCTGCTATCAGATTGCACAAAAAATTCATCCATACTCACAGGTTATTTGCAAGCACAGATTTAACGAAAACATGATCAACTGATAATCAGAATTACAGAAAGAAGATTACAAAATTTTGACAACAATACCCTTGTTGTCCAAATTTTGGACAATAATAATTGGATAGATAGATTTCAATTTCACATAAAAAGCTTGCAAGTCAGATTGCTTGAGCTAATAAGACATTAAACCATGTGCCTAAACAGATGTTAGTAAAAAAAAGAGTCAAAAGTAAAATTACCTTGTTGTCTCTGATTGAAGTGCCTCCCGGCCAAAAAATGTGTATCTTCTAGGACGAGAGCCCACATGAGCCAACTTCTAGAATGAAATTGTTACAATTCATCATAAGCTCTTCTTTTTCATTCCTTTATATGTACCTGTTAAAAAGATGATGAGAAAAATGACATCCAAAGGCTGAGTATATCCAACAGTTAGGGCTTTAAAGTAAAAGAGATGGAGATAAAAAAGAAATAGAATTTGAGACTGGTTAAAATAGAAGCAATGACATGAAGAGAAAATAGAAGGTATGGTGTCGTATCGAAGAAACGTGAGATATCAATGAATCGATTATGAATAAATGAAAGATAAAGGAAGCCCTAATCGTACCCATCATTATCATCATGCCGACAACCTTCACCCTTCATAACCAGGAAACCACCATCGACGTAGCCTCCATCATCAACCTTTATCTTCACAACAACATTCAAGCAAAATCGAGACCATACCTTCCAAATTGAAATCGATTTGCTGGTCTAGAATCCCCAATGAAAACTAATGAACTAAAATCGAGTTGTATGAGTGCTCTTACGCTGATTTTATGGCCTCCTCCGACTCTATGGTCTTGGTCGGCTTCTGATATGTTCTATGAGATGAGATGGTGAGATGATGATGTCGATTGAATGTTCTTTGAGATTAGTTCAACAAAATAGAGTAACACATAGTAATTATAGGAGTTTACCAAATTAGGGTAATGCTTATTTACCTTAATATCCTATATAATTTTCTTTAATTTAAAATTTAAAATTTAAATGTATTAATAATTAGAAAAATAACAATTAATTATAGCTACACATCTTAAGAATTAGATGGTTCAGATATGTTCTCGTGTTCTCAACATTTTATGTGTTCTTATTTGATCTTACTCCTATATATATATATATATATATATATATATATATATATATATATATATATATATATATATATATATATATATATATATATATATATATATATATATATATATATATGGAGTATCATTTCTTTGCAATTCAACAATTACAATAATAGTTGCATATTTTCATATTATACATTTTTGATAGATAGATATTTAGCATAAACTAACAAAAAAATTATAAGATATATTAAAGACAAACTCATACACACTACAATATAACGATGATATCATAAGCCGGAAATGGATTACACAGAAGAATTTACGGAAAATCACCTAAGAGGCTAATGAATCCTCTTGTTCATATTTAGTCACTTTTTTGTACACCATTACCACTAAACTTGTTGTAAGTGTTCAAAATATACTCTTATTACAAGTTATTGAAGGTTTTCGGCAAATTGGTCATCTCCAGCAACTCTCCGGTCATCTTCTCCAGCGAGTTATCGACGAACATTACTTTTCCAACGACTTTAAATCTTTTCCTAAATCATTTAAACCAAAAAAAGAAAAAACAAATATCAGAAATCGACTAAGACATCCTGACCATGTTTCTTCCATGGATAAATATAATGTATTAAACTAGTAATACCTTGATGCCCAAGATAAACTATGTGGAGGAAACAAAGAGGAACAAGAAAAACTATGAAAAATGATTTTATTGCTGCAGATCTCTATCTACACTAACGAATACATGTCCTTATTTATACAAATGAAAGTAGTAACCTAAACTAATACGTAGTACTTGTTAAGTAAGCACATAATTTCCTAATCTAAATCAAATAGTTAAAATAAAAAGTGTTTTCACAAAATACACATACACTTAAAAATCCGATTAACCCAACAATCACCCACTTAATCAGATTGGTCATACATCCCGTTCACAACAGTGTTGAATCACTATCTTCCTAAACCATCCCGACTTTTCTCGGACACCCGATCTCCATCTCGGTCACCTCCAAAGTCCTCCATACCCTTTTGACTGTTCACAACACAAGTAATATGTAACATGACATCCCATTGGATACGGTCATTACCATCTAGACGTTTCCTGGATTGACGACCTCTCCCCGACCATATCCAAAGCCATCTGATTTGAACATCCACCACAATAATATTCACACCGTGTTGTTTCTGCAATCTCTTCATTTGTTCTGATCAACTTTGCTTAAAGAGGCATCTCCACCGACCAAGAAAACAAAGCCACCTGCTTTATTATTTTCTTTTAATCATGCCAAACAAACTGAATCCAAAGCCACCTACTTTAACGAATCCTTCCTACCCGCTTTTCACGTACCTACGTCGATATCCCCTTATCATGAACAAGTCGAACTTTCTTCCTTGCCAATCATTGTTCTCCAATTAATATAAACACAACCCTTTGATTTTTCCTGCCTTTTGAGTTCAACCGGTCAACATCTTATTCTCTTTTTTGATAACCTCGACCTAATCAAACTTGTTCCGAGAGCACTTTTCCAGCGAACAACAAGACACGGTCATGACCACCTTTACCGTCTTCCGTCACCTGCAAAATGAACCAAATTAAAGCCACCTGCTTTAATGTCTTCCTTTCTGTTTATTTCGCGCCTCCGATTAGTCTCTCTATACGTTAAAACAAGCCCGACCAAGAAAAATCAGGGTTGCTGTTGAGATGCTTCAACTCGCACTCAAAAGCAATCACACCCCCTTCAACTTAACCCGATTCCTGTTGCGTCTTCCCTGCAGCGAAGGGCTACACTTTTTTTTAAACTGACTATCAAACCGACTGCCCTACTTCTTCACAATCCTTAGGCTCTAATACCAAGTGTAAGGTATTAAACTAGTAATACCTTGATACCCAAGAGAAACTATGTGGACAAAACAAAGGAGGAACAATAAAAAAATGTGACAAAGGAATTTATTGTTGTAGATCTCTATCTAAACTGATGAATACATGTCCTTATTTATACTAACGAAAGCAGTAACCTAAACCAATACACAATACTTGTTAAGCAAGCAGACAATTTCCTAATCTAAATCAAATAGTTAAAATAAAAACCGTTTTCCTAAAATACACATACACTCATAAATCCGATTAACCCAACAATAACTGTCAAACCATTTCAAAAACAAAAACTCTGACATGCCATGGATGAACCTTCAAACCCATATTTAATAACCCATAAACGAAATCAAAAGCTTGTAGATTATTAGATTTGTGTCCAGAAATCGATTTCGGAGGTGTGTTCATCATATTCGTTCCAGAAATTGTTGGTTTCAGATGTGTACATTAGATTTCTGAATCAATTTTAGATATGTGTTCATGGTTATGTGTTCTTGGAACAATTTTTGAAACCCAGTAATCTTAAACCAAAGATGATGAACAACATGGAATGATTTGGTATGATTTTCGACACATACAAACACACACACACACACACCAGCTTGTTTTCTCAGATCCAACACTCCATGGATGAAATTGTTTTAAAGGTCCAGATCTGGAAGTGGGTTAGAAGCTACATCCATGGCAAAAACCGAATTTGGAAATCTATGCTTTCCAGGTTTGTGTTCTAGTTCTTGGAATGATTAATACCCTAGAAATCGAAAACAACAGCTGATGAATGATTTTTGGAACCATTTGAGTTTAAACCCACAAATCTAAAACTCTTTAAACCCACAAATTTGAACCCTTCAAACTTGTTGGTTTTTGGAAATGACAAAGTCGCCGAAAAATTCATGTTTGGTTGGAGACTCGTCGGAGAAGATGACCGGAGAATCATCGGAGATGACAAAGTCGACACAATCCTTTAATAGCAGGTTGCAATGATTTTTATGAGCACCTACAACCAGTTAAATAGTATATTGTGTAAAAGACAAAAAAGAAAAATAACCAAATGTGAACAAAATCAACAGTTGGTTACCCTCCTAAGTCATTTTCCTAACGAATTTACCATGGACCAAAGTCTTCTAGAAAAGACAGAAAATTATCGACAAATATGGTCAAACTTATATATATATATATATATATATATATATATATATATATATATATATATATATATATATATATATATATATATGGTTAAAAATTTTTGCGAATCAATTTTAAAATGCAAACTTTTTTGTTTGATATTTTTTCTTTCAAAAAAAATAACATAAAGCATCAAAACGGCTGTACAGAAACATATTTGCAAAAAAAAATCTTGAAAGAAATATGTATATACGATAGGTGCATATGTGAACAAACGTCAAAAATTCACAAAGTTAGTAAAAAATGCAATATGCACCTGACATATATTTACATTTTTTTTTTCGAAAAACTCACAATATATATATATATATATATATATATATATATATATATATATATATATATATATATATATATATATATATATATATATATATATATATATATATATATATATATATATATATATATAGGAATGAGTTCTATGGAAACAAATAACTAGGGCAACATCTAACAGGGCGCATCTATGTATACTGACTTTTAGCACGGGCATCTATGTATAATCAAGGTAGGTCCTAGGACCTATCTTTTTTCTTTTTTAATATAATAATTCTATATAAAAATACATAAGAAACCATATTGATTTTGGTTCTAGATTTGCCATTGACTATTGACTTTTAATATTGGTGATCAACATCTAAAATCACGGTGACATGATTGTAGTTTAGCAAAAAACTATGCCAAAGGTTTAGATATTTATTTAATCCAAGATGTAGATAATAATAATAATAATAGTAATAATAATAATAATAATAATAATAATAATAATACGTTTGTATGCATGAGCATATTGCATGTCATTTCCTGGTTTGTTGAATTTACATTTTTTCAACAAAAACGTTTTTTTTTGTAATGACTTGGGATTTTCGATAAATAAATATATATTCATTAAAATTCATGCGTTTTCTATATAATAAAGAGGGATCTTAACCCTGTCATGATTGTGTGCAAAATTTGTGGATTTCATTATCACGTGAAAACAAGGTATACTAAAATATGATCACTCTCTTCGTATATGTCAATTACTACCAATTTGAAGTCCCTTCGTGTTTTACTTTTAATGATCCTATAAATTATCTTTTTTATTTTATTTTATTATTTTTTATTTTTTATTTTAAGAAAACGGCGAATAGCATAACAACCCACATCAAGGAGATGTGGAGGAAAATACAAACAGTATATAGAGAATAAAAAGGAAAGAATAACTAGAAAACTGGGGAAAATTACAAATAAAGGAAATGACATAAATTTCAATCTTTAAAATCCACTTTTTTTAATCATCCTCTATACTTGCACCATATGAATGTTATTGCTTTTATTCTTTCGACTGTATTCGTCGGGACTATTGGGGTTTTTTCAAAAATCATTTTGTTTCTATCTGTCCATATGCACCATAAAACCCCACTTAATATCGCGTTTAGTATTCTTCTTTTAAAATTACACTTCAATCATTATGAGATGAAGATGAGCATATTTTCCATCGAAATAAAGCTGTCACATCTACTTTCACACCAAGCAAGGATCGAATCCATGATTGCCATCGCTACAGGACATGATAGCAAAACGTGATCACTTGTCTCCTCCATATTACATACACCACAGGTGGTAGTTGGAATTGTGATCCTCCTGTTTCTTAATGCCAATGCAGATGGTATTCTTCTGAGAGTTTTGCTCTCCAAATGAAGCATAGGATCTTAAAGGGGATCTACTTATCCCAGTCAAATGGTCCATCATTGACGACATGTCCAGTTAGTTCTAATCGTTCACGTAACAGACACACCATAAACCTGCCGTCTCTTACAAAATCAGAAACCCAACATCAATCATTTGAATTCCACGAAACTATTTCCTTGGGATCAATGTTATAATGCGTCAAACAATTACGTTTTTTTTGTTATGTTTTTCCACACACCTATGTTGGATCTATTAGCAAAAACAGACCAATGTCTCCCATTTAAATTATGGATACATCGAATTACTTTTGACCACATAGAGGAGTCATCATATTTCAAACGCCACATCCATTTAGCCAACAAAGAAATATTCAGGGCTTTAATAGACCCAAGCCCGATGCCTCCCACTTTTTTTGGCGCTACGATCTTATCCCAGTTAACCCAATTAATACTTTTTTTTGTTGTACTCTCTACACCAAATGAATTTCCTTCTAAATTTTTAAAGAATATCAATTAGACCGTTTGGGACAACAAATATGGACATACAGAATGTTAGGAGATTACCAAGCACCGCTTTTGCAAGTGTTACTCTACATCCAAAGCTCAATGCTTTCGCTTTCCACGAAGACAACTTGGAATGAAACTTTTCAATAATCGGCCTCCATGCATTTTTTATTCATATTCTCACCTACAGGGATACCCAAGTAAGTGAACGGGATCGACAATGGTTCACATCCAAGAGGGGCAGACAAATTCAATATGTCTATGGAGGATGCGCCCACTCCAAATACTTTCGACTTTTTAAAGTTCACTTTCAATCCAGACGAGATGTGAAAGCATCTTAAGATCCTTGCTAATTTAGCAATGTTTTTCCTTGACCATTCTCCTATGAACAATGCATCATCTGCGTAAAGTAAGTGGGACAAACACATGTTAGAATTTGGAAATTTTAGCACGTCAAACACGCCTTTCTCCACTGCTTTCTTCATAGCTTGATTTAGTCCTTCCATCGTGATAATGAAGAGGAAGGGAGATAGCGGGTCACCTTACCTCACCCCTTTTGACATTGGGAATTATTTTGTTGGGCTCCCGTTAATGATCATCGATGCCCTTCCGGATTCTAAACAATTTCAAATCCAAAGTCGCTATCTTGCCCCGAATTGCATTTTATCCATGATAGAATCAAGGAATGCCCAATCCACCTAATCGAAGGCTTTGTTGAAATTTGCCTTAAACATGAGCATCTTTCTACCTTTAGCCTTTGCCTAGGAGCAAAGTTCATTAACAATCATCGGGCCCTCAAGGATAATTCTCCCTTCAATGTAAGCGGATTGTACTTCATCAATGACGTGTCTAATAAACCTTTAAAGTCTAAGAGCAAGCAACTTAGCAATGATTTTATATAGTGATCCTATCAAACTTATTGGTGTATGGTCACCAAAGTGAATCGGATCCTTAGAATTAGCGGCGAGAGAAATAAATGAAGATTTACATCCCCTCGATAGCTTACCACCTCTTTCAAAAAACTTCACCAGCCCCATTACGTCATCTTTTAGCTGCTCCCAGTATTTTTTGAAGAAGTTGAATGTGAAGCCATCTGGCCCTGGGGACTTGTCCCCACCACACGGCCAAACTGCAGTTTTTATTTCCTTAACTGTGAATCCCTCTTTGAGGAAACAAGCATCTGATCCCGAGAACTTACAAAATCCGGAATTCCGGAATAACGGTCTGTTTAGCCATTTTTCCTTCAATTTCTCTTCAAAGAATTTTTTTGCCTCATAGTTCATTCCAAACAGATTAGTCATCCAGATTCCACCAACCATGATCCCGTGTATGTGATTTTTCCTATTTCTGTTATTGACATAACCATGGAAGAATCGTGTATTTTCATCTCCTTCCACCTCCCATTTGAGTTTTGATCTTTGTTTTAGATTTAAATCCATCACTCTCGCATGTTCCACAATCTTAACCCCCATTTGATATCTCCTCCACTTCCATAGAAGTTAAGGGCCTAGATTCTGTCGCTAATTCAATATCAACCATTCTTTTTTTTTTTCTTTTCAGTGTCTCTATTTATCTATTCTCCTCTTTTACTGTATTAGCCTTCCAACATCTAATAACCATTTTTAACTGTTTTAATGTATTCAGCAAGCGCATATCCAGTGGACCATAACCCACAGACTCCGAACACACCTTCATAATTATCACGTCAAAACCGTCTTTCAGCATCAAAGAGTTAAGCAACTTGAAAGGAGGGGGACCAAAGTCATCACAACGAGCTCTTAGAATAATGGGAGAATGGTGTGAGAGATCTCTATCGATTGCGAAGCAAGAGGCAAAAGGAAAGGTAGACAGGAAATTATTACACACCAAGAAGCGATCTAACTTACTTAACTTTGCTTCATGAGTTAAAATATGTGAATGTTTGATCTCCCATCTTCAAATCAGTGAATTCTCTATTTCAAATAAATTGATTAAAAGCAGTTGCACTAAGATGACAAAAAACTGAGTTTATACGCTTCTCAGGGCAGCGAACCATGTTGAAATCCCCCATAACAATCCGAGTAGCTGATCTCGAAAGCTTAATTGCTAACAATTCTTCCCAAACTTTTGAATTCTCGCTTACCAATTGTGGCCCATAGATATTTATAAAGCCAGTGAGTCCATTTATTCCAACAAGATTCCCTAGAGTCACAATGTAGTATCTAGTTTTAATAGACTCTCCCTTCGAAAACACTCTACTATCCTAAATATATATAATACCACCAGACCTCCCAGTGGTGAAAACCTGGTCGAACATGCAGTCAAAATCTCACTAACGGCTGGCAGAGTTGAATGGAAAAGAAGACTCCCCCAATTTGCTTTCTTGAATTCCGATCATACATAACTTGTGTTCATGTCTAAGCCTTCGAACCCACTCAATTTTGTGTTTCTCTCCGAGACCTCTGATGTTTAAGGTCACAAAATTCATTGGGGAATTTGGTTCTCACCTTCATCTCCGAGGACTTACATAAGGACCGTGTTGTCTGCATCAACCTCAAAACCCAACATCCTACTGACTTCAACCGTATTTCTGATTTCAGACGAAGCGGATGGCAAGTCTGCATCCGAGTCCAAAAGAAGGATCTGGGATTGAATCTGGGTTTTATTAAGATCGATTAAAGATTGAGGCGTGGGGGGATGCGAGTAGTCAATGTGTCCATCGACGACTATATTTGAAATTCTCCTTCTTTTATCTTGTACACCTTCAAAATTGACCTCCGTCCGACTCAATTGAGTTTCTCCAGAGTCCAGATTGCTTGAAAACGGATCAAAACAACCGAACTTACCCAGGTTGTTCAAAAGCCCATTAAACATTTCCCCTTGGCCCACATTCTTATTAATCCCACTTTGAGAAGGGAATATCTTTGATGCTTCCGAATGCGTCAAGACTTTGATATCATTATTATTATTAATTGTATCAAACTGCTCCATTGGTTCCACATGCACATTAATATCCGCGACCGACCTTTGATGTTCCCCAAGCGTGGCGTTCCCACCTATCCCTTCTTCCTCGTCCATCGTTACCTCCGCCAGTGATGAAATCACCTCCGGTGAACGGACGTTACCACCGATATCCAATTGCATGTTTTCTATGTAAGAATGCTTTACCACTTCAGCATCAGTGGGTCCAATCTCACCTTCCTCTAATTCTTCTTTGTTATTCTCAAATGGAATGGTGTCTGACAGATACCCATCCACATCATCCACTTTGTCATCATCCTCTCCCTCCTCCGATGAGGAACTCACATCCATCGAATAATTTAGTTGCTTGAAAGGAGCCCAATCTAGATCAAATTCCACAATTTTTAATTTTATGATTCTATCATTGACTTCCACCAAAGGTCCACTGGTTATTATTGATATCAAGGTTGTTAGAATGGCAACCTTGCCATAGGATAGATTTATATTTGATTGATCCACCGCAAAAGGGACCACAACTCTACCAAAAGATTCCACAGTTGTCAAGAAGTTATCCTCAGACCATAGTTATGGTGGGAGACCTAAGATTTTTATTCGAGCAATTCTTTCAGAGTTTGGAGTCGTGATATCACCACTATCAATACAAGGGATAAATAGATGTTGAAATTATAGTGCATATGATAAAGTAATTTTATTCCTAAATTGTTATAAAGTTGTTCTCCTCCTTAATTTTATATATTTACCTCCATAATTTGATGTTGAAAAAACCATTATGTAATATGCAATGAAAAAAAATTAATAATTACTGAAATGTTTTGTTCGTTTGGAGAGCCAATTTAGGACGTATACCCACTTCATATGAATTATCAAAGCGAGGAATACACTTTGGCGATACGAAAAGTGAATACTGTTTACAGGAGGCCAATGAGGTGATTCATGTGTTGATTAAATGTTCATTTGCATGGGTGATTTGGCAATGGATCCTCAAATGGTGTAATATTTCCATTCCTCATCTCAAAACTGTTGGAGACGTAATAAATTATGTTATGAAATGGGGGAATAGTCCTAAAAAAGGGAATGCACTCATTACAATTCTATATGGTACCCTTTGGTGGATTTGGAATGCGATATGTGACAAAACTTTCAAGAAGACGTGTATGTCCTCGACTCTGGTGGTTGAAAAAATAATGTCTTCGGTGTTCACGTGGATCAAACATAGAAGCGAGTAATGTTCTTACAGATAAGTTGAGTGGTATATGGGTCCTTTTATTTGTTTTTAAATTTTAAACTTTTGTACTTTGTGCTCCCCCACCCTCTAGTTCCTTGCTAGGCGTGGTGTGTCGAGTTCTTTTCTATTTTTATATAATTGTTTGCCGTTTCAAAAAAAACTCATCTTAGGAAAGCACACTTTTGCCTATTTTTGATGACCAAAAAGGTCAAGCTATTAATTTTTTCGAGATACAACATAATGTGGACTATTTAGATTTTCTTTGAAGTTAAACACCATATACGTCTTTGAGAGGTAATACAAAACTTACCACACTTGCGTATAACACTGAACAATTAATTTATAATACAGAGTACAACATAATCTAAGGAATATAAAAGGAAAATTTATAACGGATTAACTAAACCAAAAGTTGTTATTGACTTTAAGTTGTGGTAATATTATCTCCTATACCCCCCCCCACACACACACACACAAACAAACAGGTGGAGGACGCACACACAACTGATCTCCAAATGAGCCAAATAGAGGGTTTGGCAAAGGTTTCATGAAGATGTCGGCCACCTGGAGAAGGGTATGCACAAATTTGTTCTGCAAATTTCCTAAAGACACAAGTTTAATCAATATCAATGTGTTTTGCCTGTCGGTGTCCAACCGGATTTTGACTAAGGAAAATGACACTCAAATTATCACATAATAAGGTTGGTCATTCAGATGGTAGGGCATTCAATTCTCGTAACAAATGAGTACTCCTTATGAGTTTAGGAATGGTATTTGTCATAGCTCGATATTCAGACTCGCAAATAGAACGAGATACCATCGGTTACTTTTTGGAACTCCAAGATACAAGGTTTCCACCAAAGAAAAAAATGAGTAGCCATAAGTGGACGTCGAGTTTCAATGCCACAAGCACAATCCATATCGGAGTATCCGATGAGATTGGACTTGGTTGGATGTGAAAATTTAACCCATGAGTGAGCGTACCATTAACATATCAAATGATCCGATTTTCCAATTAAAAATGATGATCCATTGGAGAATGAAGAAATTGATTGGGTTGGTTTACGACGTATGATAAATCAGGTCTTGTAAATTCAAATACTGAAGAGTACCAAAGAGAGATCGATATAAAGTGGGATCATGAAACGCAGGGCCAAAATTGGTGAAAACGTCTTATGTAGCAAGGTTTCTTATCAGTTTCAACCGTTCAACAAAATGGCTAATGTAGGGCTCATGATTTCCATTTATGATGATACCATCTAAGTACACCAATAAATACAAGCAACATGCACCTCGATGCAAGATGACTACCAGTGAAACCTTGCTAAATAAAAGAATTGATTAGTTGTTAAAACCAAGGGAGTGGAGCTTATTTGAGGATATAAAGAGACTTGTTAAGATGACAAACATAGTTTGGATTACAAACATCAACAAAAGTTAGCGCTTGTTCCATGTAAACCATTTCTTGGAGATTCCATTCAAGAATGAATTTTTAATGTCTAGTTGATGGAGATTCCATCTATTTGTAATGACAAGAGAAAGAAATAGACGAACTGTGGTGGATTTAACAGTTGGACTTAATGTATGTGAGAACTCAAAACCCAGTACTTATGAAAAAAATTAAGCAACAAGTCGAGCTTTACAGAGATCAATGGGGCCATCAACATGGTATTTAGTGTGGAATACCCTCTTTAATCAAACAACATTTTCCTTTGACGGTCGGGGAACAAAAGTCCATGTATTGTTTTGGTGAAGAGTCGTGAGTTCGTTATACATAACATCACGCCAATGTTTTAGTTTGGAAGTTGGTTTAAATCCTTTAGGTTCTTTAGATGCTAACAAAGCATCATGAAGATATATAGCAGCAATGACAAGTAATTCCACTATGTGTTTAGACTTTACAATTGTAACGTCCCAAAATTTCACGTCCAAAAATTTCGTTTATAAAACATTACATAGAAAATGTTAACAATTAAAACATTGTTTAGTTGAACCACTTCACATCGAAAACCAAATTAAAAACCACAACATTCGATCAATCAAAATATCAGAGTATCAATCCCAGAATAAATTCGTAACTGCGGAAACAAGAGAGTGTGTGTGTGACATGCTGCTACCGCGCCGGCTCCTTTCCCCTAGCTGAGGAGGTACCTGAAACCAAAACTGAAAACCGTAAGCACGAAGCTTAGTGAGTTCCCCCATCGTACAACATACCATACAAACACATAACATACATACTGCCAGGCTATTCTGGCGTGCCTGACTACCCGGTACGGCCATTCTGGGGTGCCGACTACCCGTGCGGCCATTCTGGGGTGCTGACTACCCGTGTCAAGCCATTCTGGGGTGCTGACTACCCATCGGTCCTAACAACCGAACCTCGGGGACTGGTCCCCTCCTACTACCTCTATCGCATATAACATAACAAGCCAACATGCAAACATATCATCACGTATTGTCAGACATTTCTGGGGTGTCTGAACTACCCTTCGGTCCTATCAACCGATCTCTACTTCTATCACATATAACATATCATGCTAGCGTATAACATATCAGGTAGTAGCAAACCTAGATCATATCACAAAGACAATCATCTAACATACGACTCCTACTGGTGGGCCGGCATCGTGGCCGTAGACCCACCGCTACTAGAAGGTAACTCACCTCGAAGTAGATACTGATCTGATCAGGAACTGACTATCTACTGCTGCTGCTACTGCTCCGGAAATCCTCCAGCTGCAATTCCCACAACATACTCAATCAATCACTGCTAACTGACCTTTGGGTAAAATGACCATTTTACCCCTGACCATGTCGTAAGTCAAAGTCAGAGTCAACTTTCAGTTGACCCGACTCGCCGAGTTGGCTCTCTAACTCGCCAAGTCCCTATCCACTCGATTGTCCTGAATCCCGTCCCTACTCGTCGATTTAGGCGCTGACTCGACGAGTTCTTCTTCTAAACTGAGGTTCAAGTCCTTCATCCTACTCGCCGAGTTGTATGAACAACTCGCCAAGTCCGTCTTCATCCGAAGAACACTTATGTTGAGACTCGCCGAGTTGTATGAACAACTCGCTGAGTCTGTTCTTGATCTAAGGAGACTGCCTTGAACTCGCCGAGTCAGGGCATGGACTCGCCAAGTTCCTCCATGGATGAGTTTGGCTTCTAACTCACTGAGTCACACCCCGTGACTCACTACACACACTTGGCACAACGAAAAAGGGACAACTCAGAGACTTGCGAGTAGACTTGCCGAGTCATATGAACGACTCACCGAGTCATCGCCATGCAATCATTAAATACGCGATTTTGCTCGATTCCAGTCCATGCCATTTATAGATCTGGGTTCCTAGAGCATGAATGACACGTAAAGTTTCCAACTTTACGTGTAGATACTCACCAATGAGGGATTTAGGGCTCAAAATGCCTCAAAAGGGTAGATCTAGGGTGAACAAGCAACATGGGTCCATAAAGGTAACAGATCTGAGCTCCTGGAGCTCAATCTTGCCTAGATCTAAAGGCCAATCAACTTATTACGACTTATATTGCTCATACAAGCTTGGGGATTGGCTCAAGAATGACTTAAATGAAGTAATAAGCATAGAAACAGGGGGAAAACGGGTTATACCTCAAAGGAACTGCTGAGAGAGCACAAAGATGCTTGGATTCCTTCCCTTCCTCTTGATCTACTCCCCTTTTGCCTCAAAACCTTCAAGAACACACAACAATTTCTTCAAACTCTCAATGAACAAGCTTAGAACGAGGGTTGGGAGCTCTGAGGGTGAATGGGGGCTGGCCTGGGGCGGATATGATGTTTAAATAGGGTGCTAACCCCTAAAACTTAGGGTTTCATCCAACAGTGGTGACTTGCCGAGTCCAGGATATGGACTCGCCGAGTCGCCAACTTAAATGTGTCCCGGGTCCCGTTTCTACTCGGCGAGTCAGACCTATGACTCGCCGAGTCCAAGGCTAAAAAAACGAGAATAATCAAATAAGATTTACGTACCAGGAACCAGGTGCTACAAATCTCCCCCACTTATTTTAGACTTCGTCCTCGAAGTCTGCTACTCGATTCTGAAATAGCTCGGGGTAATGCTCCATCATCTCATCCACTGGCTCCCAAGTCCATTCCGAACCCTTGCGGTGCTGCCATTGCACCTTCACTAGCACCACCTTCTTGTTCCTCAAATCCTTCGACTTCCTGTCGAGGATCGCGACCGGGCGCTCAATGTAATTCAGGCTGTCATCAACTTGTATATCCTCTAGTGGCATAACCGCTAAATCATCCACTAGGCACTTCCGCAGCTGAGAAACATGGAAAGTGCTGTGTGTCTGGCTGAGCTCGGCTGGCAGATCCAGCCTATACGCCACCTTGCCCACCCGGGCTACAACCCTGAACGGTCTGATGAATCTCGGGCCCAACTTGCCCTGCTTCCTGAATCGAATGACGCCTTTCCAAGGTGACACCTTCAGGAGAACCATATCCCCGACTTGGAACTCCAAGTCGGATCGACGCTTGTCGGCGTAACTCTTATGTCGACTTTGAGCAGTCTGAAGCCTGCTCCGAACCTGCTGGATCCTCTCGGTCGTCTTGAGCACCACTTCGGTGCTCCCCATGACTCTCTGGCCAACTTCACCCCAGCATATCAGGGTCATGCACCTCCGTCCGTATAACATCTCGAAAGGAGGGCGGTCGATACTCGCGTGGTAGCTGTTGTTGTAGGAGAACTCGACCAAGGGAAGATAGGTATCCCACCTACCACCAAAGTATAAAACACACGCCCGCAACATATCCTCCAAGGTCTGGATGGTCCGCTCGCTCTGACCATCCGTCTGCGGGTGAAAGGCGGTGCTAAAATGCTATCGAGTTCCCAACTTGTCATGAAACCTCTTCTAAAATCTGGAAGTAAAACGCACATCCCTGTCCGAGATAACCGATACTGGCACCCCGTGCCGCGCCACGACCTCCCTAATATAGATGTCGGCCAATTTCTCGGCTGATATGCTCTCCTAAATCGGGATAAAGTGAGCACTCTTGGTCAATCGATCCACGATGACCCAAATCGAATCCACTCCACGCGCGGTCCTGGGAAGCTTCGTGATAAAATCCATCATGATATCTTCCCATTTCCACAGTGGAATATCCAGCGGCTGCATCTTGCCATGTGGTATCTGATGTTCGGCCTTGACCTTACTGCAGGTCAAGCACTGCTCAACGTACCATGCCACATCCCTCTTCATGCAGGGCCACCAATAATCTAGACGAAGATCCCTATACATCTTCGTCGCCCTGGATGAATAGAGAAGCGGGACTTGTGCGCCTCCTCCATCAAGATCTGGCGCACGCCTCCGAGATACGACACCCACACCCTACGGTGTAGTGTCAATAGCCCTCGGCTATCATAGTCGAAGGAGGAAACTTGACCCACCACATGCTCGCTCTTCCGATGTTCCTCCTTGATAGCCTCCTGTTGAGCCTCCCGAATCCGCTCCAACAGGGGAGTCACTACGGTCATCCTCATGCACATATCCCTGGTCGGCGCCGCCTTGCGGCTAAGCGTATCGGCCACCACGTTGGCCTTCCCCAGGTGGTAAAGGATCTCGCAATCATAATCCTTCACCACGTCCAACCACCGACGCTGCCTCATGTTCAGATTCGGCTGATCCATGAGGTACCTCAAACTCTTGTGGTTCGTGTAAATGGTACATCGAACCCCGTAGAGGTAATGCCGCCAAATCTTGAGGGCAAAAACCACCGCCCCCAACTCCAAATCATGCGTCGGGTAGTTCACCTCGTGAGGCTTGAGCTGCCTCGAAGTGTAGACAATGACATGCCCCCTCTGCATCAGTACCGTGCCCAACCCTGAAATGGACGCGTCACAATAAACCACAAAATCCTCCACGCCCTCTGGCAGGGCTAGGATCAGTGCCTCGCACAGTCTCTGTCTCAGTGTCTCAAATGCAGCCTACTGCTCGGGTCCCCACCGAAAGACCACGACTTTCTTCGTCAGCCGCGTCAGGGGTACGACTATCTTGGAGAAATCCTGAATAAATCTGTGATAGTAGCCCGCTAATCCCAGGAAACTCCAAATCTCAGATGGAGACTTCGGAACCTCCCATCTCATCACGGCCTTGACCTTGGCCGGATCGACCAGAATCCCGTTCTGGTTGACGAGGTGTCCGAGAAATTGCACCTCGCGCAACCAAAACTCATACTTGGAGAACTTGGCATACAATCTCTCCCTCCTCAGGGTCTCCAACACCTCCCTCATATGCTCCTCATGAGTCTTGGAATAAACCAAGATGTTATCGATAAAGACTATTACAGACCGATCCAACATCGGTCTGCATACGTGGTTTATGAGGTCCATGAACGCGGCAGGAGCATTGGTGAGCCCAAACGGCATCACCACAAACTCATAATGGCCATAGCGCGTCCGAAACGCGATGTTCTGTGTATCCTCCTCCTTGACCCTCATCTGATGGTATCCCGAATGCAAATCGATCTTGGAAAACCAAGACGCTCCCTGAAGCTGGTCAAAGAGATCATCATTCCTCGGGAGTGGGTAACGGTTCTTCACCGTTACCTTATTCAGATCCCGATAGTCTATGCACATCCGGTGTGACCCATCCTTCTTCTTCACAAACAGGATCGGGGCTCCCCAGGGTGAACTACTCGGACGAATAAATCCCTTGTCTAGCAACTCCTGCAGCTGCGTAGACAATTCCTGCATCTCGGGAGGAGCCAACCGATACGGTGCCTTGGCTATCAGAGCCGCACCAGGAACGAGGTCAATCCTGAACTCCACCTGTCGCTCCAAAGGTATCCCAGGAAGCTCCTTTGGGAAAACATCTGCGAAATCTCGCACCACCGGAACCTCACTCACTGTCGCCTTACCCGCCTCCCGGGTATCCATCACATACGCGACATATCCTGCGCATCCCTGCTGGAGGTAGCGCCTCGCCCTCGTTGCTGAACATACTGCGGGTCCACACTGCGGCCTCTCGCCATGAATCACTAACTCCCCCCCCACCCCGCCTGGGGTCCTGACCCGCACTAGCTGTTGCGCGCAATCTATCATCGCCCCATTAGGGCTCAACCAATCTATGCCTATAATCACCTTGTTCCCACGCAGCGGAATGGGAACCAGGTCTACGAAGTAGCGCTCCTCAAACAGACGCAATACGCAATCCCAAAACACCATCGATGCTCGCACCGATCGATCATCAGCAATCTCTACCTCCAAAGGGCAATCCAACATGCCCGAAGACTCATGAAACTTCTTGCTAAGCGCAAGGGATACAAATGACCGGGATGCACCCGAGTCGAATAACACCTGAACTGGGATACCGTTCACATGGAACGATCTTAAAACACACACACACACACAGATATATATATATATATATATATATATATATATATATATATATACCGAGCACATATCAATATCATAACATCATAAAATAAAAATAGAGGGAAAGAATCATACCCGTCACCACATCGGGTGCGGCGCGTGCCTCCTCGGTCGTCAACTGAAATGCTCGGCTCCTCACCACCGAAGCCTCTGCCTTGCCCTGTCGGCCATCCGTGATCCGCAAGGTCGCTAGAGCTGGCGCCTTTACCGGCGCTGAAACTGTCAACTGGGGGCAACTAGCCTTCTTGTGGCCCCTCTGGTTGCAGTGGAAACACAGCAACTCCGATGTCTGAATAACTGCTGTCGGAGCAGTGCAATCCCTGCTAAAGTGCCCAGACTTGCCGCACTTGTAGCAGCCTGATGATCCCAACCTGCACGTCCCCTCGTGTGGCCTGCTGCATTTCCTGCTGCGGCTCGGTCCTGACCGGCCTTTCGGCCTACCATCTGATCCCTTGGGTTTCTTCCCCGAAGCCCCTCCTGTCTGTCCCTCCTCTGACTTCCGTTTCTGGATGTGCTCCAAATCTATCTCCCTCTCCCTCGCCCTGGCAATCATAGAGTCCAAGGTGGGGCAAGCTGAAAAGCTAACATGCTCCCGGATGTCAGCTCGTAGCATATCATGATAACAGGTCCTCCTCATATCCTCTTCAGCAGCATACTGGGGCACCAACAAAGCCCTCTCCCGGAACTTGGCGGTGATCTCTGCCACAGTCTCAGTCGTCTGCCTGATGTCTAAAAACTCCCGGGCCAGCTGCTGAAGCTCGACAGCTGGCGCAAACTCTGCCCTGAATCTGGTCACAAAATCTGACCAAGTCATGGCCTCGATCGCTGAGGCTCCCAAGAAGTCACCCACTGACTCCCACCAGTCCCGAGCTCGGTATCGCAAACACCCTGCTGCATACCTCACCTTCGACCCCTCGGGGCAGAAGCTAGTCAACTGTGCAGACTCGATGTCTACAATCCATCGTCTGGCGGCAATGGGGTCTTTCACCCCATGGAAATCTGGCGCACCACTGCCCCTGAAGTCCTTAAAGGACAGTGTGCGAGGTCCCGACTGGCCAGATGCCATGTCGCTCCTGAACGCCCTGAGGCGATCCTCCATCAACTCGATGATCCCTTCCTTGATCGACCCGAAGATAATGGGAGTCGACTCAAGGATACCCCTGGTGATCTCTGACGCGATGAACTCGCGTAGTCCCTCATCTACCTGCTCGGAACCTGATCCCAAACCTGACCCCTCTCCTGAACCGCCATCTATCGGCCTCGATCAAAGTACCACCATTTTGCAATACAGGAATAATAACCATTAGTGATACTAATACTTCTTGAGGGATCACATATATCACAAGTTCCCTGGTCTCGTCTTGGCCTTCCTTGGTTTAGGTACGGATCCTCTGCTTTCAGTAGTATGGGCCCATACTACCTTCCACATCTATCCGTACCTTCTTCAAGGACTGCCTCGACTCCACCAGGTCCCTTCCACTACGACTGATCACTACTATACTCACCCTAGACTTGCCCTAGGGAAATCTCAGGCTCCACCCTACCAGGTCCTCAGCTGCTGAAGGCCTCTTAGTAGTGCCAATTAACCATTACCTGAATACCATCACATGTGGTGAGGCTCGGATAATCCTTCGAGTAACAGGCTCACCCCTACAATGGTTAGACTCAAACGAGAGCTGCGCAATAGGGCCAAATCCAGCACTCTAAGATTATTCAACCCTGATCACATGTGACGTGACGTATTCACCTAATGGCTAACTCCCACCACTCAGAGTCCCACAAAGCACAAAGCAAGCAACATTCGAACCAAGGGAACAATCTCAAGCAACCCGCTCTCATGGAGAGAAACTGATCTAGCATACAGAGCTAACACTCATACCATCATGCATAACCTAACAGGCTATCCTACTGCTGTCTACTCGATTCTAGCATGCAATTCTCATACAGCTAAAACACATAAAGCAGGCACATAAGGCATCACTCCTAGATCCTTAGTCCTAGTCTAGCATGCTGTTATACAAAAGCTGTTAAACATAACATAAACTTGTATGGGTACTTTGGGGAACACTTACTTGAGCTCGGCCGGTCGTGCACATCACACACTTCGTTCTTTCTCAAAATTCTTTTCTCACTTTTAGAAAACATTTTCTTTTAGAAAATCCTTTAATCCCTCGATTTGAGTTCAGACACCCCCGAAGGTGTGTCCGAATCCCTCAAACCAGGGCTCTGATACCAACTTGTAACGTCCCAAAATTTCACGTCCAAAAATTTCGTTTATAAAACATTACATAGAAAACGTTAACAATTAAAACATTGTTTAGTTGAACCACTTCACATCGAAAACCAAATTAAAACCACAACATTCGATCAATCAAAATATCAGAGTATCAATCCCAGAATAAACTCGTAACTACGGAAACAAGAGAGTGTGTGTGTGACATGCTGCTACCACACCGGCTCCTTTCCCCTAGCTGAGGAGGTACCTGAAACCAAAAATGAAAACCGTAAGCACGAAGCTTAGTGAGTTCCCTTATCGTACCACATACCATACAAACACATAACATACATACTGCCAGGCTATTCTGGGGTGCCTGACTACCCGGTACGGCCATTCTGGGGTGCCGACTACCCGTGCGGCCATTCTGGGGTGCCGTCCTACCCGTGTCAAGCCATTCTGGGGTGCTGACTACCCATGTCAAGCCATTTTGGGGTGCTGACTACCCATCGGTCCTAACAACCGATCCTTGGGGACTGGTCCCCTCCTACTACCTCTATCGCATATAACATAACAAGCCATCATGCAAACATATCATCACGTACTGTCAGACATTTCTGGAGTGTCTGAACTACCTTTCGGTCCTATCAACCGATCTCTACTTCTATCACATATAACATATCATGCTAGCATATAACATATCAGGTAGTAGCAAACCTAGATCATATCACAAAGACAATCATCTAACATACGACTCCTACTGGTGGGTCGGCATCGTGGCCGTAGACCCACCACTACTAGAAGGTAACTCACCTCGAAGTAGCTGCTGATCTGATCAGGAACTGACTGTCTACTGCTGCTGCTATTGCTCCGGAAATCCTCCAGCTACAATTCCCACAACAGACTCAATCAATCACTGCTAACTGACGTTTGGGTAAAATGACCATTTTACCCCTGACCATGTCATAAGTCAAAGTCAGAGTCAACTTTCAGTTGACCCGACTCACCGAGTTGGCTCTCCAACTCGCCGAGTCCCTATCCACTCGATTGTCCTGAATCCCGTCCCTACTCGTCGATTTAGGCGCTGACTCGACGAGTTCTTCTTCTAAACTGAGGTTCAAGTCCTTCATCCGAAGAACACTTATGTCGAGACTCGCCAAGTCCGTCTTCATCCGAAGAACACTTATGTCGAGACTCGCCGAGTTGTATGAACAACTCGCCGAGTCTGTTCTTGATCTAAGGAGATTGCCTTGAACTCGCCGAGTCAGGGCATGGACTCGCTGAGTTCCTCCATGGATGAGTTTGGCTTCTAACTCACTGAGTCACACCCCGTGACTCACTACACACACTCGGCACAACGAAAAGGGGACAACTCAGAGACTTGCGAGTAGACTTGCCGAGTCATATGAACGACTCACCGAGTCATCGCCATGCAATCGCTAAATACGCGATTTTGCTCGATTCCAGTCCATGCCATTTATAGATCTGGGTTCCTAGAGCATGAATGACACGTAAAGTTTCCAACTTTACGTGTAGATACTCACCAATGAGGGATTTAGGGCTCAAAATGCCTCAAAAGGGTAGATCTAGGGTGAACAAGCAACATGGGTCCATAAAGGTAACAGATCTGAGCTCCTGGAGCTCAATCTTGCCTAGATCTAAAGGCCAATCAACTTATTACGACTTATATTGCTCATACAAGCTTGGGGATTGGCTCAAGAATGACTTAAATGAAGTAATAAGCATAGAAACAGGGGTAAAACGGGTTATACCTCAAAGGAACTGCTGAGAGAGCACAAAGATGCTTGGATTCCTTCCCTTCCTCTTGATCTACTCCCCTTTTGCCTCAAAACCTTCAAGAACACAAAACAATTGCTTCAAACTCTCAATGAACAAGCTTAGAACGAGGGTTGGGAGCTCTGAGGGTGAATGGGGGCTGGCCTGGGGCGGATATGATGTTTAAATAGGGTGCTAACCCCTAAAACTTAGGGTTTCATCCAACAGCGGTGACTTGCCGAGTCCAGGATATGGACTCACCGAGTCGCCAACTTAAATGTGTCCCGGGTCCCGTATCTACTCGGCGAGTCAGACCTATGACTCGCCGAGTCCAAGGCTAAAAAAAGAGAATACTCAAATAAGATTTATGTACCAGGAACCAGGTGCTACAACAATTCCAGCATTGCATCTAGTGACCATTTGGTGAGTGGCTGTGTGTTCGTGTGTAAAGGAAAGTTAGAAGTTTGAATGAAAAAATAGTGTGGCATAAAGAAATATTATCTTCATAAGTGCTCAAGAATATTTGTGCTATGTGGGAGGATTCATCTTTTTTGGTAATTAGTCAGTTCGTAGGATTGATCAATACAAGGAGCTTAAAGTATTACAGTGTTTCTCTGGTTGTTTATCCCAGGTGACTTTTTCAATATGCTACGTATCCCATTGTATATCCTTTACATGGTAGGATAAATGAACTGTTAGAGCACAAGTATACTAGATGACAAGGACACCTCTTTGATGGTTATGTGCAGAATAGGATGCTTGGTGTCAGGATGTGTTAGACCAGTAGAGTTTTGCTTGTTGATCGTTTGGTACTGTTAGGAGTTATGATTGGTTAGGTTAACTGGGGTAGGCTCATCACCAATCTAATGTATGTTTGACTAGCAAAGGAATTATTTGAGAAGTGGTCAATGATAGGGTAACTAGTGAACGCTAGTTGCCAAGTGAATGTACTATGTTAGTTTATGCATGTTTTTATGCTATATGATTATGTGGTAGTGATAGCGTGGGTTCTATGTAGGCTAAGTTGAATAGCCTTAGAACTCTTGGTCTAATTCCTGATTGTAATGTTATTGTCTGATATTTTGCTCTCGGGTGGATTATCTATTCGATTTTCTATCTGATCCCTGACTACATATGACTTTATGTCTTGAACGGAAGACCAGGAGGTGGCTCCTGTCAGTGGAGGTTGGGTTGCGCATGTTTATTCCCTGGGCGGGGACCGTTATGTACATTTAGGTGGGTCTCGTTATTTTGGATGGGGCTTATTATGTATAGTTGGACATGGCTCGTTACGTGAGTTGGGCTAGGCCCATGAATTCTTATGTTGGGTCTGCTACATAAGAAATATGTATGTGGCTAGGAGATTTGGTTGCTCGACGCTAGAGTCGAGATCTTGAGTGGATGCACTAAATGTATGGTGAAATATGTGGTATACTGTGGAACTTAATAAGTGTTATGCTTATATTTTTGGATTAAGCATTTTGCAGGTCATTCGTGAGAAGAGCTCGACGGGACTATACACATGCATCGAAGATGTTCGTTTCCGTGGTTTTGTAAACTTAACTCTGATATTTTATGATTTTAATTAAAAGAATGCCACCCATTAGCTTTTGATATAGTGGTTTTAATTGGTTAATCTATTTGTAAAATGAAAAATCTCTTTGTAATTTTTGGGAAGTAACATGTCCGATGCTCTGTCCCAAATTTCAAGGCAAACTTTTGGTTTTTAATTTAAATAAAAGAAACCATTTTCATAGGTTTGCATCATAAAATCATTTGTTCCAAAAGTTTACATCCCAAAAATCAAAGTGTAATCATAAATGCGGAACCGCAAATACCAAAGTTCCTGATGTGCGTATGGTCATGCCTCCGCCCTCCGACAATCACCTGAATTAGCTAAAGCATTTATTTCATAACTATAAGCTAAAGCTCAGTGAGTTGACCAATATATCATATACCATAATATACATAGAAGCATAAAAAGATTAGCCTTTAGTCCGTGATTGGTCCACCCCACTTGCATGCATCATAAAGTTGGTGCACACTTGGCCTTCAACATAACATTGGCCCGCCTGCGTATCTTGGCCTACCGCATAAAGCAGGACCGCCCTCAACCACCACAAGATATGTCAACAAATATAACACATATAAAAACAAAAAATTCAAGAACACAAGCAACTGTATACCTGTCTAACAGCTCATTACAGCAAGTTCAAATCACACAGAGGCTCAAACTGCACACTACACTACAGATTGTAGATCAATAAATGAAGGCATAGCTATATGTAATCAAAGATAAGATAGATAGTTGACTAAAGGATCCTACTATAAAGCCAACACCAAACATAGAATAGGCAAGAAAGCCTAGACAAAGAGTTCTTTGGTTGTCTTGCATAATACATTTAAAACCTACGACATTCACTACGATGATCACCAACCCAATTGATATCCTGACCATCATACCACTACTCCCCTATATCTTACCATGCAACGATATACATTGTAAGACATATTATAGTGAGGAAACTCACCTGACTAAACAGCAGAATATCAACGGCAAACTCAAAAACAGAACAGCTAATGCAAGTTACCTAATTCGGAACCGAGACTAGTCCTTAGTCAAACTACCACTTCTACTCAAGTTTGACCATAAGTCAAACTTATCAAAAAGTCAACGTTCAATTGTCAAATTCAGCAAACCAACCATCACTAGTCACTATGTCGCGTCCAAAACACTTGACTGTGTCGTGGTCACAAAAGGACAAAATAATCTGATACATTACTAAAATCAGGGAGACCAAACTTCAGCAACCACTACGTCACGCCCTGGCCAAACTCTACTTCTAAAAACGACTTAATCCATTAATTATAGGCCTCTAACTCTCATATCTGTATCCCACAAGTGTCTTAATGGATATTTCCAACTTTATCCATTCCAAGGCTTTAAATACGAAGATATAAAACCCTAGATTCAAGAATGCACATTTCTTCAAGTATGGAGTAGAGAGAGCTCATGCATGCAATCTAAACTCCACCACAAAGTCATATCTATAGTCCAATATGATTTTAAGCTCTTGGAGTTATTAAAACTTCCAAGATCAAACCATGCATGGGGCCAAAATATCACATAATGGACCAAGGCACTAAATACCCATAGATCTTAAGATGAAAACCAATAAAGCAATGAAATTTAGGACTTACAAAGGTATAGAAGTGTAAGGATGGTTGAATCTTCACTAACAAGAACTCCAATGACAAAACTTTATTGCATTCTTCACTCTAGAGCACAAGCATCCCCAAAAGAGCACCAATATTGGGTTTAGGAGAAAGTTTGAGCTTAGAGTACTAAAAGGGGCTAGGATTTCTCTCATGGGAAGTTTTAGAGGCTGTCGAGAAAAAGTCATCAGCCTAAGGGCCGATACCACACCATGATAAACACTCCACTACACCGTATCGTTGCGAGAACCACTAAAATCTCGGATTACAATAGTTGAAATGAATGACACCCAAATTTTCCTTGTCCTTCTCCCTTTAAACTTCAATACTTGATAAATTAATGGAAAACATCCTCAGAAATGAAATGTTACATCTAACGCGTTTATGCCATAATTGAAAAGAAGCATTATTAGAAGAAATAACAGTGGGTGCTGGTGCTTGTAAATTGGGATCAAAATATACAATTTGTACATATGCATCCCATTTTCTAGAATGTCCTTGGTGACCAAGTCTTGAATAGCATAATAAGATTAAGAAAACAACAAAATCAATCGGGTACTCATTAGTGAGTTTGATAATAGATAGCAATTTCTTCTTACTATTAGGTACAATAAGGACATACTTTAATATCAAATGAGGGTTAACTCATAGTATACCAGTATGTGATATGGGAAGGAAATTACCATTTCCAAAGTAAAGTTTCTATTTCCTTGATAAGGAGTAGATGAGTCAACATGGGCTTGTGATGGCTACTGGAGTCAACATATGAATCTGGAATTGTGTTGTTCATCTTACATTCGACATGAAAAACTTATGCAAGATTTGTAGTGAAATATGAAGATTGTTTGGCATAAGTTGATAAGTCGGGACAAGCACTTGCATAGTGTCCGTTTGACGACATAATTGAAATTGAGGCGATCTTTAGCCTCTGCCTTGTGAAGAAATAACCCCTCATGAATAAGACAGACTACTATCAAAGGAATTATAATGTCCTCTTCCATGAGATGGTTTTTTCATAGAAGACTGATGTTGGGCCAAAAAATGAACAGGGGATGTTTGAGAGCCATGTAATGACGAACCAAACAAATCATGGCCCTCGACCTAAGCGAGCAAATTACAAAAAGGGGGACAAGGTTGCATAACCCTATATGTCGTATAAAACGTATCAAATGTCAGTCCTAATCTAAAACAAAACCATTGAGTTTTTTCAGTTTCTTATACGGTTTGTCCGATAGCATCAAGCTTGTCATGGATAACTTTAAATTGCTTCCGATAATGAGAAACTAAGGGATTTTCCTGTTTTATTTGATTTAATGAGTCTTTGAGATTTTTAAAGAGCTCCATGGAATCATGGATGTAGGGCGATTCCAGGGCTTTCCAAAATGAGATGTTGTAAGGTTTAAAACTTCTGCCATAGCCAGCTCTGTAAGAGAAGAATAGAAGAGGAGAAAAATTCTTTTGTTTGTATCACACGATTATGAATATTTCGGGTTTAGGATAGACATACCTTCGTAAATGATAGTTTTAGATGGAACTAGATGAGACCTATCAATAACACATCCAATGTTGATGAGAGCTTCGTCCTGAGCATATGCAACAAAGTACTCATGGGGAGAGGGGAGTCCTATGAAGATGGGTAACCAAACATGATAGAAGAAGTTTTATATGAGGGGGATAAAGAAAAAAGAAACAGAAAGGCCTGATGATTAGCTGATGAGAGATGGACAAAGGATTACAGTTTGCGATTAGAAGACGGATGATATTCTAGCTGATACTATGAGAGGTAATATAAAATTTACCACTCTTGCATATAACATTGAAAAATTAATTTATAACACAAAGTATAACATAATTTAAAGAATATACAAGGGAAGTGTATAACAGATTCACTAAATCAATAATTCTGATTGACTTAAACTTATGGTAATATTATCTCTAATATTATTGTATATCTCCTACAACAAAGTTTCATTATACTTATTCTTCCCACCATTTATTAATAAAATCATGAACATATGTCGAATGAAAATGTGTTGATATGTCTTTGGTCATGTCAATAAAAAATCCATGTAAAGTGATCCCTAAATTTTCTATCACAACATAAGACGGATGATATTCTAGCTAATACTATGAGAGGTAATATAAAATTTACCACACTTGCATATAACATTGAAAAATTAATTTATAATACAAAGTATAACATTATTTAAAGAATATACAAGGAAAGTGTATAACAGATTCACTAAATCAATAATTCTGATTGACTTAAACTTATGGTAATATTATCTCTGATATTCTTGTATATCTCCTACAACAATGCTTCATTATACTTATTCTTACCACCATTGACTAATAAAATCATGAACATATGTCGAATGAAAAGGTGTTGATATGTCTTTCGTCATGTCAATAAAAAATCCATGTCAGGTGATTCCTAAATTTTCTATCTCAGCGATACGGTTCTTCTATATTCATAAAAACCATGTCTTGCTCCCTTTTTTGCCCACAACATAAGGAAGGGACAATATTTAGTTGTTTCAATCCTTGACAAGCATTAGGATCATGGTGCCTAATTATTTTTATTTCAAAAGGACATCATATGTAATGTATCAAATAAACATACAAATATGATATTGATTTGTTCTATAGTTACAAGAACTAATTTGCAAATAACCACACAAATGATATAAGGAAAACGAATATTACTATGCAATCAATAAATATGAAGAATTACACAAAGTAATTATCTTTGTCTATCTTATGTTTGTCATAATTCCAATTTTTTGATCAAACTTCAAAGTAAGAAATGTCAACTTTGAATCAAATATTGACATATCCAGTGACTTTCTGTCCCTAATATATTGTAACATCCCGAAATATCAAGAGAAGAGTTGAAGGGCTAAAAGAGTAAATTGGGAGAGAGTGACTCGGCGAGTCCATGGATGGACTCGGCGAGTAGAGTCGCGATTTGGTCGCGTGTTAAGTAGCCGACTCGGCCAGTCAATGAGATGGACTCGGCGAGTAGGCGCTGAGTGGAGAAAACCCTAATTCTCAGGGTTGAGCCCTATATAAAGAACATTATGTTTCCTTCCCAGCCTTTTTATCACCCCTTAAGTCCCAGAAACCCTAATTTCGTGGAGGAACCCCATTGTTGAGCAAATTGGAGCTTGGAGAGGTGGTTGTTGAAGAGATCTTAGAGAAGAAAAGGCTTGGAGCAAGGGGCTTTGCTTGGAATTGAGTTTCATTGCAGTTGGGGCGTTCTTCTAAGGTAATATCTCGTTTTTGAGCTGCTATTTCCTAGATGCATCATTTTGGGGGTATTAGAGATCATATCTTTGGATGTATTGGAGTTTAGAGGTTAGATCTGAGGTTGCTACCTCAGATCTGGAATGGAGAAGGGTTGGAATGCATGAAAGTCCTTGTTTGTGAGTGGTTGATGGAGCTATTTTGTCCCAAACCTTAGCCCTAATGTGAAATTGCATAGGTCTCTCTGGATTCACGTAAAGTTTGCCACTTTACGTGATGGATGAGTTGTAGAAGGCTAGATCTATGTTTTGGATCAATTGCATGGCCTGGAATGCTTCGGTATGGATTCAAACCGGTGGTACTCGGCGAGTCACATGGGTGGACTCAACGAGTTGCTTGAAGATAAGCTGGAACTCGACGAGTTGGAAGAACAACTCGGCGAGTAGGTTGAAGATAGCCTTAGACTCGGCGAGTCTGTTGTTGGACTCGGCAAGTCTTGTCGAAGAGTCCCAATATTTTCTGGTTGAGTCGAGAATCGACGAGTCAAGGGATGAATCGGTGAGTTGTGTGCGAGTGGACTCAAAGTTGTGGGACTCGGCGAGTTGAGTCGCGGACTGGGGAAGTTCTGAGCATGGGAACTCGACGAGTCGACGGGTTGACTCGGCGAGCAGTGTCAACCAGGAGGGTTGACTTTGACTGAGGACTTTGACTTTGACCATGATTTGACCGTTGACTTTTAGGGCTTGGTCAGCGATGTGGCCTTTGGGCCAAGAGAGGGGTAAAATAGTCTTTTACCCTTAAGAGGGTGCCATGAGAGGGTTGATTCTAGTCTCGAGAGTTATATTCATGAGAGTATATGCCTTACGTGTTAGGCGGTGGCAAGTTCGAGATTCAAGTGTGGGGATATCTACTTTCTGCTTGCCAGGTGAGTCTTCTCACTATACTTTACCTTCAGTAGGTAACCAGAGTTATGTGATAGAGTATTTGTATGCTATGTATGTTATGTGTTGTACTGCATTATTTCTATGTGATTTATGTTGTGCATGTTTTCAGAGTTGGAACCGGAGGGTTCCTAGAGTTAGAACCGGAAGGTTCACAGAGTTAGAACTAGAGGGTTCACAGAGCAGGGTCCACGGACCCACATAGTTATAGCCTCGAGTGGCTAATACGTGTTATGTGTGGTATTTTGGGGAACTCACTAAGCTTCGTGTTTACAGTGTTTTGTTTTATGTATGTGTTGCAGGTTTCTTTCAGGATCACGGGACCGCACCGGCTTGATTGTACACACCAGAGAAAGTGTCATGTTTTGAGGATCCTGGTTTTCTATACAAGTGAAAATGGAGTCATGTTTTGTAATTCGATTATGAATGAAATTTTAAACAAGTGTTTCTAAGAATTAAACGACTATTTTTAAATGAAAAATTGTTTGAAATTTTCGGTGTTACAAGTTGGTATCAGAGCCTTGGTTTGAGGGATTCGGATGCGCCTTCGGGTAAATCTGGACTCAAGCTGAGGAAGTAAGAAAAGTTTTCAAAAGAAATGAATTTCTAAAAGTGAATAAGAGTTCAAAGAGAAAGCGAGAAAGAGCAGTGTGTACAATCAGCCAGAGCCCGAACGGTGATTTCCCAAAATACTCTTACTTTTGTGTTATGAGATATTTATGATGCACTTTATGAGATATTAAGGCATGCTAGATACAGGCTAGGTATTTCATATCTTAGGACTAGAGTGGCCTGATTTGTGATGCCTTAGCCCTAGGACTTGTTGTTATATGTGTTATGCTTTTGAGTATGTGATGAGTGAGAGTATCCAGTTAGAACCCATGAGGGGTAGAGTTACAGAGTTCGGTGGTACTTTCGAGGATGAGCCGAGAAAGTGGAGTTATCACCGAGAGTGAGTTCTATGTATTCTTCGATGCTCGAATGCTGCTTGCTTTGTACTTTGTGGAACTCTCGATGATGGGAGTCAGCTACCAAGTGAATATGACGATATTCAGGAGGTAGATGGCTGGCATCATTAGGAGCTCTACAGCAGCTGATAGAAAGGAAGTAGGAGGACCAAGGAAGAGCCTAGGGAGTAACCTTATCCAGATAAGTGCGCTGGTAGGGTAGAGAATTTCGCTGGGGAGCGAGCACGCGCGATGGGATTGGTGAAAGAGCAGGTCGAGTAGCTACTTAGGAGCTTTGGGATGGTCCGTGTGGAAAGTATGGGTAGATGTGGCAGGTAGTATGGGCCCGTACTACTGAAAGCAGAGGACCCATACTTGATACAGGAAGTATTCTGAAGGTTCTAAGGAGCGGATTGAGGAGTGATGTTATGGTTCGAGTACCATACATCGGAGCGGATTGAGGAGTGATGTTATGGTTCGAGTACCATACATCGGAGCGGATTGAGGAGTGATGTTATGGTTCGAGTAACATACATCAGAGCGGATTGATGAGTGATGTAATGGTTCGAGTACCATACATCAGAGCGGATTGATGAGTGGTGTTATGGTTCGAGTACCATACATCAGAGCGGATTGATGATTGATGTTATGGTTCGAGTACCATACATCGGAGCGGATTGAGGAGTGATGTTATGGTTCGAGTACCATACATCGGAGCGGATTGAGGAGTGATGTTATGGTTCGAGTACCATACATCGGAGCGGATTGAGGAGTGATGTTATGGTTCGGGTACCATACATTGGAGCGGATTGATAAGTGGTGTTATGGTTCGGGTACCATACATAGGAGCGGACTAAGGAGTGATGTTACGGTTCGAGTACCGTACGCCAGAGCATATTGAGAAGAGATGTCATTGAATGAGTACCATGGTTCGTAGGGAATGATGCTTGTGGTTCTCCGGCTATCCGGTCATGTTTGAGTTCGAAGAGGCGTCCCTTGAGAGGGAGATCGAGAGCCTCTCAGAGTATTTTAGTAAGGAGTCAGTGAGAAGGGAGAATTTCAATCTGAGTTGAGCGATTAGTCGATAAAGGAGATGTCACCTTCTATGATCTGGATGGTACTGATTATGTTCGTGTGCAAAATATGAGAAGCATGATGTTTAAGTTTGGGTTTGGGGGTAAAACCCTGCAGGTCGTCATTGATGATGATTTCCCACCAGAGTATCAGGTAGCATGTGTGTCGCGAGGCAGTGATTTATCATGATCAGATAGTCAGTTGGGACTGAGATAGTCAAGGACCACATTAAACCTATTTGAGTATAGTAGGATGTATTATAGTGGTCACAGGGAGGAAGTAGTGGGATATTTGGATCATGATATGGGTGACCTTTGGAGGCTCAGTTGTGGAGTCAAAAGCTGACCTGGTGCTCAGTCTCGAAGAGGGATATGAGAAATGAGCTAGAGCTTATCATGATGATGTCTGAGGACACTTCAGAGCGAGCGAATGATTCAGACGCTCGAAGACATGCTTCGGGCATGTGTATTAGATTTCGGAGGGAGTTGCAGCATGTATTTATCCTTGGTTGAGTTATCCTATATCAACAGCCATCATTAGTGCACTCGTATGCCACCCTTTGAGCTGTTGTATGGGAGGAGGGGTCGGACCCTCATTTGCTGGGGAGAGGTAGCGCATGGACCCGAGAGTCCTTGCGAGCAGATCCAGAGCATGTGCGATACATGGAGTAGTGGCAAGGTTGGAAAGTGGATTTCCCTGGGTAAGGGAAGAGAAAGGTATGTAACCCCCCCCCCCCCTCCCGGGGGGGGGGGGGAAGTGTTGGTTCACGGAAGTGAAAGTAGTAGTGAGAATGGATGATTTGGAGTATGGTGGTTGAGCACTGTGTCTATGATAGTGGTATGGAATGACATCATGATGGGATGTCTGCTGAGGACGCGGAAGGGATTCCGCGGGTGTAGAGCCAAAAGTCTCAGGATGGATGCAGGGAGGGAGTCTGGGACTCCCAGCTTGATTCTGATCAGGGTATTGGATATGTGCTAGTGGTTCATCCTGGGGGATGTTGGAGGATATCATCAGTGTATCGGGTTTCCCAACCTGAGGGTGCTGGAGCAAGTTCAACATGCGTATGTGATTGCAAGAGGAGAACTCGTGGGATTTGCTCTGAGATTGAGAATGGGTCTTTCCGTCATCACGGAATGGATAGATTGGGATTCGGATCGGGGATCCAATGGTTCATGGCTTTCTAGCCTTATGGGTCGAGTGATTGTTGAGATTTGGGGCAGTGATGCTTCATGGGTAATTCTTGATTGTTGAGTGTGATTCTCAGAGGGTACAGCCGGTGCCCGGTTTGAGACGGTGGTCAGGACACCGCAAGGAAAGAGCAAGTGAGTTCAAGTTCGATGGTTATGCTTGAGGAACCTGGTCCAGTTAGGGCCAGGTGGCACGTCGTGGGAGTATTTTGGAGTTGAGTTGCCATAGGCTTCGAGGACGAAGCCTAATTTAAGTGGGGGAGAATCGTAACATCCAGAAATATCAAGAGAAGAGTTGAAGGGCTAAAAGAGTAAATTGGAAGAGAGTGACTCGACGAGTAGAGTCGCGATTTGGTCGTGTGTTAAGTAGCCGACTCGGCCAGTCAATGAGATGGACTCGGCGAGTAGGCGCTGAGTGGAGAAAACCCTAATTCTCGGGGTTGAGCCCTATATAAAGAACATTATGTTTCCTTCCCAGCCTTTTTATCACCCCTTGAGTCCCAGAAACCCTAATTTCGTGGAGGAACCCCATTGTTGAGCAAATTGGAGCTTGGAGAGGTGGTTGTTGAAGAGATCTTAGAGAAGAAAAGGCTTGGAGCAAGGGGCTTTGCTTGGAATTGAGTTTCATTGCAGTTGGGGCGTTCTTCTGAGGTAATATCTCGTTTTTGAGCTGCTATTTTCTAGATGCATCATTTTGGGGGTATTAGAGATCATATCTTTGGATGTATTGGAGTTTAGAGGTTAGATCTGAGGTTGCTACCTCAGATCTAGAATGGAGAAGGGTTGGAATGCATGAAAGTCCCTATTTGTGAGTGGTTGATGGAGCTATTTTGTCCCAAACCTTAGCCCTAATGTGAAATTGCATAGGTCTCTTTAGATTCACGTAAAGTTTTCCACTTTACGTGATGGATGAGTTGTAGAAGGCTAGATCTATGTTTTGGATCAATTAAATGGCCTGGAATGCTTCGGTATGGATTCAGACCGGTGGTACTCGGCGAGTCACATGGGTGGACTCGACGAGTTGCTTGAAGATAAGCTGGAACTCGATGGGTTGGAAGAACAACTCGGCGAGTAGGTTGAAGATAGCCTTAGACTCGGCGAGTCTGTTGTTGGACTCGACGAGTCTTGTCGAAGAGTCCCAATATTTTCTGGTTGAGTCGAGAATTGGCGAGTCAAGGGATGACTCGGTGAGTTGTGTGCGAGTGGACTCAGAGTTGTGGGACTCTGCGAGTCTCGGGGTGACTCGGCGAGTTGAGTCGCGGACTGGGGAAGTTCTGAGCATGGGAACTCGACGAGTCGACGGGTTGACTCGGCGAGCAGGGTCAACCAGGAGGGTTGACTTTGACTGAGGACTTTGACTTTGACCATGATTTGACCGTTGACTTTTAGGGCTTGGTCAGTGATGTGGCCTTTGGGCCAAGAGAGGGGTAAAATAGTCTTTTACCCTTAAGAGGGTGCCATGAGAGGGTTGATTCTAGTCTCGAGAGTTATATTCCTGAGAGTATATGCCTTACGTGTTAGGCGGTGGCGAGTTCGAGATTCAAGTGTGGGGATATCTGCTTTCTGCTTGCCAGGTGAGTCTTCTCACTATACTTTACCTTGAGTAGGTAACCAGAGTTATGTGATAGAGTATTTGTATGCTATGTATGTTATGTGTTGTACTGCATTATTTCTATGTGATTTATGTTGTGCATGTTTTCAGAGTTGGAACCGGAGGGTTCCTAGAGTTAGAATCGGAAGGTTGACAGAGTTAGAACCAGAGGGTTCACAGAGCAGGGTCCACGGACCCACAGAGTTATAGCCTCGAGTGGCTAATACGTGTTATGTGTGGTATTTTGGGGAACTCACTAAGCTTCGTGCTTACAGTGTTTTGTTTTATGTATGTGTTGCAGGTTTCTTTCAGGATCACGGGACGGCACCGGCTTGATTGTACACACCAGAGAAAGTGTCATGTTTTGAGGATCCTGGTTTTCTATACAAGTGAAAATGGAGTCATGTTTTGTAATTTGATTATGAATGAAATTTTAAACAAGTGTTTCTAAGAATTAAACGACTATTTTTAAATGAAAAATTGTTTGAAATTTTCGGTGTTACATATATTCTTCTTGCATTAATCAACGTCTACTTTAATAAATGACCCAAAACTTGTGTGTTAACTTCGTGATGATTGGGGTTTATCTAGGTTTTCAAGCATGTATGTTCTTATACAAATGTTCAAGCTTAGGAAAGTTCAATACTTGAAGCTAGGATTGCAATTAACTACTATGTGTTGATTCAAGAATGACATACTATCTCAAACTTATCTTTTGAAGATTTTGTGGTTTGAATATGAAAAACTTATGTTACACATTTGATCAATGTGCTCACTTTATATCTTCATTGCTTTTGAACGTATTTATATTTTTGACATGTGATGTTGGCATCTGGTATATTGACGGTGTAAATGTGAAAACATGGTTTTTTATTGGTATTTGGGTAGGCGTGAAGAAAGGATTTCTCATTCCATCATTAAATTTTTCATCCTTATAATTACTTTATCAAGTTCATATTTGCCCTCATAGTTTTTTCAGTGGCTTATGGGTGGCTCTAGATTGCAATCATTAAAAACATCAATATTGTTTGATAAGCAATTCTTGATTCATCAACCTCATATGTAGTCTCATCATCACCAATATGCTTATCTTTATGAGGCTTAACATACTTATAACAAAGTATTTATGGTGTTTTGTATACAACAGCTAATAGCCCTACTGTATGGATGAAATTACATACTTGAATATTTACAACACCTAGCCAAGTTTAATGTCCCAAATTTCAAACCAAAATTTTCCTTTCAAAATTTTAAGTAAATAACCCAAACTCATTATCATAATAAAATAAAGATATCAAATTGTAATCATCATCAAAACACAAGTCAAAAACATGAATCAGAGTTTGCGAAATTAAAAAAAAAATAATAATTATCAAAAGACAAGTAAAAAACATGAATCAAAGTTTGCAAAACCTCACCCCTTTCATTTTGTAGGCTCATCACTACTTTCATGACATAGACTCATGACGACTTGCGTGAAACTCACCCGTTTAATCTTGTAGGCTTATTACATAACACCAGTCTCACCATCATCCCATAAAAACTTGTAAACCTTGATAGGTTTTCTATATACCTCGCAAGATAATCATATGGCAACGAAAACTTGTATTTTAATCTAACGCAAGCGAAAAACTAAAAGCTACATGACCTTTAACCTAAATAATATGAATAACTACAAGAGAGATCAAGAAATACTAACCTTTAGCAAAACCAATTTTCTTGAAGAAACTTTGATGATGATTTTGAAATCTCCAAGCCAAGGAAGAGTAACCAAACTAGATTACCTCTAAATGTTAACACCCAACAATTTTAAACTATTAGATGTAAGAATATTAACCTTCATAAAATCAAAGATTGACTACATAATTTAACAAGATAGAAGAGAGACTCTTCGTCTATTAAGAAAACGAGAGTGGGAAGATTTCATAAGGTGTCAGGTTGGGGTATTTATAGTTTCTGGTTACATGGAAAGAAAGAAGATTTGTATTAGCAACTAGATAACGATAATAATTAAATAATCTAATTAATCTATATTTCAAATCCCTTCCTTGTATAGTATTGGAGGACAATTTCAAGGGTTATCCTTTCTTATTTTCGTCCTCCACAGAAAGTGATCCAGAACATTCTATTATTTAACTACTAAGTAATTAACATTTAGTCCCTACACTTTGAATTAATTCCAAATTAATTCCAAACTAGCTTCTAAAATTAATTTATCATCTCATTAGTAATTAATAAACTATTAATATTTCTCTCTCATAACATTTTAATACTATTTGGATCATTGAAGGAAACCGAAAAGGACCCTGTTATTAATGGAAAGTCTTACTAATTAGTTTTGATAGTGGACACTATTCTACCAGTCTCCTAATTGGACAAGTCATGAACGTTATTGGTCACAAGGCTCCCACCTAATCAACAAAATGTGCTTCCTTAGCAACTGTCACACTCTGAATTATATTCTTAAAGACAACCCTTAGATAAGTGATTGCTTATTCGTTTGTTCTACAAGATATGGTATGAAACTGATACGTGGATCAGAATCAATCACATGGTGCAATATTATATTTCTTGATTTCAGATTTATGATGTCCTCATTAGACTACAAGATTGAACCCATCAATAAGGTATAGGTTGGGCCCAACACTCTAATGTGAACCTCAAATCACCGAGGGGCCAAATATTACTTTTCCTTTTGAGGAAAAAGGAACAAATAAACATTGACTACATAAACATAACCGACTCATCCTATTAAGGAAAAAGGAACGAGTAAACCTCCAGGCTAATACATCACTATTAAGTAAATGCATGAATCCCAACTGTGAATAGAATCATCTTTATTAGTCTGGAACTTAGCATCAGTGTAACCTTTACACTGATATCTTCCATATTGATCTAATCTTCTTTGTCCTCCAAGGACACTAAGGAACACACTTGATTTTGATTCATCAATTCTTTCCAAGTTGACCTGATTCAATATATCATGTTCAAGGTATACGAGTCATCAGATCTAGTATATGTCATGGCATACATGATCGATCCCATAAATAGAAGCATGTGGGACACGACTCATTTCTTCTAGTTCAATAGTAGAACTAGGACATTAGCGTTGCTCAATGTCATGCCATACTATATAAACATTGAATTTCTTATAGCTTTGCATCTTGAGTTTGCTCGAGATTTTATGTACTTTGGCTTAATCTATTGAATTAGCCATATCTATCTCCATAGATCCTTGCATTCAGTACGTGTATTATTTATCCCATGTTATTTAAGGCGAAACAATTCCTAAATAAAGCCAAGGTTTTTACACTTGCTACGTTAGAACATTGTTTACTATGAATTGTGTATTATCCAAATACATTATAAGGGTGAAAACAATGCTCCCACTAGCATATATATATATATATATATATATATATATATATATATATATATATATATATATATATATATATATATAATCCACTTTCATTTCTCGGCATTCAAACTTCTTGAATTCTCTCATTGAATAAAAGATTACATTTTGCGAGACGCTTGTTTTAGCTTATAATGAACTTCATAAGCTTACACATCATTCACAAAATATTTTGGTTTGAATATGTGCTTGTGACTATTAATGATTGTTTCTTCTTGGACATCCATTTACACTTAATGGTTAACGTTTAGTGCTTGATCAACTAAGTTTCAATATACATGGACTGAATCTCGCTCTCCATGTCATCCTTCCATCTTGCATCCTTTCGGGGCCTACCATAGTTTTTGATAGCCGATATACTCTAACTGCCATCTACTAGGGACTCATTTACCTCACTGATATAAAATCTATATAACTAGGCGTATGAAGTCCTCTATCCAACCAATAAGGAAGATGTGAAGGTATGCTAGTTTCCTTAATAGCTCTTTCAATGGGAAATTAAATGTTAGGGCTAACTTTAGTTTCTTCTTTGGTTGACTCTTGAATCTTATCAAGATCAATATGGCTCCCACTAGATTTTTTTGATGCAAGCCCCCTCTCTTGGAAGACTACCCTTCAACCAACAAATATTTTGGTTTCAGAAGTTTTGGAACACAGTTACCCAAGAGTCTTATTCAGATATCCAACAAAATGGCACATCTCTAATATAAGTCCTATATTTTCAAGCGCTTCACGACGTGCTAAGCCTCATAATTTTAGACTTCCATATCTTCTAGTGAGGGATGAAACTTACTCCACATCTCAATGAGTATTTCATAATCCGTTTTAGTTGGTTCAAGACCAAGGACTCTTGTAAAACTATTCATGGTAAAATCGATGAACTATTTTAATCATAGTACGACTCATCAAGTACGAAATCAAACAATGATTTGTATCTCTTTCTAACTATATGTGTTTGTGATAGTGTCTTAGATAGAGATAGCTCGTGAAACGCTTTCACAATTATATGATCAATGAGTTTATGATTAAGATGGTCATTATCCTATTAGATTTGTGTATCACATCCTTTTTACTAGTTGATTCCTAACTTCGTTTTATGAAAGCTCGGAACACCTAAAAGGTTTATGTCTCAATGTTTAAACAGATAAACATGTACATGTGAAGTTGGTTTTCCAATGTATTGTGGTTAATCTAAATGGTGTATTAGTGTTGTCACTCCCCCAGCCGGGGAGCGGTGTAACGTTATTCCTTGTATCATAGTTATCAAATATATATTGAATAGTATAGAAGAATTATTGTAAACTACGTACCTTTATTGATAATAGAAAGTTATATTATTCTAGCTTATCAAGTTCCTGAAAACACACGCGTTTTGAAAATACGTCAACATAAGGTTGGTGAGTTCATAGGTTTTTACTCTCAGTAAAAATAGTACTCTTCCGAGTTCAAAAAGTATAGAACATAGTTTGAAAATATTATTCTGACTCATACTTGTGTTTATATAGTATATATAGATCCTAGGTATAATGGTTTACTTAGTAGTATACCTATAAGTTTCATATACTATGCATATAGGTGTTTGTAATGATGGGTTTTGAGCATTCTAACACTTCCTAAGTATACATGCAACCCTAATAACCTTGGATCTATGTTTGTCTAATTATCATGCAAAGTTGGGGTTAATATTATAAAAGCCCTAAATTTTTAATGCGTAATTGGAAAAAGCCAAAATATTTTTTTATTATTGCTGTGGCCACAACTTTCTCGCAGAATTATCACCCTAGCTCACTTAACAAGTTTCATGGTTAAGTTGGTTAACTTTTTTTGCAAAATTAGTCCTAAAAAGTTCAAATTTAGTCCTTAAGGTTTGAAAAAAATTACACCACATGGTTTTTTAACTTTATTTTTCGTTTTTTGTATACGTTATTTATTTTCGGTTTTTTTATAAATATATGTACATTTTTTATTTTCCTTTTATATATATAGTTTATTTATTTTCATTTTTTAACTTTTTTTTCAACAATTTTTTTAAAGCTTTTTACCTTTTGTTTTCTATTTTTTAGTGTATATATAGAATATATTAGAGTTTTTTTTTAAGGTTTTTTCATATTTCTTTTCGTATTTCATTTTATTTTTTTCACCTTTTTATTTTTTTATTTTTTTTTCTATTTTTTTGTTATTTATGGTTTTTCTAATATTTTTTCTAAGGTTTTTTCATATTACAATTTTTGTTTTCTATTTTGTTTTCCCTATTTTAGTTATTTATGGTTTTTCTAATGTTTTTATTTACTTTGATTCAAGTAAATGAACTTGAATTCAATATAAGTTACTATAACAAGTTTTTTGTATAAAGATCGACCATTATTATTTATTTTTGTTTTTGTTAGTCTATTATCAAATTGCAAAATATTATCTTGAATTTAATCTATTGATATCACATATAGAAATATGATTTAATTTGCAAGTTATATAACACATTAAAACACTAATTCTTAGTAAACAAACTATTTTTTTTTAATTTTCATTTTTTCGTAACATAAATATAATAGCACTAAAGAAAAAAAAAAGAAAAAAGAGAAAATAAGTTGGACTGAAATTACAAATATAAACATAACTACTTTATTTACTTGAATAAAAATAAAAAACAATTACAAAAACTATAAATTATCAAAATTATAATATACTCTAATATATTAATAGATTTTATATTTTTTTGAAAAATGTCAATAAAAAGATAAAAATACAAAAAAAAAACAAAAAAAAAACAAATAATTGGAAAAAAAATAAGAAAAAAATAAAAAAAAAATAAAAAGATGAAAAAAATAAAATATAATACGAAAAGAAATATGAAAAAACCTAAAAAAAAACTATAATATACTCTATATATACACTAAAAATAGAAAACAAAAGGTAAAAAGGTTTAAAAAATTTGTTGAAAAATAAAGTTAAAAAATGAAAATAAGTAAAATGTATATATAAAAAAAAGAAAATAAAAAATGTACATATATTTATAAAAAAAACCGAAAATAAATAAAGTATACACAAAACGAAAAATAAAGTTAAAAAATCATGCAGTGTAATTTTTTTCAAACCTCAGGGATTAAATTTGAACTTTTTAGGACTAATTTTGCAAAAAAGTTAACCAACTTAACCATGAAACTCGTTAAGTGGACTAGAGTGATAATTCTGTCAGAAAGTTGTGGCCACAACAATAATAAAAAAAATATCAGGGCTCTCTCCAATTACGCGTTAAAATTTTAGGGCTTTTATAATATTAGCCCTGCAAAGTTGAATTCCAAGGTTATATTCCTATCGAGCATACATAGGGAACAATTTTTAAATTGAATGAAAGATAGAATAACATACCTTGTTGTTGCTTATGATCCTTGAAATCTTGTGAGCCTAGCACCCCATGTGTGATGCCTCAAATGCTTCACACAACACCAAATGCTTTTGGAATGACTTTAGAAAGAATGCACACTTCTAAAATCGGCCTAGCCCTCTTGTTTCTTATGTGTAGCCGATTTTGGTGGAAAATATGTTCTTTATATAGTGTTGACACATCTAGGGTTACACCATGTAAACCCTAATGTGTCATGACTCTTCATTTCCATGACCCATGGGTTTGTAACTCCCATGGAGCATCCATGGAGCATCCTATGGGTGGAACCCAACTTGATAATCCATGGAGCCTCTTAGCCCACTATACAAGTTATGGATGATTTACATAATCAACCCATATATTTAATTAGTTATCTTTTGATCACTTAATTAATTCTAAATTAATTTTTGATCAATACTAATTAAATAATACTATTAATATATTAGAACTTATAATATATTAATAAACCACAAGTGTTATTTCTCTCATTTAGTCAATCCAATTGCATGGTGCCATGCAACCCAAATGCACCATGCCGGGTCGGGTCAAGTACATAGCAGAAATAGTTATGGACTTAGACACCTTATCCAACAGTCTCCCACTTGGATAAGTCTAATAACTATAACTGCAAGTATGACTTCAGGAACCGATCAACAATCGTAGCTCTTTCACGGTCTCTCGGAAATGAGAAGATGATGATACGCCATTCAAGATAAGTGATCATATAATCCTTTGTTCTAGATATCAGCCGGACAAATACATGGAACAATGTCTTACTTATTGTCCAACAGTTTGTTTCCCGATTTCCGATTTGTTTGACAAAGAACTTAATTGAACACATCAACTTAGTTCTGACCGGGCCCGATACATAGGTCAAAACAAAATCATCGATGGGCCCTGATATCAACTTCTAATCGAAGAAGGAAAAGATAAACTTTGACTCATATGTTTGTTCAACCACTCATTTAATTATACACAAGAGCACGTTTTATAACATCGAGTTACCAATGTGTTTTCGTACAATCAATGCATAACCAACTCATAAGTAACAAATCATATATCTAGGTTTGAAGACTTATATGATATTACCGTCTCACGATCACTCGAGATAAATTCCATGAAGTGATTCCAGTGAGCGTGGGTTGAGTCCAATGCTTAGAACTTATGAGCACTCAGGATTGTTGTAGCCATGTCTAACACCTTAGACCTCCGCAACCAATCATGACAGTCTTGATTCATACCTACTTCCGACATATGACCGACTGTGGAGGTTTGAATAATATGATATACCAAACATAATTATTCTAGAAGTCAAAACATGCAAAAGAAATATAGTAAATGATCGACAAGAGATAGCAACACTTTACTCATAAATAAAACACCTTTTATTCATCATCTAATGTCAATTACACTTTACAAATTTAAAGGTTATCTAACTACTAAATCTAATATCATCCTTCAGCCCCTATGCTTCGAGCATGCTGGAGATGCTTAATCTGAGTCAGTCCCTTCGTGAGGGGATCTGCTGGATTCTTTTCCGATGATACCCTCTTCTCCACGAGGAGTCCTTATTCTATTCGATGTCTGATTGAATGGTATTTTCTGTCGATGTGTCTGGATCTCCTGTGATCCCTTGGTTCCTTGGCTAAGGCAACAACACTTTCACTATCATAGAAAATTTCCATTGGCTCTTTAATAGCTAGTACAACTCAAAGGTCTCCAATGAAGTTCTTAAGCCATATCGCCTCCTTTGCTGCCTCGCTAGCTGCAATATACTCTGATTCGGAAGTTGAATCAGCCACCGTCTCTTGCTTGGAACTCTTCCAAGAAATTGCTCCTCCGTTTAGGCTAAAGACCCAGCCTAACTGAGAGTGGAAATTATCCCTATCGGTCTAAAAGCTAGCATCACTATACCCTACAACTCTCAAGTCATCACTCCCACCGAGGGTAAGGACCCAGTCCTTAGTCCTCCATAGGTACTTGAGGATATTCTTTACCGCAATCCAGTGTGCCTTGCCAGGGTTCCTCTGATACCTACTAACCATGCTCAAGGCAAAGGCTACATCAGGTCGAGTACACGTCATAGCCTACATGATCGATCCTACAGCCGAAGCATAAGGCATTCGACTCATTTCTGCTCTCTCAACCTCAATACTAGGGCTTTGTGTCTTACTCAATCTGGCGATACTCTGGATGGGCAACTCTCTCTTTTCTTGGAGTCTTGCATGCCGAATCTCTTCAGCACCTTATCCAAGTAGGTAATCTGACTAAGTCCAATTAGTCTTTTACTCTAGTCTCTCAAGATCCTTATCCCTAGAATATAGGCAGTTTCTCCAAGGTCCTTCATAGAGAAACACTTCCCAAGCCAAGACTTAACTTCCTGCAGAGTTGGGATGTCATTTCCTATGAGTAGTATGTCATCCACATACAAAACCAAAAAGTTAACTATACTCCAACTAGCCTTGACATATACACAAGATTCATATTCACTCCTAGAAAAGCCAAATTCTTTGACTTTCTCATCAAAGCAAAGATTCCATCTGCGAGGTGCTTGCTTTAATCCATAAATGGATTTCTCAAGCTTACACACTCTATTAGGGTACTCTGTGTTGACAAAACCCTCTGGCTGACTCATGTAAACATCCTCAGCCAACTTTCCATTAAGGAAAGCGGTTTTGACATCCATTTGCCATATTTCATAGTCATGAAATGTGGCTATGGCTAACAGAACCCTAATAGACTTAATCTTGGCCACTGGAGAAAAGGTCTCATCATAATCAACTCCCGGAGTTTGTGAGAAACCCTTTGCAACCAGCCGTGCCTTATAAGTGTGTACCTTACCATCCATGTCGGTCGTCTTCTTGAAGATCCATTTGCACCCTACAGTCTTACGACCTGGTACATTCTCAACCAAGTTCCAAACTTGATTGTCATACATGGATTGTATCTCGCTGTCCATTGCCTCTTTCCACTTGGCTGACTCAGGGCCCGCCATGGCTTCCGCATAACTATTAGGTTCATCGATACCTATCAGTGTCTCATCACTGATAAGTGTATCACCTTCCGCAGTAAAATGGAATCCATAGTAATGCTCAGGTGCATTCCTAACCCTTGTGGAATGCCTCAGAGGTACAGACTTGTCAATTGGCTCAACAGGAGTTTCCTCCTCAAGTTGAGTGCTTGGGTTTGAAGTTCCTTCACCGCTTGACTCTTGAATTTCTTCAAGGTCAACTTGCCTCCCACTGTTTCCTTGGCTTATGAACTCTCTCTCTCTCTCTCTCTCTCTCTCTCTCAAGATAGCCCTCCTAGCTACAAAGACCACATTTTCACCAGGTCTGTAGAAGACGTAACCAAAGGATTGCTGTGGGTAACCAATGAAAATATGATGGGTTTTGGTCATAAGACATCCTATGTGCTCATACAAACCCTAATGCTTGGATCTAGGTTTCTCTATTGTACATGCTTTGAATCCAAGACTATAAACCCTAATTCTAGCATATGGAAATCAATATTAACATATAATTAGGTTTAAGATATTACCTTGATTGTTATGTAGCAATAACAATCCCAATTCCTCCTTTGAATTGACTTTGGAAGGCTTAGAGTCACAAGTGTCACTCCTCTAATGGTTCACAAACACCATAAGCAAGAGGATGAAGAGGAGAGAGGATGGAGGCTGCCAAAACCATGTGAAAAACATAGAAGGTTGCTTGTCCACGTTTTTGAGGCATAAGGGGTCTTTATATAGTAAGGCTATTAGGGTTATCTAACAAGGAAACCCTAATTTGGTTGCTTAAGCCCTAAGCAACCCATGGAGCCCTTTTCTTAAAGCCTTGGACGATTTCATATGGGCTTCCCCCATAGATTTCGTCCACCTTTTAATAAAAGGCAATCCATGGCCCTAATTGCAATTATCTTATAATTACAATTTCAGTCCCTTAAGTTTAATTAATCTCTTTTAGTCACAAAACTAATTACCAATTAATTATTGACTAATATTAATTAAACAATATGATTTCTCCTTTAATATATTATTCTCATAATATATTAATAAATCATATTTAATCCTTTCTCTCCATAATTCATCCTATCAAGTTGCTTTGGTGAAGGCAACCCAAAAGGACCATGAACCATCAGGTCAAGTACATACCAAAATAGTTATGGACTTAGACACTAATCCAATAGTCTCCCACTTGGATAAGTCTAACAACTATTCTGCGTATGACTTCGGATCCCGATCTGCAATCGTAGCTTTCCAAAGCCGCTGTCAACTCTGATCCTATCAGATACGCGTGTCCTTAGATAAGGGATCATATATTCCTCCATTCTGGATATCATATGAGATATGATTTCAAATCATTCTCTTTGTACTATATCTCGATTCCGATTTATTACGACTGACTAATTGAACAAATCAAATTAGCCCTAGCCCGGCCGAGCATTTACGTTTGTCATCACTAAACCATCGAGGGGCCCAAAGATATCGCTTTTATCCTACTTTGGATAAAAGGAATGGATAAACTTTGATACAATGCTCGCTTGCACTCACGCACCGAATCACACACAATAATATGTTTTATAACACCAAGTTACTAGTGCGTTTACATATTATCAATGTGCAACCGATTCGCAAGATACAACTCACACATCTCGGTTTCAAGAATATAAGATGTTATCGTCTCACCAATCACTCGTGATACAATTCATGGAGTGAACCAAGTGAGCGTGGGTTTAATCCAATGCTCAAATCATATTCATAAGCACTCATGAATGTTGCAGCAAACATTTGCTTATGTCTAATGCTCTTTAGACAATCCACACACCAATTCACGACAGTCTTCATTCATATCTACTTCCAACATATGAACGACTGCGGCCCGTTCGAATAATTTGATTATTCTTAATAACCTCAATTATTCTGGAAGTCAAAACATGCAAAGTGAAACACAAGAATAATACTAATCCCATATGGTGTCAAACCTTTGAGTATAAATAAAACACCTTTTATTTATCACCATATCGATTACTCATTCTTTGTCGTTTCGGTTAATCAACTTCTTACTTGAATTCCAACACTTGTCCCATGCTCCTAGCATGCACACAATGTTTACCTATGGTTCTTACTTTGTGAAATAGATCACATTGAACACATTTCCAATCCTTCTCATTTCACAACTCCAAATCCGTTTTTCATAAGTCAAAGAATATCAAATTCTTGCTACTTATAGAATATGCTAGATTCTAACATTCTATGCAACTACCCTTTCGTAATGTCACTGCACCAAAGTCACAAAGACTATTTCCAATGATATTACAAAGTCCTCTATCGGAGATTGTTACAAGACAATTCCATAGACGTGATGTCTCTCACTCAAAGTACATTCTTTGAACATCCTTTTGCATAGAAGTTTCTAATCTAGTCATAGATTTCTCAATATTCAATTCCCAATATGGACACACTTCCATATGTTCCATATGACAACTCATTCTTAATAGAATCTTATCTATTCGTAATGATGTCGATACGGTCCATCCAATATGGAAACATTTCCATATTTTCCAATACTATACTTCCAACTACTCACAAGCGACCAATCTTCGTCGAACTTTGGGTTGTCCTTTGATAGTTGTTTAATTGTTTTAGTCAAAACCAATTCTAGTCCCTTTTCCCTCTAAATGCGCTCGACATTTGGAAAATTTTAGAATGGTCAAACATTAAAGCATTTGCAATCGATCCTATACCCGAAGCGTATGGGACACGACGCATAATGTTTTATTTTCTATGTTCTCAAAATTCGAATTGTGAAGAGGGATGCCGTAATCATAATTGAAATTTTAAGAACACACTATGTACCCTTGACTAAATTTATTAACATTTCTCAACCTAATCCTTTAGATTTGAAATGAAGCATAATATTCTCTCTCCCTTAATTATAGCAAAACAACTATTCCATCCTTACGACTTTGTACATAATGACTTTTGTTTTCTATAATTAATATTGCCAACTTGCAATATGTGCCTTAATAATCATACAATCATAACTTTTATGCTCCCACTATCATGATGATTACTATAAAACATAACACTTATGCTCCCACTAGCTTCGACATGTATTCATAAACATCTTAACTTTCAGAAAAAAAAATGCTTATTGAATTTCTTAAGTTCATGTTTCTCATACTTAGTGCTTTGATAATCTTTTATCAAGGCTTCTTTAACTTATACACCATTGCCTTCGATAGTTCATATGTGTGTCTAAACACTTAAGACTAATTGCCAAACCTCACAATTCAAATTATGGAAAGGGATGCCGTAACCATAATCGAATTCGAGAATGCAATTTTATAATCACTATATTCTTAAAATCTTTCTTAGTGAAAGCATTTCCTCACAATCATTTTCATGAAGGAGGAAATCTTATGACACTTAGATTTAAACGGTGTATGTGTTCCTATCCATGTGAATTTGTTAAAACTAAAGTTTACGACAAATTCAAACTCATATGGACCGAACATTCTTAATCTTGATTTCTTGCCTTATCGTAGCACAGCTGCCCACCATGTCTTCCAGGTAGTCAAGCAGCTCACCTTTTCTTATCAATGTACTTTCCATTGATCAAGGTCCTTGCCTTTTATGCATTCAAATGAGAACTCATAGGACTCACATGCATAATTAACTCGATTGGATTGGCACAAAAACTAAATAATGTCAACACGATAGGTTGTAAACCTCAACTCGTGTGCTAGTGATGATCGATAAGGTTTATTTCCTTTGTTCTTGAAACTTTTCAAGACCATTAAGACTCCCACTGACTCTTGACATATAAGATTCTCTTGTCAAAACATTTCTTGACAAACAAATATTTAAGAGTTAGTGTAGCTTTTATCAAAACTCTTCATAAATTGGTCCTAGTTGGTCTTTGTCTTATCTAAGACATCACAACTTACCACATTTAATGAATGTTTTAAACCTTCTTAATACTATTCACTCAATGTCACAATCTTAACTTTAAGACTTGTTTTGGAACGAAGTATGATTGACTTTTTGATTTAACCATTTCTTCAATCCTTGATTCCTCTTCTTAAACATACAATTGTATTAAGACTCACTTAGAGGATCAATTGAGATATGGTTCTTAATCATTAAGACTTATCATAAAGCATAAAAGCTACTCTCCCTTCTTCTTAGAATGGAGAAACTTTTATCTTCCTGCCTACTTGATTCTTCTTATTCGTTTGCTATTGATTTAAACCTTTTTAATCAATTCTGAATTACACTTAATCTTGTAAGTATAATCATATTTACTAAACCTTTAGTAAATTATGATGAATATCTTTGTTATTCTTATGGTGGACTTTGATCAACACACAACTTTGTGTACTCGATCTCCTAGTCCTTCACTTGACACTTTGTCAATGAATTAGTCTAATTTCCAAATATGAAATTTCTCATTCATCGTGCATCCACGTTGCATGATTCCAAGTTTCTGTCCAGTTGAAACTTGGGCGATGAGAAACTCTCCCTATTTGGTAAATTCTCGACTTTCCATAATATAATAAGAACCAAATCCATTTGTTGTAGAAATATGCAAACACCAATTTTCATAACGATTTCATTGCAAGGAAATAAACAAATAAATAAATAAGTCAAACGAAAATTTATTTTATTTATAAAAGCAGCGGAAAACATTTGTCCTTACAATGCGAAATCCATTGAAAACTATGTATTTCAAAAGAAAATTTTCTAACAACTCTATCATAACTATCTAAGATCAAAATCTAATCTTCAAGTCCATGCGATCAAGATCCATTCCTTGTGATTAGATTCATCTTGCTCTTTCACCAAGCTTCCTTTGTTTTCACCGATCCTGTAAAACATTCAAATGCAATCTTATTACATTATGTATTAAGAATTAATGAATAGGAACTTAATGGAGTTAGGTAGTGGATTTTACCTGAAGCGCAGCCATACTCTTTGACTCTCCCATCTTCTGGACTCTTCATGCTCTTTGGGCAGACTTGTATCCAACGCCCTTTCTTTTGGCAGTAAACGCAGGTCGGTTCTCCTAGAACGTCCTCGGAAGAATGGTCGGTTGACTTTTCCAACAAATACGCTCCATTGCTTCGCCAAATCATTTCTGATTCAGCAGCAATGAGCATGTAAGTTAGGTCAATGAGGTTGTCGTCATGATTCATCATATAATACTTTCTTTTGAACTCATTATATGATTCAGGAAGTGACTGCAAAACCCAATTCACAGCCAACTCGTCTGGGAATGACACACCCAACATTATCAACCTATCAATGTGTGATTTCATTCCTAGAATGTGGGCACACACGGGTTTACCATCTTCATGTTTCATTTCTAATAGGGCTTTAGTGATATTGAACCTTTCAATTCTTCGATCTTGTGGGTTGGGGAGAACAATAGGAGGAGGAGGAGGAAGTGAAGCATGATTTCTCGTTCCTCGATTGAATCGTGGAATACCATCTTCATGTGGAATGCTTGTTCCACGGGATTTAAGAAGACCATAGTTGTCGAACTTTGACATCTACAAAACGGGAGAAAAACAAATTCAAGTTAGTTGATTGATTGAGTCCTTAGTAAATCACCCAAATGAAATACTAAGGCTAGGACCCAACACAATATTCTACAACTCGGGAGAGGGATGTTGTAACCCTAATTGCAGAATATTTGAAGGTAAGTGAATGAAGATTCACTAATTTCCACCACGAAAAACGAAAAAGAAATTTAAGTTTTAAATCTATGAAAACTCCTAGATCCTTTGAGATTCATTGAACTTTCAATGGCATGTTTAAATCTCGATATGCCCCTCTTGTTTATGACTGGGATGCCGAGGATCACAAAGCGGGTGTGAATAACCATGCAAACTTACATGGTGCCCTCACATGTTACGGTCACCTATTCGATGTGCCGGTAAACCACACATGCTCCACCAAACTATGACAAACATTGAGTCACCCTTTGCTACCTTTGCTTAGAACCATTTAGTGTGCCGGTAAACCACACACGCTCCACTAACGTCTTCGCAAGGGCACAAAGTGTAATTTCATGGAATTGCATCAATTCACTTTTGCCTAAGTAACTAAGATTGGGAATTTTATGAAAACATTTAGTTACTTTTATACTTCATTATACTTATAATGGAAGGTTTTGTCCTATCCTACCCATTCAGCTAACGACCCTCCACTAGTCAAGAGTGCGGTGGGTAAGAGTGGATACCCATTTAATCGCCATTTTATAGACAATTTCCTTAAACACCCCTTATAGACCAGCTTCGTGAATGAGGCCTACTAACGGTAAGACTGACTTTTACTCATACATATATATAATGTTAGACTTTTAATGTTATATATATTATAGGGTGTATTTTATACTTTCAAAATACTAGGTGGTCTAATTTAACAATTATACTTTTAATTAAATTGTAAACCTAAACTTTTATGGATTTATTAAACCTCTTTTAATTATACACCTTAATTAATTAATAAAACCATAAGGGTGTGATTTGAACTTTTTCAAAACTATACTAGTTTTAGAATGTAACATTCCTAATTAAACTTTTAATCAACTTTTAAATTCCAAAACTTGAGGGCAAGTTTTGAAACATTTCAACACATTAGGGTTTAGAATTTAAATATACATCAAAATTAAACCATTTAATCAAAATTTAAATTCCAAAACTTGAGGACAAGTTTTGAAACCTTTTTCAAAACATTTTGGTTTCAGCTATTTAAATTTCAAAAAATAACAAAACTTTTGGGTTCAAATTTAAACTATAAAACCTAAGGGGAAAATATGAAACTTTTCATAACATAAGGATCAAATAACAAATAATCTAAATTAACATTTAATTACATAATTATCCATATTTGATTTATTTAATGATTTCTTGCAAAACAATTTACCAATTAAGTCAAAATAATTAAACAATTATCATATAAGGAAACAATTATCTTATTAATTGATAAATATCTTCTATTAGATCAAAATTATAGTCAAATATATCATATAATCGGATTAATATTGATCTAACATGATAAGGTAACTATCCCAATGCAAAAACAACAAGAAATCCCGAGATTATCCTCATCTGACGAGTTGACTCGTCGAGTCAGGCTTGGACTCGTCGAGTCACCTTGGACTCGGCGAGTTCAGCTATGGACTCGGCGAGTCTAGCCTCCAAAACACCAAAAAACAAATTTTTTCAGATATATCAAGCATCAATACAATTGAAACCAATCAAGTCTCTGATACCACTGATGAGTTTTGGTCATAAGACATCCTATGTGCTCATACAAACCCTAATGCTTGGATCTAGGTTTCCCTATTGTACATGCTTTGAATCCAAGACTATAAACCCTAATTCTAGCATATGGAAATCAATATTAACATATAATTAGGTTTAAGATATTACCTTGATTGTTATGTAGCAATAACAATCCCAATTCCTCCTTTGAATTAACTTTAGAAGGCTTAGAGACACAAGTGTCACTCCTCTAATGGTTCACAAACACCATAAGCAAGAGGATGAAGAGGAGAGAGGATGGAGGCTGCCAAAACCATGTGAAAAACCTAGAAGGTTGCTTGTCCACGTTTTTGAGGCATAAGGGGTCTTTATATAGTAAGGCTATTAGGGTTATCTAACAAGGAAACCCTAATTTGATTGCTTAAGCCCTAAGCAACCCATGGAGCCCTTTTCTTAAAGCCTTGGACGATTTCATATGGGCTTCCCCCATAGAATTCGTCCACCTTTTAATAAAAGGCAATCCATGGACCTAATTGCAATTATCTTATAATTACAATTTCAGTCCCTTAAGTTTAATTAATCTCTTTTAGTCACAAAACTAATTACCAATTAATTATTGACTAATATTAATTAAACAATATGATTTCTCCTTTAATACATTATTCTCATAATATATTAATAAATCATATTTAATCCTTTCTCTCCATAATTCATCCTATCAAGTTGCTTTGGTGAAGGCAACCCAAAAGAACCATGCACCATCGAGTCAAGTACATACCAAAATAGTTATGGACTTAGACACTAATCCAACAAAATACACCTCTCGCTTCGAGGTTCGAGCTTATCATGAGTCTTGCGTCTCACGAAAGCCTCGCAGCCCCAAATCTTGATGTGGTCTAGTTTGGGTACTTTACCAGTCCACATCTCATGAGGACTTTTGGCAACTTTCTTTGTAGGGACTATATTAAGGATATGGGCGACAGTCTCTAAGGCATACCCCAAAATGAGATTGGTAGCGAAGCTCGACTCATCATGGAATGAACCATATCCAACAAGGTTCGATTACGCCTCTCAGCCGCACCATTCAACTACGGTGTCCTGGGAGGTGTCAATTGTGAGACAATCCCACATTCCCTAAGATATTCGAGGAACTCTGAACTAAGATAGTCAACACCTCGATCGAATCGAAGCATCTTAATGTTCCTGCCCAATTGATTCTCGACTTCCTGTTTAAATTCTTTAAACCTTTCGAAAGTCTCTAACTTATGCTTGATTAAGTAGACATATCCATATCTACTGTAATCATCAGTAAAAGTCAAATAATAACGATTAGCATCCCTTGTGGCATGTTTGAATGGCCCACACACATCCGTGTGTACAAGATCCAAAAAACCTTTACCCCTCTCACAAGAATCTGTGAATGGTGACTTTGTCATTTTTCCAAGTAAGCATGATTTGCAACTATCATCTGACTCTAGGTCAAATGGCTCCAAGACTCTATCCTTTTGAAGTTGGCCTATGCGTTTCTTGCTTATAAAGACGACAATGCCATAATGATGCTTAATCCAAGTTATTATTATTAACAGAATCAATACACAATACATTATTTCCTAAGTTATCAACCACATATATAGTTTCATACACACCATCACAAGGTTATGTTTTAAAATAAAGAACATTATTAAAGAAAGCATTAATCGAACCAACTTCATTATCAAATGAAAAGGTAAAACCTTGTTTATACAATGCATGAAAGGAAATAATGTTTCTTGCCATTTCTGGTGAATAACAACATTTATTCAAATCTAAACGAAACCCACTACTTAGCGATAAAGTATAAACTCCAATCTTGGTGACAGATAGAGCTTTCATATTCCCCATGATTAAGTTTATTCTTCCTTCCTCCACATTCTCACTTCTTCTTAGTCCCTGCAAATCAGAACAGATATGAATACCACAACCGGTATCAAGGACCCAAGATTTAGAATGGGGCGAGTTATTAGATAAGATAGTGTAAATACCTGCATGGTTGGGTTTAACTTTCCCATCCTTCACATCTTGCTGGTACTTTGGGCAGTTCTGCTTCCAATGTGACTTTTCATGGCAATAGAAGCATTCAGCCTCTTTTAGGTCAGAAGAAGGAGTGACGAAACCTTTCTTGGTTCCACTTGAAGAAGAGCCATCAAGGGTCCTAGCCTTGGTACCCTTCGAAGAGCTCTTCCTCTTCTTCCCTCGACTTTTCCTGCTGCCAAAAGGTGTGACCTCTTCCTTATTCATGTGATATGTCATGCGGAATTGATCATAGCACGGTGGAAAGGAGTGTAAAATGATATCTATTGCAAGCTCCTCAGGGAAGTTCACATTAAGCTTCAGCAACCGATCCACATACCTTTACATTTTCTGCATGTGGCTCGTGACAGACTCTCCGTCCTTCATCATGGTTGTTATCATGGAGCAGATGATTTCATACCTCTCTTGTCGTGTACTTTGATGGTATCTTTCCATTAGATCTTGGTGCATTTCAAAAGGGTAGAAGTCGTCATAGGACTTTTGGAGTTCTGCTGTCATCGTGGCCAACATGATGCATGCCACTTTGGTAGCATCCCTTTCATGTGCCTGGAAGTCAGCGATCTCCTGGGGAGTTGCAGTGGTCTCATCAATCTCCTTAAGCTCCTTATCAAGGACATATTCTTTTTCCTCGTAGCGGGTAATCATCCTGATGTTTTTGATCCATTCATTGAAGTTGGATCCATCAAAAGTGACTGTCCCACATAAGTTCATAAGGGTAAAGGAGCCATTAGGATTAGAGCCAAAAGCAGCATTGTTTGAAGACATCTGAAAGAAGAGGACAAGATTAGATTAGATATTAAGAGAGTCCTTAATAAAACACCCAAATGTAATATTAAGGCTAGGATCCAATCACAATATATTATAACTCAGATGAGGTATGTCGTAATCCAAGCTATAACATATTTGAAAGGTAGGTAAATGACGATTCACCAATTTCCACCATGAAAAATGAAATATAAATATTAGGTTTTTAATTGGTTATTAGAAATTCCTAGATTCTTTTGAGATTCAATGAACTTTTCAATGGCATGTTTCAATCTCGAGTGTGCCCTTCAAGTTTTGTGACTGGGATACCGAGGATCACAAAACGAGGTGTGAAGTAACCATGCAAATCATGCACTTGGTACCCTTAAAGTTTATGACTCAATCGATGTGCTGGTAAACCACACACGCTCCACCAATACTATGATAAACCGTAAGTCACCCTTTACCTACCTTGTTAAGTCCAAGTTAGTGTGCCGGTTAACCACACACGCTCCACCAACGACTTAAACAAAGTGTAAAGTGTAATTTCATGGATTAGCACCTTATTCACATTTTTCCTAAAGTAACTAAGATTGGGAATTTAATAAAACATTTAGTTACTTTATAATATTTATCATACTTTTAATGAAAATTTATAAGTCCTTGTCCTACCCGTTCGGTTAACGACCCTCCACCGATCAAGGAAGCGGTGGGTGCGAGTGGACACCCATTAAGTTTCCATTTTATAGGCACCAACCTTATACCCCCCTTATAGGCCGGCTTCGTGAATGAGGCGTACTAGCGGTAAGACGACTTGATCTTATGAATATATATATATATATATATATATATATATATATATATATATATATATATATATATATATATATATATATATATATATATATATATATATATATTATTAACTTATAATATTATAAAGTATAAGGGTTGAATTTTAACTTTTAAAATTCTAAGGGTTGGAACTAAAGTTTTAATCAAGACTTTACTTGTTCCAAAACTGGAGGACAAGTTTTGTAAACTTTCAAAACTTTTCATTTTTAATAACTTATGAATTTAATTGATTAATAAAAATGAAGACTCTTCATTTTTATAACTCTAGTGTTCTTTTAATGGCTTTAATAAAAGTGTGACTTTTGGTTTTCCATAACTTGAGGACAAGTTATGAACTCCATTAAAACAGTTTATGATCATGAATTAAACTACCATGAAGGTTACAAGCAATTCCTATGATCATCTAATCTTCATAAGTTCAAGAACACAAATATGAACATTTCAAGAATCAAAAACTACACTTAAAAACTTTGTAATTTTGATAATTGCCATTGCAAATGGATTATCATAAACATTACACCATATAAAACAAGTTTTCAAGTACCAAAATAGTTTAGGGTAATGTTTCTAGTCCATTTCCAGCAACAAAATTCGAATTTCTGAAAACTGCAGCCTCTACTCGTCGAATGCAAGAACAGACCCGACGGGTAGCTTGCATTTGTTCATGGACTCGTCGAGTACCCCCATGGACTCAGCGAGTTCATACGAGCAGAAAACAGAAAAATGATTTTTTTTCAACAGTTTGCACAAAAAATCAACAAACAAGCCTAGGCTCTGATACCACTGATGAGTTTTGAGCATTCTAACACTTCCTAAGTGTACATGAAACCCTAATAACTTTGGATCTATGTTCGTCTAATTATCATGCAAAGTTGAATTCCAAGGTTATATTCCTATCTAGCATACATGGGGAACAATTTTTAACTTGAATGAAAGATAGAATAACATACCTTGTTGTTGCTTATGATCCTTGAAACCTTATGAGCCTAGCACCCCAAGTGTGATGCCTCAAATGCTTCACACAACACCAAATGCTTTTGGAATGACTTTAGAGAGAATACACACTTCTAAAATCGGCTTAGCCATCTTGTTTCTTATGTGTAGCCGATTTTGGTGGGGAATATGTTCTTTATATACTGTTGACACATCTAGGGTTACACCATGTAAACCCTAATGTGTCATGACTCTTCATTTCCATGACCCATGGGTTTGTAACTCCCATGGAGTATCCATGGAGCATCCTATGGGTGGAACCCAACTTGATAATCCATGGAGCCTCTTAGCCCACTATACAAGTTATGGATGCTTTACATAATCAACTCATATATTTAATTAGTTATCTTTTGATTACTTAATTAATTCTAAATTAATTCTTGATCAATACTAATTAAATAATACTATTAATATATTAGAACTTATAATATATTAATAAACCACAAGTGTTATTTCTCTCATTTAGTCAATCCAATTGCATGGTGCCATGCAACCCTAATGGACCATGCCGGGTTGGGTCAAGTACATACCAGAAATAGTTATGGACTTAGACACCTTATCCAACATCTAATTCCATACAAACGAAGGTTGCTACGTATAAATCTTATTTCAATTCTATACGAGTAAAAACGGCTACGTATAAATCTTATTTCAATTCTGTACGTGTATGTAGTATATGTATAGTTGTCTACTTAATGACTAAGTAGTATACCTACAAGTTCCTTGTACTTAGAGTAAAAGTGATTGGGAAACTTATACTTAACATTCATACTTGTGTATCGACAAAGTATAATGCTTCTAAAGTTGTGCTACCATGAGTCTGTAACCGTGACTATATGTTAGGGTCGAAGTCTTGTTGTAAAGAGTCAAAGTGTGTATTGTATTTTGTATGTAATATATTTACTAAGTCATTTTCATATTCGAAGCTGAGCGCTTAGATTTAGTATTTTTTGTACTCTCAGTTTCCTATAAATAGGGACTGAACATAGAGTTTGATAACAAGTTTTCCCTTAATGTTGTCTACTTTTGTACTCTTGTTCATGTGAGAGTAATAAGAGCTAAAACCATATTCTATTTACATTTTGTGTTCTTAATTGATCTTTTGCTTGTTTTACTCTGATTCTATTCGATTTCTCGTTACAATTCCACTTCACTATATGACTAGTTTCAAACCTCTCCTTGATACTACAAGTTTCGTATCTTAAGATAAGTTCCACACGCTTCATCAACGTCGGAACAATAAACAAATAAAAGGACATTTCATCACTCGCTTAAGTTTGGTTGTAACTAGCAACCACGAGTAGGGTTGTCAACCCGTATCTTATTCATACACGACTTCCTCGCTCGCATAGGATTAGCGACTACAGGTCAGAGGATTTTCCCTAAGATTTCGATTCTTATTTGATTAATAAGATAGCTCATGTAGACTTGCCGATTTCCGTTAGTTCTAGTAGTAAAAGCATATTCGTTTCTAAAACCCTAAGTTATTAGACTATGCTTTATGCATTACTCCTAATATTTATAATACTTAGGCAGTACAACAGCTATAATTTGATTTAAAATGAAGTTTTATCTAGACATAAAACCAACAATAGCAACATACTTAACAAGTATATATAGAAGTCCTAAATATACCTTCAGGGTTATATTAATAACATAATAGGTTTTATCTTGACATAAAACCAACAATGGCAACATACTTAGTAATTAGTATATAGAACTTTCGAGTATAACTCCGAAACTATATTGCACACAACAGATATACAGAACTCCCAAGTATAACTCAGGGTTTGCATTAGTATAATATCATGCTAACATGTTTACGATAGTTATATGTTCTCAAAATATCAGATTCAAAACAAGTATATCCTGATTAATAGAACTATCTATGTTAATACAAATATAATATTAACTTAAATACAATATTTAGCATGCATTTTCCCCTGAAAACATTTATAAGTGGGGCCGTGAAACTCACCCTAGTAGCGTGATTTTATGTAATCTAACTAGAAATGGTCATCGGATCGAGATCGTCGGGCTCGGGATGCGAAATGGCCTCAACAAACGAGAAAGAAGAGATTAGGTGTACTAAGCCTTGGGGTCGAAATGGCTATTTATAGGCTGATTTTTGTCCTCTCACGAGGTGAACCAAGCATGATCACATTGTGAGCCATGCCCTCTCACCGCGTAGACCCGCCATTTGGTCCCTAGCTTCAGATGGCGTCCCTTTGACTCCTCACGACATGAGAAATCCTTGCTCATGTTATGATCTTTTGACTTATCGCTTCGTAGACTTTCCATGCATTTTGTTGGTCCAAAATGTGGTGTTTTGACTCATCACATCGTGAACATCTATGCTCACGTCGTGAGCTCAGTTAGATTAGGGTTTTTGATAGCTGTATCTTCAGAAGGTCGTTACTTTTGCATACGAACTCCGTTTTTAACATTCTTTATATCCACGCGTATGTATTTACGAGTACTATAACTCTCTTTTAGACTCCAATATCTAATTCTAAGTATGTTATAAATTCCTCTTATTTATAGAGATTTATAGTGTTAGGGTTTATCATAACTGCTTCACGCGAAGTCAGATTTAAGCGTTCTCTATATTTTTGGAATCGTGTGGACGTATACTTTTTGTTGTATCATAAAGAAAGCTCATATTTGTATTAGAATTTATCATGAAATAAATAGTAAGTTTATCATATTACTAGTTTAACAAAATCACATTACATGATTGACATAATCACATGTGATTGTTATTGACCTATTTTGATTGGTGTTACAAGTATGAACTAATTCCAATATATATATTCACATCACTTAGTGATGTATTCATCATTTATCATGATAAAAAAGATTTGCATATATCATAAGTCTTGTCGTCAAACCACATCCAAAATCCAATCTAACTGGATACTTGGTAATGTATTTCTCATTTATATTTTCATGAATATGATCCACAAATACATTTCACCCAAATGTATCGGATGTGCTTGAATTAGTATGCATTGTGGTAAATCTAAACAGTCTTTTAGTTAAACCAATTTCAATAGATATTTGCACCATTCATCTTGACAAGTGAGACTTGCATTTATCATAAGACTTGTAGTCAAATGAATTACAAAATCCTATCCATTTGGATATTAGGTAATGCAATTCTCGTATATATGTCTAAGAGTATGATATCTTGTTCAAATCTTTTAATCAACTTAGAACTATTAATACTATACTATTTCCACATATTTCATGACTTTATTTTAACATGTTAGAACGTTCTATATTTAAATAATTCAAAGCAATCTCATGAAGCATTGTATAAAAAATTTGACTCTTAAGACCATAGACCAAACATTTGAAGAGAAATAGGTTTCTTTTGATCCTAGGAATAGTAGTAAGGGCTCAGTATTCATGATCAAATTGTCGTTTCCATGTTTCATTCTGTTTTACTTCATTTTCAATCACTGTAAATTCTAAAAATGTTAGTACTTAATCCTTAGTAAAATACTCAAAGGATTAGAAGTAATATTACAATGATATGATGAATTCATATATCTTACTAAAGACTAAACATTGGAAGAACTAGTTATCATATGGGTTCGTAATCCATGATCAAATCATCTTCTCCATGTGTTTCATTCTTTTACTTTCCTTTAGATATATTGGGTATTTATGCTTTATTGGTCATTCTCTTATTTTGGAAATGGATAGCCTATCAGAATATATCTCAGAATAAGCCTTCATATTATCCTTGACGTTTGGAGCCCGATTAGGTATACCAACACTAATTGCCTTTTAACCTATGGTTAACTACTTTCTTCTTCTTGACACTTCTATTCATGATAGTAATTATATAGGAGTATTCAAGTTTGAGTTTCTATGGTTGGTCGTGTTAGTTCTAAAAGGAAACCTCAACATGCCTTAGAACTCCTCCACGGATATTTAAAAAATGTTCATATCAAAATCTGAGTGAATTGATCATACGCACATATCAGAGAGTTGACTATCCATAGTTAAATCCTAACTCAATGAAACTCCATTTTACTTCAAAATGTTAGTACACAACATACACTAGATAACTGCAATTTCTAATAGATTAGAATGTAGTAGGTAGAGGAACCTTAGGAAGAGCTTTATGAAAGGCATGACCTTTCCTTTTGTTTATTAGTACTATTTCTAAACTATGAGTTTGGACAAGATTATCATACCAAAATATTATTCTTTTAGAGGTTTTATAGCAGTAGATTTTAATCAATTATCTTATAGACATCATTTAACATTAATTTCATTCTTGTTGTGTTATTAATGCTTAAAATAATTTTAATCCTAATTAATTATTTACTAAGGCTAGGATATATATTTGGCTCTATGATCTGTACATGGATACCATAAACACACCACAAAGTGATTTACATATGCAAACCTCTTTGCCAATTTCAATATCAATGAAACCCCTAGACCTTTTGAGATTCATTGATCTTATCAGTGACATGTTAATCTACGATTATGCTCTTACCTTTGTAACTGGGATACCGAGGATCACAAACAAGATTGTGAATTAACCATGCAAAATCACATTATACACTCATTCTATTTATGGTCTCAAACTGATGTGTCGATAAACCACGTACGCTCCATCAAAAAACCACAAACTAGAGTTGCCTCATTACTTTCCCTCTTAATAGTCTCAAATTAATGTGTCGGTTAACCGCATATGCTTTATTAATAGACTTATAAAGAAATTATGTGCATTTTCATGGATTAGCATACTATTCACATTTTCTAAATTCTAAACGAGAATTTTGTTTGGATACTTTTAAGTTAATACTTTTAACTGGAAATGAACCTATTGAACCCTCTTGGCTAATTCCATCGATCCACACAAATAACGATGGGTGAAGTAGATACTCATTCAACGGTCATTTTATAGGTTCTTTCCTTATACCATCTTAGAGTGCTTAAAATGGATATGGCTTACTATTGATCCAACTATCAATGTATTTAATTTTAGTTATACATAGTATATAAAATATTATAAATTATTAGGGTATATATTAAACTTTTTAAAATTTCCAATTGTTTAATGATATTAATTTAATTAACCACTAGATTATGACCCGCATAAAACACGAGGGAACATATAAAAGTATAAAAAGTTGGCACAATAATAAAGAAAGTAACATAAATAGAATTAGCTTTATTGGTAACATTGAAAAGAACAATGAAATGTTTGAATATCTATAATCGATGAAAGATGTCTTTGTAAGCAATGTTTTTTATTTTATTAGCTGGATGACCTTCCTTGTTACATATGAGTACCTTCAAGACTTTTTAATTTATATTTTTCTTAGGTTCGCTAACTAATATCAATTGTCTTTTTTTATTTCTTGTTGATGTATCAATGAATGCAATATAAATTGGTGTTACAGTTGGAGCTTTTAGTGCTATTAGTCGATTTTTTAATGATCTTCCAGTAACTTCATGTTTTTTGTTTTTTTTAAAAAATTACAAATTTTTATATTTTCTTCGAGTTAATGTTTTATTATTGATTTGTAATAATACTAATAATAATAATAATAATAATAATATGATAAGTGTAGGAGGGTCCTCAAACACTTGTGGGAATTACATTTAACTCAGTGCAACAAGTTATTTTTTTAAAAAAATTAACCTTTCAAAAAGAATTATTCATTCAAGCTCTTTTGCATTTTTTATTGAAGCCATTGATTTTCTTAGTTTCAACCATACATGATGTTTACACTCCTCTCCCCTCTGATGTTATTGTTCAACTTTCTAAGGTGATGAAGTTACCAAAGACTGTTGTTGACGATCATTGGACATTAGCAAATAACATAAATGCTTTTTCAAGAATCTTGTAAGTAAATATGTTTTTAACTCAAGTTACAACAATACCCTTGTGTTTGTCTGTCGTGTATTTATCATAACATTTATTAAGGGTATTAGTATCAATTTATACATATCTCCAAATATAAATCAATTTTAATCAAGGGGCAAAATACTTATTTTTCTTGAGTTGACAAAAAACTTTAACCTGGAGAACACAAGTGCGACCTATACAAAAACTGTCAAATGTCCTCTAGAATCTGATATATCATAAGTTGTCTTTTTAGTTGAATTATATATCATTTTTAATTATCATTTAAGTTCTTTTTGGGATTAAAAAAAAGGAAAAACAACATAATTTCATTGTATGAAAAAAATTCAGAATATAAGGCTACAATCGGTACAAAACCCAACAATGATAGATCATAACATTGCCCTAACTCATCTAATTTTGTATCATACACTAAAAGAACAAATAAAATAATAAAAAAGAAGCTGCAATGAAAACCTTGTTTTGTGTACCAATAAGTTGGCATAAAACTCAAGAGTTCTTGAATATAGGAAGAGTCTACTCGTCAGAAATGAAATTGGAAAATACAATAAGTAACCAGTTCGTGTAGATGTATAGCCCATAATCAAATCCAACCGTCCGAGTATACTTGAAGGGATAATTTTCTTATGGAGAACATGACAAAATCACCGTTCAGAAATTCCTTTGGTGGCAAGTTAAAAAGATTTTTAAATGTCGAATTCCTATGAGGTGACTTCACATTGAGCTGTCAAGAAGTTATAATAATTCGTATAGATGTGCAGTTCATAATCAATACTCCTATAACGCAAAAATTAAAATATTTTACAAAAAATGAAAATAAAACGCCCTAAAAAAGAAGTGTAATAGGGTTATTTACCAAACTTTAAATGGCTGCAAAAAAGAAACGCTCTTTGTTAATACTTACTTCACACTTACATCATTTATAAAATGCAAATGTCAATTTACCTATAAGGAAATTAAAAATAGATAAATAAGCCAAACCTGAGATCTTTTTTGACAACATATGCATCTGACATAACTATATGGATCTTGGAAAACAAATGTATTGGTTAATGCAAGTGAAGGATATGAAATTGATTTTCCAACATCCATTTTTGGGTAACATCCACTTTCATATTCCTTTTACACATACTTCTGCTCTCATCATGTGCGATGATAAACTTTGATAGTCCACGATCATTACAATTTTTTTTGTCTCAATAGCTTAAACATCAAATAACGGCTTACGGATACGAATATAAACTAAAGAACTACATACAATACATACCTAATAAACTCATATGCTTCAGAGCTTCAAATATTCTTCTCTCAACTTTTACATATTAACGACATGTCTCCAATGGATTGCAATGCTTCAAGACTTGTGAAATTGTTCATAATCTGCAATGATAACAGTATGCTTTTTAATATTAATCCAAATATTATATATATATATATATATATATATATATATATATATATATATATATATATATATATATATATATATATATATATATATATATACCTTAATAAATCAAAATCATTTTTAACATATGTGACTTCCTCAAAGTCATAAAGTTAATATATGTTATTTTTATTTTTTATTAATCAATTCCACTGATTAAATCAACCATTTACATTCTTTTCTTTCCTACTATTTCTAATCTCCTAGACTTAAGGCATAATCATTGATATTTTTATGTAAAAGTATTAAAATAAAAATGTTTAATGTTTACATTTTGATATTAAAGTTTTACGTTTAATAAATCCATATAGTATATGGGTCACACACACATACACACACACACACACACACACACACACACATATATATATATATATATATATATATATATATATATATATATATATATATATATATATAGTTAGATTCAAATGTGGATGAACAT